>NC_143550.1:61295681-61616818 GCF_054136105.1 Typopeltis vanoorti | reverse complement strand
TGTCTTTCCATAGAAACAGTTTAAATATGATCACCTTTTCGAAGAAAGTTGTGAAGCCCTTTTAAATCGACTTAACCTGAATTGGAATGATTCTTATCCCCTCCCCCACCCCCCCACTTAGAAGCTTAGGCGATATCATTTTATGAAATATTAAAAATAGTTTTAATATTATCAATATTAAATTGATAATATTAAAATTATTAATTGATAAACTGGTTGTTATTTGTACCTCGTATTCCCTTTCTTTGATTTGCTTGTTTCTATACACTGACAATGTACTTTTATTTTCAGTATGCTATATCTGTACTTTCATTGAAGTTTATTACTGTGGTTATCATGTAATTTTGTTGTTTTATAGTTATAGTACAGGTACCTTTTTTAAAGATAAGACATTTAAATGTAATCCACCACTTTTGTACAGTATGAAATATCTGTACTTTCTCTTAAATGTATTCCACCCATTAACAAACTGCATTCCTTTCTCCTTGCACAGCTCTGCCAACATATCCTTTATACTTCTTGTTTGTCTTCTCGAGTTTTCATCATCATACCTTAATGACAGACCAATAACACCTTTCCTATCATGCTGTTGTCTATAACTTGATATCCGTTCTTTCATTTCCCTTCTGTCCAACCAAATCATTTGTTCCTACAACCACTACTAGCTCTTTTTGCTCATTTACTTCTCATATCTTAAGCATCATCCACCCTGTTCATTCCGCTCCTTGCAAAAAATGGACCTTGTGGTTCCTTTCAGTTCATCGCATTTTTAATAATGGGATTTCTATATATCACCACTCCTGAGTCATTCATCACCTCTTTATCTCTACTTTCTTTCATTCTATTCCTATTTACACATTCATTCCTATCCACCAAACATTTAATCTCACTGTGAATATTCCTCATCTCAATTTCATCCTGATCAACTTACTCTTCAAATCTTGTATCTTGGCAATCACACTCTTTTGTTCCTATAGTCTTGCTGACTTTTGTTCTTTCATTTATTCTTTTTGTTCTTGCAATCACACTAGCTTCACATTCTCTGATACCTTTCAGTCCAACAAAATACCACACTATCTACAGCCTTGTACTTACGTTCTTGTTTAGTATCTGTACAAACACACCTCAATATTCCCCCATGCATACATGCTGCACTCACAACAATGAACTCTTTTTGAAGAGCTCAAAAGTGTAGTTCATTGTTAATTGCATTTGATCTTTGCGGCACATGACATACTGATTTTGTTCATATCACCATTTAGTTGTCATTAAATGCAAGCTACAAATTTCAGAAAATTTGTAGCATTACTAATAATGTACAAAGCTCCACAGTTAGGCTAAGCTATCAAAAATAAGTTTTTTTTTTTTTTATATTTTTTGAAAATAAATTATTTTTTTAATTTATTTTTCTAGTTATTACACAAAATAACACTTGCCTTTTTTTGAGCTGTACCTTTTTTTAAAGGGACAGCAGCTTTGCCAGCAGCTGTCATGGATATCAAGCTTAAAGGATTAGCAGTCGCAACAATTTTCAGAATTGGGAGTTTTTATATTTGACCTACACATGAACAGTCACAAGATCTGTAACACATTACTGCTGTGTAAGCAAGAGGAAGGCAGAGTGGGGGGAGACTGTTCCAAAGAACAGAAGTAGATGGAAAGAAAGAAGAGTGAAGTTGGTTCAGTGAGAGTTTTAAGAACTGTAAAAGGGTGTTGGTTAGCAGTGGTTCTTGTTCTAATGGTTTTGGAAAATATGGGCATAATAGTGGCCAGTTCAGCAGAACATTTTCCATTGAAGTATGTAGAAAAGGTACAATGCAAAAAGTGAATGTCCATCAGAGAGGGGGTCATTAATTAACTGGATTTCCCTTTTCTGGATAGAATCGAGCAATCTTAGAGAAGATCCCAAATATGGGAGCAGTATTCCATGGCTGGGTAGATTTGGGCTTTGTATAGAGTTAGCAGCTGTGAAGATGAGAAGTAGTGTCTTGTGTGAAAAAGTGCACTAAGTTTTTTTTAATGCAGCTTCAGAAGCTGTAGCTGAAATGTGTTTGTGCCAGGAAAGGTCTAGGTCAGTCCAAGAAATGAAATCTGGTCATGTTTAGATATCTGGGTATTAATGAAGGTAAGGGCAAGCTCTTTCTTTCAAGAGTTCAGACAGGACTGAGTTTTGGTGGCATTGAAGACTACAAGGTTGTCCTTGTCCCATTGAGGTCACATAGCTAGAAGATTGGAGTTCAGGGTATTGTTTGTGCTGATCTTGAGGATTCTAATACTCGAACACTACAAGGTTTGTCAAATAAAAAGGAGGAATGGAGTGTATGGTCATCATTCACCATGACACGTAATGAGCACCTAGTGAGAAATTTAGAGATTCAGAGTGTAGAAAGCAGACCATAGGATGGCAGTTTGCTAAGTTGGCCCGTGTGCCAGCCCAACCAAATGCCTTTGAAATGTCAAGGACAACCATGTGAGCATCTCTGAATTTTTTCCTGAGACCAGAGATGGGTGGTGAAAACTAGATCAGCTGTAGATCACCAGTATCAGAATCCATACTGTTGGTCACTGATTAGTTGCTAGGTCTCTAGGTTGGTTCAAGCATTAGTTGTTGATGACCTCTATAATTTTAGAGAAGAAAAGTTAGAGCAATTGGATGGTAGTTCGTTGGTAGACTTTTATCATATTTTTTTGGGATGGGCTGGATGTTGGCCTGTTTTAATGTTATAGGGTAGATGTCAGTTGAATTAGATGGAATGAAGAAGTGACACAGGATAGGCATTAGTTATGGGCACAAGTTTTTAATACAATAGGTGGGATGCAGGAACAGATGCCTTGTTTGTGTTCAGGTTATTAAGGATTCTTTGAATTTCTTTCTGGTGGAAGACTATGGGTGACATGAAGAGAATTCTTGGTGGAGTGGAGGAAACTTTGCCTAGGTTATCAAGAGAAGGCTTCTGTACCTTGGGAATGAGGAATAGAAGTCATGGACGTCATCCCTTGTAATGCCAAAGGACACAAGACATGCCAGTGAGTCAGCCCTATCTTGTGTCCTTTGGCATTACAAGGGATGACGTCCATGACTTCTATATATCAAAAATTTGCATTGTACCTTTTCTACATACTTCAGTGGAAAATGTTCTGCTGAACTGGCCACTATTATGCCCATATTTTCCAAAACCATTAGAACAAGAACCACTGCTAATCAACACCCTTTTACAGTTCTTAAAACTCTCACTGAACCAACTTCACTCTTCTTTCTTTCTATCTACTTCTGTTCTTTGGAATAGTCTTTCCCCACTCTGCCTTCCTCTTGCTTACACAGCAGTAATGTGTTATAGATCTTGTGACTGTTCATGTGTAGGTCAAATATAAAATCTCCCAATTCTGAAAATTGTTGCGACTGCTAATCCTTTAAGCTTGATATCCATGACGGTTGCTGGCAAAGCTGCTGTCCCTTTAAAAAAAAAAAGGTACAACTCAAGAAAAGGCAAGTGTTATTTTGTGTAATAACTGGAAAAGTAAATTTAAAAAATCATTTATTTTCCAAAAATATAAAAAAAAAAATTTATTTTTGATAGTAGTGTAATCACCTCAATCCAGATGTGAGAGTGGTGGAAACAATGTTGAAGATGTGGTTGCAGCAGCACAAGGTGATGGAATGCATAAAAAGTGAGGATGAGACAGGGATGAATGAAGATCAGGGAAATGGGAGAGGTCAGACCAAAGAATTGTAGCACAGTAGCTAGAATAGAGAACAGTGCTGGTAGAATCGCTTCAAAGACACAGGGATTGTTACGTTTGTACACAAATGTAAGGAGTATTCGAAACGAGAGCTGAGTTTTTTGCATTGATTGAGTCAGTATGCCCAAATATAATTGGAATAAGTGAAACTTGGTTGTCTGAGGAGAATGTAAGTCAGGAATAGAAATGGAAGGATATATAATTTTCCTAAAGAATAGAAATGTGAAAAGAGGAGGTGGAGTGCTGTTAATGATTGCAGAGGAATTATGTCCACAAAGTGTGGAAGTTGATAGTGCATGCACAGATTTTGAATCTGTGTGGTATAAAGTTGAAATTATAAGGCTAGTTTATCTGATAAGATGCTGTTATAGGCCAGTGAATGTAGAGAATACTGATTGTGAAATGTTTAGGCAAATTGGTTTGGCAAGTAAAAAGAAGGTGATCCTAATAGGAGACTTTAATTACAGGAATATTGAATGGAAGGAGGAGATAATGTATGGGAACAAGGAGAGTGAGTTTGTTGAGTTTCTGAGAGATAAATATCTTTAGCAGCACATGACTGAAGCAAGTAGAGACTTTAATGTTTTAAATTTGGTGATGACTTCACAAGTTGTTGTTAATGAGGTGTTGGCACTGCTGCCAGTTGGTGAGAGTGATCATGAGGTACTACTTGTTTGGGAAGTGGTGAAACAAGATATGGATGTGGAAGTATAAAGCAGGTGATTATAGGAAGCTCTGTAGTCAGTTAGCATCAGTGTGTTGGTAGATAAGCCGAGCAGAAAAGATATTGGCAGTGCATGGAAATTCACAAAGCAGCATTTGACACAAGCACTGCATACGAAGGGGTAAGTAAGTAAATAGAGTAGGAGTAAAATGGATGAACAGTGAAATCAAGCAAGGTGTGTTGGGAAAGAAAATGCTGTGGAGGAGGTACAAGACAGTTGGTGGTGATCGGATCCACGAAGAGTATAAAGTTCAGACTAGGAAGGTGACGAGCATTGTAAGGAAAGAAAAGGTTTAGAGTATTTGATTGGAATACTCCACACCTTTACTCCACTGGTCTGGCCAAGGTTAACAGGGAATTTTTCTGCTATATGGCAAGCAAGAGAAAGAATAATTATGGCAGGTTGACTAGTGGATAGTCATGGCTGTAGAATAACAGTTGCAAAGGGTGTAGTGGGATTATTGAACTAGCACTTTATCAGTGTATATCATGCTGGTGTAAATGATGTGGTGCAATATATAGAAGGGAAGCAAGTATTAAGAGAATTGGAAGTGATAGGATCAGAGATGTATCAAGTGTTGATTGGGTTAGATGTGAATAAGGCTGTGGGAATGGATGTCATCATCAAGTATTCTTAAGGAATGTGTACAACAGTTTGCTATGCCCTTGACTTGGTTATTTAATGAAAGTCTTGCAGTGGGTAGGGTTTCTAAGGAGTGGAAAGAAGGCAAAATAGTACCACTCCACAAGCATGGTTTTAGGAGAAGTTTCCAATTATAGACCACTCTGTATAACTGCAGTTGTGGTCAAGGTGTTGGAGAGATTGGTAAGGAATAGAATACAGAATTGGGTTGATGGACAGCATTCTTTATGATGGTCAGCATGGAATTGTGAAGGGTACGTCCTGTTTTAGCAATTTACTTGCATTTTATGAAAGGGTAATGAGTGCTTTAAGGGAGAATCATATATAGTGATATTCTTGGATTTTGCAAAAGTGTTTGACAGATTACCATAAGTTGCAGAGATTGGGAATGGATAGCATATTGGTTAGATGGATCAGAGATCGGCTCTCCGATACCAGCAAGTTGTGTATGATGGAGCAGTGTCTCAAAAAAGGTGGGTAACCAGTGGTGTGTACCTCAGGGTTCTGTTTTTGGGCCCTTGCTGTTTAACTTGTTTGTAAATGATATATTGTGGATTGACTGGTGATCTTCAGTTGTTTGCTGATGATGATGCAAAGTTGAGAATTATAAGTAGCACTGCTGATGTTAATTCCCTTCAGGAAGATTTCGATAGACTTTTGACTTTGACAAAAGAGTGGGTTTTAGGTTGTAGTTTTAATATTAATAAGTGCAAGTTGTTACATTTTGGAGTGCAGAAATATAAGGCTGTGTACAATATTGATGGTGTCATACTACGGGAGGTGGATGAGATTTGAGAGTGATGGTTGACTAAAGTTTAGAGGGCATATAGTAAGTGTTGCAAAGACTGCACATCGTAATGCTCTTACAATAAGAAGTACTCTAACATGTAAGGAATAAGGAAGTGGTTGTGCCACTGTATCAAGCACTGGTTAGACCACTCTCGGACTGTTGTGCTCAAATTTCGTCACCTGTTTTTCATTATGGTGTGCAAACAGAGAGGGGCCAGAGACAAGTGACTAAGAGAATATCAGGACTTTGGAATGATAGTTTATGGTGAGAGAGAGAGAGAGAGAGGTTGAAGAAATGTGGATTGCAGAGTTTGATGGATAGGAGGAAAAGAGGTGATATGATAGATATTTAAGTCAGTTGAGAGGATTTTATTGGATTAATCCAGATGGGATTATAAAAAGAGTAGAAGGCAAAAAAGGAAAAACCAAAGGCCATCCCTTCAAGTTATGTAAGAGTGTGGTGAAGAGAGGTGTGAGGAGTAGATTTTTTTACATGGAGAATTGTGAGTGAATGAAATGCATTATCAGAATGTGTGTTAAGCAAGGAATGTTAAAGATTTTAAGATTCGGTATGATAAATATGTTGTCAGTTGAATGAACCTCCCATGATGAGTCACTGACTCCATGGAGGTTGCTATAATAATAATATTATTATTATTATTGATACAATAAAGAGCCAAAAGGCTTTTATTTTTGGCAACATAAATTATTTAATAAAGGGGATAATAAATCCCTCATTATTTCAAAGCCGAATAAGAAACTCTAAGATCGAAATCTCAGAGTTTCATGCCGAAGAACGTTCGGCAAGTCCAAGTGTAAGTCAACGCCTGGTGGTACAACACTAGGGCAACTCAGAGCCAAAGGCGGGGCAAGCTTCAATCACTGTTATTTTCTCATAATGTAAAATGCAGCTCCTAGGAGATGCATTACTGTTTTACATTATAAGGGAAGGTCACTCTCCAGACCAGTTTCGACCTTTATTGAGGTCTCATCAATGAGTAAGTAGACCTGGATAATACCAAGGTTTTAGTGAACAGAGCTTACATACTTTACTATACGAATTGCCAGAAAGGTGCACCCATATATTATTACTACAATAAAGAGCCAAAAGGCTTTTTTTCGGCGACGTAAATTATTTAAGGGGGTAATAAATTCCTCATTATTTCAAATTTGAAATAATGAGGGATTTATTATCCCCTTAATTAAATTATTATTGATAGTGATATCTTCAGTACAAGAGAATATAGGAAATCTGAAATTAGAAGTGATCGATTATTTAGTTTTAAGCAGGATAAAAATGCATACATTATTGTAAAGAAAAGTGTGCAGGAAAGTGTTAAAACAGAATTAAAATCAATCAGGCTTTTACAGGAGATAGTGAATTACTGTATTTTTCGGATGATAAGATGAGCCCCAAATTTATGAGACAATTTTTAGAAAAAAATATATTATTATATAAAAATATTCACAAACCTTAAATTTCATTTATTATTACCATAACTTCTCGGCACTATCACTCATCGCGTTACTATCACTTTTCGTATTATTGTCTGAACTATTGTTATCACTCTCTTCAAAAACTAAGTCATCTTCAGCACCATCCATCACGTTACTTATGTCGCATTTTTTAAAATACTTAATAATCATCTCGTCTATTCAAAACTGACACTCGCCCATTAACTACTAGGATTTCCACATATGCAGTGAGACATGGTTTGGCTCACAAACCTAAAATTTGGTACAGATATGTGAACGATATCTTCATCATTTGGAACAACAACAAAGATGACCTATATGACTTTCTCAAAAAGATTAACTCCTTCCATCATTCGATTAAATTTACTCTTGAAGTTGAAAGAGACAAACAACTACCGTTTTTAGACATCTTAATCAAAAAACAAATTGTTGGCAGCATAAATCTATCGGATTTATGCTGCCATCAATTTGCCATCAGGAAACCGACCAATACAGGACGCTACCTATATTTCAGCTCATCTCACATAAACTCAGCATTGTACACATGTTAAAGAAAAGAGCTATTAGCATCACAACAGACAAGACCCTTCAAGATGAGTTAACATTAATTTCTAACAATCTGTACTTGAACGGCTATCCAAGAAGACTAGTCATTAAAATCCTTTTCTCTGAACCACTACAAAGAGAACAAGAAGATATTCAATATATAAAAACTATTGCAATTCCGTGTGTAAGTGGCATCTCCAACAAACTGTCCAGCCTCCTGAAACCACACAAAATAAGAGTAACATTCCAACCAATAGAAACTATTCGTAAACTACTAAGATCTTCAAAAGATAACCATCCTTTCTATAAATATGCTGGTTTTTATAATATTCCATGGTCATGTGGCTCAAGTTACATCGGACAGACTTCAAGAAGCCGCGAAATCAGGCAGAAGGAACACATTGGCTACGTAAAAAAACAACAGACAGGACCTATTGTCTCATTTCTCTACAACTAACCATGTCATCGAGTGGAACAAAAGCTGTTCCCCCTTACATAGAGGAAAACTACCATTCAAGAATTTTCAAAGAAGCAGCCACAGTCGCTCGTTCTACTGTTAACCTTAACAGAATTCAAGGTTTTATACTCCCAAAGATATGGAAAACCCTAATTAGATCTCTAAAAATACAAGAAATGAACTTCAACACAAACTGCAGGAAGTTCCTTTTCAACAGTTAGCTAACCTTGTACGCGCGATACGTGTTTCACTCGCATTCGATGCTATTTTATTTGTAATTATTCTTGTCAGTTTTACAGTTGCTCATAATTGTGAGATTGTTTTAAACCTATATGTCAGTGCCCTGAAGATGCCAACAGTTAAAGTGTGGTGAAACTAGTTGGTAGAGTTGATAAATTTTATCAATACTTGATCTGTAAACCAAATATTATTTTACTAATTTATTTCTTTTGTTTAGGTCTTGATTGTCGAGAAATGGCAGTTGTGGAAGACTTTTGTTTTCCAAAGTTAATCACAGCTGAATCGCCCAATAAGGCAGTTACCTCTTACAAGAGGCATGCAGAGGAATTGGACAAATGCAAGAAAGCTGATAAACCAAAACATCAAAGACTGAGGCATGTTAATTCTTCAAAGGAAAATTTTTTGTTTTCAAAGAATGGGCTCACTCCAAAGTCTCATAAGCATCGAACTCCAAGAAGACCACTGCAGGATCTATCAGGCCATCACAATTTTGGCTATGTTTCAGCAACTAAAGAAGAGAGGATGCAGACAACACCTACTAAACCACTCGAAGTGCAGCAGGATCCAGTTACTCCAAGTTCTAATTGGAAGATGCTTGCATCAGTAGCAGCTAGTCTTGAATATGCTTCAGAGGAATCTGGAAAGGTAAAGATCGGGTCCTATTTCATAATGACAGTGTCACATATGTTAAAAAACAGTAATGCCGTGAATCAAGGAAGTTATAATTTGAATTGTCTAATTTGCTGACTTTACTTTTCTTCTTATTATTACTATTGCTAGTTGCTCAAAATTCATTGGAGAATTTGCATTTTCAGTAATTAAAACAGTGTCATTTAAGTAATGGATTCTAAATTGCAGTCTGCTTTTTTTAGTAGGTATGTACATATGAGGTGTTTGTTTTACAAGATTGCTTTTTTTTTTTTTTTTTTTTAAATCATCATCATTATCAAATTCCTGCCATATACCCACAAGGGGTGTACAGGATATGATAGTACTACATGAAAAATTTACATCATTACTAACTTCCTATCTACAATTTTACTCCAAATCAGTCTGTTACCTGTCAAGACTCCAACATTATCAGATCTTATATTTCTATTGTCTAAGGCACCTTTACCATATCAATCCATCTATATCTTGGTCTTCCTCTGGGTTGTTTACCTGCCAACCTTGGCAGAGAACACTTGTTTTGCTAATCTTTCCTCTCCCATTCTGTTTAAGTGACCATACCACCTGAGATTAGCTCTGTTAACGCATTCCTGGATGCTGACAATGTCAAGTTCTTTCCTAATATCCTTGTTTTTAATATGGTATTGACATTGATGCTATCTGTTTGTCCACCCTAATATTTCTCAGAACTCTTATATCTGCAGTCTTTAGTCTTTAGTCAAGTGTTTTACTTCTGACCCAGCTCTCAGATCCATAGGTTAAAACTGGTTTGAACACTGTCTTGTATACAGCTAATTTAGTGTTCTCACAAATTTCTCTCTTCCATATAAATTTATTCAGTTGACTTCCTACCATATACAAGCTTTGTTGATTCTGTTGTCTATTTCCATATTTAATTTACCATCTTCACTAAAAATCTTGCCTAAGTAGCTGAAAAATGTTTTACTTGTTCCACAGGTTCTACATTCCCAATGCAGTTAACATTTTCAATGATTCTGCCTATTTTCATTGTCTTTGTTCTTTTTATGCATGAAATTTTATTTTATGCAAAAATTTTGGGCATGAACAGATGCCATTGTTGCCATCTGTTCATTCCCCTAATCTTTCTCAGGACTCTCATATCAGTGGTCTTTGGTCAAGTGTTCAAAACAAGTTAAAATTGTTTTGAACACTGTCTTATATATAGCCAATTTAGTTTTTTGACTAATTTCTCTCTTATTCCATATAATTTATTCAGTTGACTTTTTATTATACCAGCTTTATTGATTCTGTTGTCTATTTCCATATTTAATTTACCATCTTTACTAAAAATCGTGCCTAAGTTGCTGAAATGTTTTACTTGTTCTATAGGTTCTCCATTCACAATGCAGTTGATATTTTCAATGGTTCTGCCTATTTTCATTGTCTTTGTCTTTTTATTGCTGACCTTCATACCAAATCTATTACAACAGTTATTCAATTTAGTCAGGGAATCTTGCAGACTTGTAGCTGATTTATTTAGAAGTATAACATCATCTGCATAAAACAAAGCACTGACATTAACATCTCCAATTTTGATATCCAGTTTAATACCACTTTCCTTCATAATGTGATCCATATAGATAATGAATAACAGAAGGGGTAATGTACATCCTTGTCTGACTCCAGATTTAACATTAAACCATCTTCCTGTACTTCTTTCAATTCTAACTGCTGACTTACAACTCAAATAAAGACTAAATATTGCTTGATATGATGCCTCATTGACACCATATAACTGTAGCATTTTGAATTGCTTTTCGCTCTCTCTCTCTCTCTCTCTTGGCACCTTGTCAAATGCCTTTTCCTGATCTACAAAACTTAAATATAGCGTTTTGTTATATTCCCATGATTTTACTAGTTTTGACCAAATTTTAACTGAATGTTGCTGGCCTTGTTGACCAAGTGGTTAGCATATCAGCTCTCCAACCAACAGGATGTGGGTTTGAATACCACTATGGGCATGAATGGTTGTGATTGTCCTAAGGTGAGAAATAAATTTCATTGCCTAGTGTGAGACCATTGTCTTGCTTATTGGAGGCCTGAAGTGGCTTGGAAAATTGCCTCCTTTATAGCAGGTTTTTCAGACTGTGTAAAAAAATAAATAAACAATGCAAAAAATATATAAAAAATTTATTTTAAAAAATAAAATTTAAATTTATTTAAAAAAAGAAAAAACTCCTTAGGCTAACCAGTTATCTGTTTGGCGAAATGGGCCATCCCAATTCAACAATCAGTGACACTATACTGATAGAAGTACAGAGAGTCAACTGCAAGGGCTACCCAGTGGATGATCTACCACTTATCAAACGTGACTGTAGGGTGCTATGAAAAATAATATTTATTTTCTAAATTTAAAATATATATTGACTATATATAAATTTCTGCTGTTTAATGCACATTATTAAGAAAGAAAACTTGCTATATGGTATATTTTAATCTGAATTTTATTATTGAAAATATAATAATGTTTTGAGTTTTTTTTTTTTCCCCATTCTGAATAAATATTTAACAATTCACTTCAAATAGTGGCATGCATGTATGCTAAATTTTAAGCTTTATTTTTGTGTGTTGGATCTAAATCATGCATGCCAGATAAGTTTGCAATGCTAAGAAAGCGAAGAGCTAACCTCTTGGATCCTTAATCAGTATGTTGGCAGATTTTATTGTAAAATAGTTTTTCATTTTAAAATCTTTGAAGAGTTCCTCAATTTTCAATTCTTGGTATTTTACTCAGGGTGTAATAAGAAATTTTAAAATTTATTTATTTGGTTGCCTCTTAAATTGTCTAGAAATTTGACTTGTGCTTGATTTAGTTTAGTTTTAATTATGCTTGAGATAATTTGACTTTAATTATGCTATGAGGCCAAATTGTCTGTTAACTGCATATCATCTCATCTCCAGTTAAGTTTTTCTGGTTTGTAGGATAAAAATCAAGTTTTTGGGAAGAGTAAATCTAGTCTCATGCAGAGGCTGGGTTTGCTAACTCACCTTTATTTGAAATGCTGATAATTATAAAGGTTCTTTATGCTCTAGCTGGAATTTAGGCAGGACCCTGACAGTTGAGCTAAAAATCCATTGAGTTTTCCAAGTTCCTTTCTTTTCAGGTTACTCAGTTAGTTAAATGTTTATTCATCTGAAAGTAAAAATCTTTGTCTAAACATGTTTTTTATTTATTAATATTCCTATATAACAATTTGTTGAAATTTTAAAACATATCAGGAGGGTGCCAATTGTGAAGGTATTTTTCATATAAAGGAAAATACTAACAAATGGTTGGAATTGAAATTATTATTGAACAGACACCTCCATGGAAATCAACCTCTCTTTCAAACAAAGCACTCATAACTGACTCTGCAACCCATTCTGCTTATTCACTACATTCTAAGCAAAACATGTCCTTAAGCCCTACTAATCACACTTTTACTCAACTTCCAAGTTCTGCCCCCTCCCCCCTTGCTGAAACATTTCCCCTGAATCAATCCGATTAAAGCCTTTAAGTAACTTAAATGTTTCTATCATATCCCAACATTTTCACGTATCAGACAACTTCTGCAGTTCACACACACACCCACACACACCCACCCTCAATCTATCCTCATAAGGAACATTCACAAACCACTCACCACATAGGTTACTCACTTCTGGATTTTCTCCACCTCTTCCTCATCCCCAAGAAACCCAGGAGACCAGACCTGAGCACAGTAATCCAGATGTGGACATATCAAAGCCTTATAAAGAAGAATAATAATTTCCTTATCTCTACTTGTTAATGTGTTCTTCAATAGCCAAGTAATCTTATGGGCAACTTTATCAATATCTCCTCTAAACTTTAATTCTCTATCTACCACCACCCCAAAATCTCTAGCTTCATCTATTTCCTAGAGTACAGGGCCATCAATGTGATACATGTAATTTTTTTTTTTCCCAAAATGCATAACTTTACATTTCTTAACATTAAGCTGATACCCATTCTTTTGCCCATACTGACAGCATATTTAAATCATCCTGCAAGCTCTCCACATTGCCTTGATTAACTATTACTCTACCTAATTTCACATCATCAGCAAAACTGAATATTTCCTTTGAGTTCATTTCCTATATCATTTATGTATAAATTAAACAGTGGTTCCAGCATTGAACCTTGCAGCACATCACTTAGTCACCTGTTTTTGCCTTGATTCAGCCCCTCTATATACCACTTTTTTGATATGTCTCCAGCAGCCATCCTCTTATCCACTTAACCAGTGTTATGTCCATCCCCATTTATTCTAATTTGTATAACAGAGTTCGATGCGGTATTCTCTCAAATGCTTCTTCAAAAATCCAGCGAGATCATCATGTAGCCATTTCCTATATCCAACTCTTCTGTTACTCCCTTGTAAAAAGTTAGTAAATTACTAAGACATAACCGACCCTTCACAAAGTCATGTTGACCCTCATACAGAATCAGTTTTATCTACTCATTCTTGAATTCTCTTTTTGACCAATTTTCTGGTACTATTACCACCACGCCTGAGATACTGATTGGTCTATAATTTGCTTCTGCATTCTTAGAACCTACCTTATGCAAGGGAATTATTTTGCCCTCTTTCACTCCCTTGGAACTCTGCCAGAGCTGAGACTTAAATTAATGAGCTTAGTGAGAGGGGCATTGTCAGTTCACCTACACAATCTTCCAAAACCTGAGCTCATATCCCATCTAATCGCAGAACTTTATTTACTTTGAGATTCTGCAATATTCTAAGAACCTCCAATTCATCCACCTTCTGTTTCCACATTAGTATGTCATATGCACTCATGAGCAGTTGAATTAGAGATACCTGCCTAGTAGTGGGTAGCATCCCCTTTCACCTTGCTGACGGCGGCGATGCGGCATGGCATGGGCTCCACAAGGCACTGGAAGCGTTGGGGAGCCAAACTGATCCATGACCATTGCACTGCCTCCCACAATGCACGGAGATTGGTCGGAGCAGGGTCCAGGGCGTGTATATTTCTCTCGACAGCATCCCAGATGTGTTCAATAGGATTGAGGTCAGGGGACTTCGGGGGACAGCCAACCATCCTCATGTCCGTGGAGCGTTCATCCACACACTTGGCCACAATTCGGGAGCGGTGGGCCGGTGCATTGTTTTGCTGTAGGTACAGGTCTCCTGCAGGGTGCTGTAGGCGCAGAAATGGGTGCACATGATCTGACAGCAGGTCCCTGTATCGTTTGCCAGTGAGGGACAATGGTAGATGTACCAGGGGACCCATTTCATCCCACGTAAACAGTCCCCATACATGGATACCACTGGCCTGAACTGTACCCTGCTGGCACGAGGGATCCATTGCTTCATGTGATTGGTGACACACTCATACCCTGCCGTCGGCGTAGGTACGAGTGCATCGTGTACCAACGTGTACCTCGACTCATCAGTCCAGGCGACCTTTTTCCATGCGTCAAGGGTCCAATGACAGTGTTCCTGCTCCCATGCTAATCGTTGTGCCTTGTGACGTGTGATGAGCAGAGGTACCCTAGTCGGGCAGTGACTTCTGTACCCCATAACGAGGAGATGGTTCTGGATGGTGTGGCTGCTCACACGTCATTGTTGTCCAGCGCTGAATTGGCTAGTGATCTGCAGCACTGTGCCCCATCTATCTGCTATTACCATCCGAGCTAGTCAGTGGCGTCCCCTGTCATCGACATGTTGTACGCCACGGCAGTTTTCCATGGCAGCTGTGGTTTTACCCGATTCCATGTACTTACGGTACACTCTTGACACAGTGGCCCGTGAAAGCCCAGTGCCTGCACAACTTCGGAGATGGAGTGCCCCATATGCGTGGTTCTGACCATCTGACCGCAATTGAATTCACCGAGATCTCGAGTCTTCCCCCATTCTGTGCTCGACTATTACTCAGACGGTCAGTACAAGGTCTGACGACATCCCCGCCGTGCACCACGTGGCACTATTCCATTCGCCAGGGCGACCACAGTACGATTTCGCAAACATGGCAGGTATCTCTAATTCAACTACTCATGAGTGTATGTTACAGCAGTAACCTCACTTGGATGATATATACCCTTGCAAAGTGGTCTCTAAGTAACCTAACTATTTTATCTGCTTCTGTCACCTTGTGACCATCATCGCTCATTAAGGTTAGTCTTCCATAGTTATTCTTCCTCGTACTTGCCACGTAACGAAATGACTCTTTGGAATTTCCTTTGGCATGCTCAGCTGGATTCGTCTTATAAACTGATTTTGCCTCCTTTGCCATGCCGATCACTGGTCTTGCCTGACCCTTGTACTGTTCATTGTTTGCTGGTCATCCTTCTCCTTTTATACCATCCACAGCATTTTCTTCTTCTGTACTTCATGCTTAATGATATTACTCATCCATCTAACTCCTATCTGATTAACCTTCTTACCTTAGGTATGCAGTTTAATATTGCTTCCTCTAGATGACCCTTAACTATCTCCCATGCACTACTAACATGCAGTACATGTTACCTTGCAGTGTTTTATACCATGACAGATTTAAGCTTCCTTCTAAGCTTGTCATAATCTACTGCCCTTAGTTCCACATACATTCCTTCTTAACGGAATATTCCTCATTTTACAATCTTCCAAGTCAAGACCGCATGGTAACTTTTGTCATTCGGTGGCAATAAGGTCACCTTGGCTATGGATAGCTCTTCTGTTCCTGTGACCAGGTCTAATATTTTCACACCTCCTATCACCCTCCATCACATGCTGCCTGAAGTAATTATCTCTCAGTGGGTGTATAAATTCCATTTCCTTTCTGTCAGGTGATCTTTCTTCCTTCCAATTTAGATCACCTAGTTAAAGTCCCCCCATAATAATCACTCGAACTGTACTCGTTGTACCAATTTGCCAGCGATTGTCTTCCAGATCATCCGTGGAATTTCCTTGAATATATATAGTAACAACCAGCTTTATATTTTGTCTTACTGGCCTTGATCTCGCACCAGACTGCTTCATATGAACTACCAGCCTGCAATTCATCAGCTATTATCAGCAATACCCCTCCCCCCATCTTGTCTTCTCTATCCCTGTAACTACGTCATTTGCTGTTAGCCAAGTCTCGCTAATGCCCATAACTTTTGGCGAGGTCGCACTAATTAATGCCCAAAACTCTTCCCTCTTGTTCCTGATACTTCTGGCATTTTTTATATATATATAATGAACTATTGCATCTCTTTAGACTCCTCTCACCTTTACTTCCTGAATTGAATACCTTATTCAATGTTTCAATGTTTTTGCTTGAAAGACTAGATTCCACACTTGGTCATTCTTGCACTCATGGGTGCCTTCACACCAGCTCACCTGCTTCCACCCTAATTGTTTAAGTTTTCCTGAATTTGCACTTCAGCATGCTTCATGAACAAAGCTCTCTCTCGACACCTAACACAAAAACCATTTAGATGCAGTCCATCAGCATTATACAAATCCTTCTTTCTGTCAAGAACATATCACAGATTCACAAATCCTACATCATTCTGGAATGAAATCCTATTTCACAAACTTTGCAAATTTTTAGGCGATACATTTTGAAGAACAGTTATTAACTTCTTCCACCCTCTTGCTAATATCAATTTGTGCTGTTTGTTCTGCTGAAAACTGTACTTTACGTTATTGAGTTTACTCAGGAAATTAAGTTTGCTCGTGAAAATGGGTTTGAAACCTTTATCCTTCTCAATAACTCAATAACTTTACGTTATTGAGTTTACTCAGGAAATTAAGTTTGCTCGTGAAAAACAATCCAAAGTTCAGTGTTATTTTTTTGGTTTTTCAATAAATCTGATTTCTGATGGTTCTCAACTTTACATTTTATAGACTTCACCCTTTTTCTTTACAGGAAGGATAAAGGTTTCAAACCCATTAATCAGAAACTTGGTACTATCAGAACTGGCTCATTGAGTGAGTACAATCTACTATACAAATTTGTTAGAAAGTGGTTAGTGTACCTGCTCTCCCGCTAACAGCTGGAGAGCAGGTACACTAACTGCTCTCCCACTAACAGCTGCTGGTTTGAATGTTGTTGTGGACATAGATATTTGATTATCTTTAGGTGGGTGATGAATTTCATTGTCAGATATGAGACTACCATTCATCCAGTCCCTGGAATCCTGAAGTAGCTTGAAAACAAGTTCCATGTTTGGTCTCTAGAGCAGGGTTTTCAGACAATGTAAAATAATAATAAAGCAAAAAAACAAATAAATAAACTTCAAAAAATAATATAAATTCTTAGCTCATTCTCAGTACTAATGCACTATAGGTTTACAACGTTTTGTTGTAGAAATCATATAAAAAAAAAGTTTAAAGAATACAACTGGATTAAAAGATCTTTCTTTTGCTGGGAGGTGCTATCTGCAAAAGTTTTTTTCATATGAAGGAAAATGCTAAGAAATGGTTGGAATTGAAATGAAGGTCTATTTCACCAAACTTAGTGAAATAGGACTGGTTAGTGTTTGTTTAATCACAGGATGTTAATGAATTAATTATTCCTAGAAAATCTTCTTCTGAAATTGTTCATTTGATCACCATCTGCTGTATAAAAGGAATCTTCCCAAGATTACCCATATTTTAAAGAAGTTTAATTATGTTAGTTTAAAGTAGGCATTTTTTTCTCTACCGAGGACAAGATTTGCCCCTGGATGCCTATTCTTTGAATATACAGAATACTTACTGATGTAATTTGAATTACTGTAGACAAATTGTTCTGTGGGAGTGAAAATAAAAAATCATATGGAATATATCTGCATTTAGCTAACACAGAATATTAGAAATTTTCAGTTTTCCACGTTCTGATTTTCTGAACAGCCTTGGCTGTGAACTACACTGTAAGGTGCAAACATTTAACCCTTATTGCAATGTAGTTCATTCATTTGTGTTTAAGGAATTTTGTGGGCCTTCTTGCCTCTGCCAAATCTACACATCTGGGAATTCATCATTCTCAGCAGCCATTGTGTGCTCTTATAATGAACCTCTTGTTTTCTATCTATGTAATCACAGTTTTGTGTATAGTGTCTTATTTAATTTTGTATTGTTTTTTTTAACAGTTTGTATAAGTCTGGTTAAGCAGCAAAAGATTAGAAGATGAAATAAAATATAAAAGAATAAAAGCCATAGCTAAAAGAGAAGTCAGAAAAAGACAAAGAATCATGGAACAAATTTATTTCTAATTTAGAACGTGATTTATATAAAATAAGATTCAATGGATATAAGATTTTGAAACATTTAAATACAGATACTAAAGAAAACGTAAAATTAAACACCGAATTGAAATTAGAAGAATTACTAAATTTCTGTACAAAATTGTGGACAGATAAATATTTTAACAAAGATAACTGGCAAACATTTAATGAAAATGAAAAGGAAATAACTAAAGATGAGTTAGAAATCAGCCTGAAAGAAACAAGAAATGGAAAATCACCTGGAGAAGATAAGTTTGATTCAGAATTATATAAATATGCAGGAATAAGATTAAAAGAAAGACTCCTATTATTTTTAAATAAATCTATTCAACAAGTAAATCCACCAATAGTATGGAAAAAAACAATTGTGATAGAAGGAGGGGTGATGTGATTGAGACTTTTAAACTGTTGAGAGGTGGTTACAGGGTTGACACTGGGGAGTTCTTTCGCTTGGTTGAACAGCGGGAAGGAGTGATGACAAGGGATCATCCCTGGAAGTTACGAAAGGAAACTGTGAGCAAGAGGATGAGGAGTGGTTTCTTTGCATGGAGGGTGGTTGAACCATGGAATGCATTACCTGATAGAGTGGTGAGAGCGAGAACGGTCAATGAGTTTAAGGAGTGGTATGATAGATTTTGTGTTTCCTAGGATGGACCTCTCACGATGAGTCTTTATAGACTTTGTGTTTCCTAGAAAGGACCTCCTGCGATACTCCAGGAGGCCTGAATAATAATAATAATTGTGATTCCTATCTTTAAAAAAGGTAGTAGAGATCTATAAAAAAATTATAGAGGTATAAGTATTCTAAATTCCTGTTACAAAATATATAGAATAACAAACTAATCAAATATTCTGAAAACTTTTTAGAAGTACAGAATGGATTTAGAAAAGGACGATCATGTATAGACCCTGCCTTTTACCTAAAATTAAGAATAGAGAAAAGAAGAGAATACAATTTAGAAACACATATTACATTTATTGAGCATTTGACAAAGTTAAAAGAAGCATTTTATTTAACATATTAAAAGAAAGACAAATACCAAATAATATTCTAAAAGCTATCATAAGTATATATGAAAATAATCAAATACAAATAAGAATAAATTATGAACTATCGTGTATGTGAGAGAGAGAGAGAGAGAGAGATCGCACTACTATGCTGTGCATATAAAATACTGGAAAGACTACTACAACTGCATAAGCAACACCATCCTTGAACATGTTCCGATAGAACAGGCAAGCTTTAGGCCCAATCGCAGTTGTTGTGGCCAGGTTCTGGCACTGACATCATACACTTAAGCGGGCTTTCAACGAAATCTAAAAACTTCCGTAGTTTATCTTTGATTTAACTGCTGCATACAACACTGTCGGGAGAGAGGGCATGCTGTGTGAAGTAATGTACTACCGTGCCGAAGAACATCACAGCTTGTTAATAATATGCTCAGCACTGGATATTTACATGTTGTTCTTGGAGAAAATATCAATAATCAGAAGAAACTCAATGGCTTACCACAAGGTGCAGTACTGGCCCCCCCTCTCTTATTTAACTTATACATAGCTGACCTGCCAGATACAGTATCTAGAAAATTCTATGTGGATGACATAGTGTTAGCCACCAGAAAGAGAGAACTAAGATGGATGGAGGAAACTCTCACAAATGACCTTGCTGCTATTCATACTTACTTTAAAAAATGAAGACTGCAACCAAGCCAAAGTAAAACTGAAGTGTCAACATTCCATCTCAGTAATAAACTGGCACATGACGAGTTGAACATCCGATTTGGAATTCAGTTCTACACCATAACAAATATCCTAAATACCTAGAAGTTGCACTTGATTGCACCTTATCATATAAGAAACATGTTGAAAACACAGCTGGAAAAATAAAACTAGAAACAACATCATCCAGAAATTATGTGGCACTTCTTGGGGTGCAGCATTATGAATATCCACACTCAGATTGGTTTTTTTCGGTGGCAGAGTATTGCGCTCCAGTTTGGCTCAACAGCTGCCATAACAAACTAATTGACCACCAGCTTAACACCGTAATGCGACTTATCACTGGAACCACAAAAACAACTCCTATTTACTGGCTCTGAGTAACTTACTACCACCAAACCTACGAAGACACGATGCTGCTACGAGAATATGATAAAATACTCAGAAATACTGAATTGCCTATACACAGTGACATACTAGAGCTACAGCTGAACAGACTGAAATCAAGAAAGTCTCCCTCCCTGTGAAGCTAAAACCTGAGCACAACCAACTATAATACCAAAAAACAATGGAAACAAACGTGGAGCATAAATACCAATGTAATAGCATAAATCCAACTCGAAACTTGGTTTGATAGGCAGTCTCAACATCCCGGGTATTGAACTGGCTGAAAGACATGGATAACACTGAACGGGATTTGCACCAGACATAGATGTGCAAGCTCTCTGTACAAATGGGGAAAAATTCCTTGGAATGTGAATCAGTCAATCCACCACATTTCTGTTGAGTGCAGTCTTTGTGCATACACGGGTCAAAGAAATGACTTCCTGGAGGCGGCAACTCCTGTTATAGACTGGATCAGACAACTTGTTCTTAACTTATAAGTGTTTGTCACTTACTTTTTACATATTTATTTTGACTTATGTACTTTTATAACTGCATGTTGATTGCCATATGCTAAATAAATAAATAATGAGAGAGATAAACCAAGGAGTCTGACAGGGATGTCCCCTTTCAGCAATTCTTTTTAATATTTATCTAAATGAAATAATAATAAAATGGAATAAAAATTTCTATCAAGGTATTAAATTTTCTCCTACTATGAACTTAAACACTCTTTTTGCTGATGACTAGATAATAATTACAAATTCTGAAGATAACTTACAGAAAGATATTTTAAATTTTAACGAGATAGCCAAAGATTATGGAATGATAATATCAACAGAAAAATCAAAAACAATGGCTTTTAAGGGACAAGATCCAGTAAGAACTAAAATAGTAATTGATAACAAGATTTTAGAACAGGTGAATTCATTTAACTACCTAGGATGTATGATTACATATGAAAAAGATATCTTCTTCTTCTTCTTCTTCTGCAGCTTCTCCCACTTAAGTGGGGGTCACTGTTGATAATGAGTCTCCTCCACACCTTCCTGTCTTGGGCTGTCACCACATCCAAGTTCTTCATCCTCAAGTCCTCTTCTACCAGCTCCCTCCATCTCTTCTTTGACCACCCACGCTTCTGCCTTCCTTGCACATCCATCTGCATGACCCTTCTTCCCACATATTCGTCCTCCCTCCTCATCACATGATCAAACCATCTCAACCTTGCCTCCTGTATTTTCGCTCCTAAGTTCGTAACTTTCACTGTTCCCCTGACATAGTCATTTCTCAGACGATCCTTTCTGGTCACACCACACATCCACCTAAGCATTCTCATCTCTGCTAATTCCATCCTGCTGATGTTATTTTTCCTCAGGGCCACAGTTTCTATAGCATATGTCATAGCTGGCCTCATTACTGTCCTATAGATTTTGCCTTTCAGATTGATCGGCACCCTCTTATTGCATAACACTCCAGCCACCTCCCTCCAGTTCCTCCAACCTGCTTGTATTCTGCATCCCACTTCCTTCTCAGCTCCTCCATCTTCTTCCACTGTTGAACCTAAGTATCTAAAGTCTTTCACCTTCCTGATGACATTTCTTTCCAGCTCCAGATCTGTCTCCTGTCCGCTGCCCACTGTGCAACACATATACTGTCTTACTTCTGCTCAGTCTCATACCTCTTTCTTCCAGTACTTTTCTCCATCTTTCCAGTTTAGTTCCTGCTTCTTCTCTTGAATCTGCACACAGCAAGATGTCATCTGCATACAACAATGTCCAAGGCACATCTTCTCTCACCTCCTCTGTTACCACCTCCATCACAATATTAAACAGAAACGGATTTAATGCTGACCCTTGATGCAAGCCAACTGTTACTTGAAAACTTTCTGTCTGTCCCAGCAGGTCTGAACACTTCACATTTCTCTACATTTCCTGCAACAACCTGACATATTTCTCTGGCACCTTCTTCTCACTCAGACACCTCCAAACATATGAAAAAGATATGAACCTAAACATTGCAAAATATTTAAAAATAACAGGTGCAATTAACTCTATATTTAAACCTAACCTAGTTCAAAAACAAACCAGACCTAAAAGTATACAATACATTATCCCTGTTAGTCCTATTGTATGGAAGTGAAATCTGGACAGTAAAACAAAAAGAAAAAGATTAATAACAGCTGAAATAGTGGATAGAGTGAATTTCTTTTAGAACGGCATCATGTTTATAGGGATTTGGTTGCGACTTTTTAATAGTTTTTGTTGTAGTGAGCGAGATATTAAATGCTGTTTGCTGTAGTGAGTCATCATCATCAAATTCCTGCCATGTACCCTCAAGGGGTGTACAGGATATGATAGTACTACATGAAAAAAATTACATCATTATTAATTTCCTATCTACAATTTTCCTCCAAATCAGTCTGTTACTTGTCAAGACTCCAACCTTATCAGATCTTATATTTCTATCGTCTAAGGCACTTTGTGCCGTATCAATCCACCTATATCTTGGTTTTCCTCTGGGTCATTTTGCTCCCAACCTGGCAGAGAACACTTGTTTTCCTAATCTTTCCTCGCCCATTCTGTTTAAGTGACCATACCACCTGAGATTAGCTCTGCTAATGCATTCCTGGATGCTAACAATGTCAAGTTCTTTCCTAATATCCTCGTTTTTAATATGATATTGCCATTGATGCCATCTGTTCACGCCTATAATCTTTCTCAGGACTGTCATATCTGTGGTCTCTAGTCTTTGGTCAAGTGCTTTATTTCTGATCCAGCTGTCAGATCCATAAGTTAAAACTGGTTTGAACACTGTCTTTATACAGCTAATTTAGTGTTCCGACTAATTTCTCTCTTATTCCATATGAATTTATTCAATTGACTTCCCACCATACCAGCTTTGCTGATTCTGTTGTGTATTTTTATATTTAATTTACCATCTTCAGTAAAAATTGTGCCTAAGTAGCTGAAATGTTGTGAACTGAGAACCTGTGGAGGTTCTCAGTTCACAACACAATTGACATTTTCAACGATTCTGTCTATTTTCATTGTCTTTGTCTTTTTACTGCTGACCTTCATACCATATCTATTACAACAGCTATTCAATTTAGTCAGAGAATCTTGCAGACTTGTAGCGGATTTATTTAGAAGTATAACATCATCTGCATAAAGCAAAGAGCTGACATTAACATCTCCAATTTTGATATCATGTTTAATACCACTTTCCTTCATAATGTGATTCATATAGATAATGAATAACAGAGGGGATAATGTACATCCTTGTCTCACACCAGATTTAATTAAACCATCTTCCTGTACGCGTGGATAGGCTTATGTGTTCGTCAGACATGTTATGATAGGTTTCACGGTATAAAAAGAACACAGATGGTTAAGAAAATAACTATTTATTAACTTAAAAGCTAATATTTCGCGGGTAATATATCCAGCATCTTCAAAGCACACAACACAAGTTTGTTACAAAGGCAAGACAACCACAATCCGGTGTAACAGTGGGGACAGTATAAGTGATTGCAGCGGGCAACACAAGACTAAAGTCCTAATATGGCGCCATCTAGGTTAAAAAAAATCAAAGTTTTGAAATAGTAGTCCAAATGATAAAAATAAAAGTAATAAATATTAATTTGGTCTTAGGATGACTGTCTCCCAAATCTTTCGTAGATTTATACAGCCATACTTGTTAAGGTTTGGGGTATGTTTCAAGGCTTCTGTTGATTCCAGGAACAACCTCTCTGACTTGTAGAAGCTTCTGTGCATTACTTTTGTTTCTTTCCAATTGATCCTGTGTGTAGGGGTATCCAAAGCATGGTCTGCCAGACCCGAGTTACCATAGCGAAAGTGTCAGATATATTTTTTGTGTTCACTGAGGCAGATGTCCACATTTCTTCCTGTCTGTCTGTAGTAGGCTTGATGGCAAGAACAGGGCACTTCATAGACACCAGGCTGTGATAAAGGAGTGCATTTGTCCTTAGGTGAACGAATGAGAGTTGCCAATTTTTTATAAGGTTTAAATACTGTGCGTAATTGGTGTTTGTTAAGCACCCTAGATGTCTTTTCAGATGTGCCTTTAATGTATGGGATGGTGATTGTTTTATTGTAGTCTTCTGTGGTAGATAGAGGGGATTTATGGGTAGCATTTAGTATGTTATCTATTTTACAGGGATTATAACCATTGTTTAAGAAGGTTTGACGTAGGTGAGAAAGTTCAGCAGTGAGAGCAATGTCATTGGAACAGATTGCTCTAGCTCTATGGGTTAGTGTTTTTAAGATACCATATTGTTGAGAAGGGTGGTGGTGTGATTGTTTGTGTAAGTATCTCCCTGTATGTGTGGGTTTTCTGTAAACAGAAAATGATAAGGAACTTTCTGGAAGACGTGTGATCGGTGTGTCCAAGAAAGGCAGGCAGTCATTGGCTTCTAGTTCCTTGTAAAGTGGATTTTAGGATGCTGGCTATTTAGATGCACTAAAAATGTATTCAGTGTGTCTGGGCCATGTGGCCAAATGGCAAACACATTGTCAACATAGCGTAGCCAGAGGCCAGGTTTGAGAGTGGCTGTGTTGATAGCTAATTTTTCCAGATGTTCTATGTAGAAGTTGGCTAAGGGGGGAGAAAGAGGTGAACCCATAGCTGTCCCATCTAACTGTTTGTATATTTTCCCTTTCCATGTAAAATAACCTGCCTGTTCTGTGAATTTAAATAGCTGGTATATATCTGGGGTAAATTGTGAATTTAGTAAGTGAAGTGTTTCAATCAGTGGTACATTAGTGAATAATGAGGTGATATATGAAAACTCACCATTAGGTCTGAACTATTTAAGGTGTGGTTTTCTAAAATACTTTTTAGGTGGGTAGAATTTTTAACAAAAGAGGGAGAATTGTTTGTGTAAGTGGTTAGTAATTTTGCTAAATGTTTGGCTAGTTTATATGTAGGACTGTTTATACTATCTACAATAGGACGTAAAGGTGTACCTTGTTTGTGTATTTTTGGAGCACCATATATTCTGGGTGCTTTAACGTGTATGGGTTTAAGTTTTTTGACAATTTCTTTAGGCCAGGAAGTGATTTTGTTCAGTAACTTGCACACCTTATTCTTTTGTGAGTTGGTGGGATCTCGATCTATGATTTGATATGTAGACCGGTCTTGGAGCAGTGTATGCATTTTGCTTTCATATGCTGTTGTATCCATAACTACAGTGGCGTTTCCTTTGTCTGATTTGGTTATTGTAATGTGGTTATTATTGCGTAGTTCTTTTAGGACTATTATTTCTTTATGCGGGATATTATATTTGGGAGGCTTAGAATGGATAAGGATATTGGCCACGTCTAACCTGATATTATTGGCTATGGCTGGTGGCAAGTCGTGAATCCCACGTTCAACGGAAGCCATTATTTTGGTTTTAGGCACATCTTTTGGAGTAACGGCAAAATTGTGTCCAAGACTTAATGCACTGGTGGCCTCTATGGGACAGCTGTGGGTTCACCTCTTTCTCCCTCCCTTAGCCAACTTCTACATAGAACATCTGGAAAAATTAGCTATCAACACAGCCACTCTCAAACCTAGCCTCTGGCTACGCTATGTTGATGATGTGTTTGCCATTTGGCCACATGGCCCAGACACATTGAATACATTTTTAGTGCATCTAAATAGCCAGCATCCTAAAATCCACTTTACAATGGAACTAGAAGCCAATGACTGCCTGCCTTTCTTGGACACACTGATCACACGTCTTCCAGAAGGTTCCTTATCATTTTCTGTTTACAGAAAACCCACACATACAGGGAGATACTTACACAAACAATCACACCACCACCCTTCTCAACAATATGGTATCTTAAAAACACTAACCCATAGAGCTAGAGCAATCTGTTCCAATGACATTGCTCTCACTGCTGAACTTTCTCACCTACGTCAAACCTTCTTAAACAATGGTTATAATCCCCGTAAAATAGATGACATACTAAATGCTACCCATAAATCCCCTCTATCTACCACAGAAGACTACAACAAAACAATCGCCATCCCATACATTAAAGGCACATCTGAAAAGACATCTAGGGTGCTTAACAAACACCAATTACGCACAGTATTTAAACCTTATAAAAAATTGGCAACTCTCATCCGTTCACTTAAGGACAAATGCACTCCTTTATTACAGCCTGGTGTCTATGAAGTGCCCTGTTCTTGCCATCAAGCCTACTACAGACAGACAGGAAGAAATGTGGACATCCGCCTCAGTGAACACAAAAAATATATCTGACACTTTCGTTATGGTAAGTCGGGTCTGGCAGACCATGCTTTGGATACCCCTACACACAGGATCAATTGGAAAGAAACAAAAGTAATGCACAGAAGCTTCTACAAGTCAGAGAGGTTGTTCCTGGAATCAACAGAAGCCTTGAAACATACCCCAAACCTTAACAAGTATGGCTGTATAAATCTACGAAAGATTTGGGAGACAGTCATCCTAAGACCAAATTAATATTTATTACTTTTATTTTTATCATTTGGACTACTATTTCAAAACTTTGATTTTTTTTAACCTAGATGGCGCCATATTAGGACTTTAGTCTTGTGTTACCCGCTGCAATCACTTATACTGTCCTCACTGTTACACCGGATAGTGGTTGTCTTGCCTTTGTAACAAACTTGTGTTGTGTGCTCTGAAGATGCTGGATATATTACCAGCGAAATATTAGCTTTTAAGTTAATAAATAGTTATTTTCTTAACCATCTGTGTTCTTTTTATACCGTGAAACCTATCATAACATCTTCCTGTACTTCCTTCAATTCTAACTGCTGACTTACAACTCAAATAAAGACTAAGTATTGCTTGATATAATGCTCCATTCACACCATATAACTGCAGCGTATTGAATAGCTTCTCTCTTGGCATCTGGTCATATGCCTTTTCCAGATCGACAAAACTTAAATACAGATCTTTGTTATATTCCCATGCTTTCTCAACTATTTGTCATAAAGTGAAGATCTGATCTTGACAGCCTCTATTTGGCCTGAATCCAGCTTGTTCTTCATCAAGCTTTTCTTCCACAATTCTTCTCAACCGTTTCTCAAGTATACTTGCATAGATCTTGCCATGAACACTCAGTAGGGAAATACCTCTGTAATTCTCACATTCAGTTTTATTTCCCTTTTTATATATGGGTACTATGAGAGCTCTACTCCAATCATCGGGAATTCGTCCCTCTGTCCAGGCTTTCTGAACTATGCAGTGCAGCCACTGTAAGACTCTTATACGACCATACTTCAGCATTTCTGGTCGAATATCATCTACTGCTGCTGCCTTTCCACATTTCAAGCCTTTGATGGCTTTTTCTACTTCAAGTATGGATATGTATTCCTGACTGCATGCCTGGTCAGTGTTTTTTACCACTGTGCTGTCATCACTGCTTGTTTCATTTAGCAGTTTTTCAAAGTAATTACTCCATACTTCAAGGATATCTTTTTCTCCTGTTTTCATGTCACCTTTATCATCTCTAATTCCTTTTACAGCACTCTTTCCTCCATTCTTAAGCTTCTTCAACAACCTACAGAATATTTTGCCACCTTCTTGATATTTATTTTCTATATTCTTGCCAAAGTCCTCCCATGACTTTTGTTTAGCTAGTTTTACAGAGTGTTTAGCATTCTTGCATTTGTCTCTATATTCTCTAAGAGCATAAGCTGACTTATTTGACAGAACTTTTGGTATGCTTTCTTCTTTTCCTTCACTGCCTCTTTAACTTCCTGTGTCCACCAGGGAGTTCTGATTATTTTATCCTTACAGACAACCTCACCACATGCCTCTCTGGCAGAATCAATCAATGTTTTCTTAAGAGTTTGCCACTGAATCTCCAAGGTTTGATTTCTGTTCTCAAACTCTTTCATTTTTTCTTTAATAATCTTTGTGTATTTTAGTCTACAGTTCACATCTGAGAGCTGCTCAACTTTTATTCGCTTTAAAACTTGCTTACATGTCATTCTTTTCAATATGAAATTCAATTTTATCCTGCTCAAGACTAAATAGTGATCACTTCCACTTTCAAATCCTCTGTACACTCTGGTGGCCTGCACCAGGGAGAAAACATCACTATCAACAATAACATAGTCAATGAGACTTTTCTTATTCCTAGCCTCTTCTCTCCATGTAAATTTGTGCACATTTTTATGTTGGAACATGGTGTTAGTAATAACCAGTCCATGTCCTGAGCAGAAATCCAACAGATATTTGCCATTATTATTAGCTTTGCTCTTTTCTCCAAATTTTCCCAAAATATTTTTGTATGTCTCACAATCATTTCCTACTCTGCTATTTAGATCCTCAACAAGGACCAATTTTTCATTGTGTCAGTTGCTTTTTCTAAAGCCTTAAAAAATTCCTCCACTTCTACCTTAGTAGAACCTTCTGTGGGACCATAGGCACAAATAAGTCTCATTGTCCAGTTCCCCATTCTCATATTTGCCCACATTATTCAACTTGAGACTGACTGCCATTTAAGAAGATTAGCCTTGTATTTTGTGTTGAATACTATGGCTACTCCTTCTTTTCCTTGATTGTCATTGCCTGAATATAACATTTTGTATTTATTGCTCAGAAAGATCTCACCAGTTTTGGTCTTTTTTGTTTCAGTCACCCCTATTATGTCGATCTGGTACTTATCTAATTCCCCAGCTAGCTCCATTTCTTTGCCATTCAGGTTTCTTACGTTGATAGTACCGATCTTTAACTCTGGTGATGTTGAGTTGGGGTTTATTTTCAGATTTGTTCAAGTTGCTGACTTTTCGCTGTTCGACCTGGTTCCCTGGCGAAAACAACGGGGGCCTTGTTTAACCGAGCGACGCCCCAGCCGGCATGAAATTTTGTCATGTTGTACCATCATTCTATATTTTGGTGAGTGCTGTAGTGAGTCAACTGCACTTACTTGTATTTTTTGTTTTTTATTTCATCAAATTGTTACATTAAATTAATAATTAATACATATAAAGTCTGATAAAGGTTTGGACTGTATTATTGATGAACTAAGGATTAAATAATCTAGAAATCAAATATGTTACTTTTTCAAGTCACATCAAATCTCTCACAAGCAAGTCTTGTTGTGATAGCAGGATATTTTTAAAACCCAGTGAGGACCCTCACCTCGAAGTATTTCATTATTGCCTATGAGGACAGAACTGGAGATGGATTTGCTCATGAAGGAGTCACTATCCTTGTGGGCAACCATACCCCTGTTCAGTGTATCCAGCTTAATACTGCTCTGAAAGTGGTATAGCCATCTGTTTCTCAGTGGGATTATTATAATATGTTCCATTTATTTACTACTGGCTTCTGAGTTAGCTCATCTAATAATCTTGTATCACAACTGTCTCAGCTCATACTTACAGGTGACTTTAATATTGATACATGTTGGGTAGTGCCAACAAGAATGTGCCAGTCCTTGATTGATCAGGATATTAAAATAACTTTCATGACTTACGCATGTAACAAAAATATATAGAATTTTATTCAAAAACTCCAATATATATTCATCCAATGTTACATGGACATTGTTAGGAAAGAGAGACTATTAACTACATTTAAAACATAAGCACAATAATGAGTGATAAATCATGTGTATATTAGGTTGTGTCTCATTCACAGATGAAGTATGTGATATTATACTATTAGAGTTCAAAGGCATAACAATTGTAGAAAGTTGCATAGATAACAAATAATTTAAAATAATTATTAATTAAAAAACTTACGGACAATTAATAATGATCACTTCCCAAAACTTGGATATTGTCATGCAGTCTGATTGGTTCAGATTCACATGATTTTGTAGCATTTCACATGTTTCAAGGAAAAGGCAACACATATTTTTGAACTTCCTAAAATGAAGAAGTTTTTTCTGGTTCCAAATAACTCTGTTCTTGGTATCAACAGCATCAGAAGCAAAGCCAGACTTGTCAGATTCCAAAAATGTAACATAGTCATGTTCTTCAACCAAGGTGGAACAGCCAGTCTGTCCAGAATAGCAAAGATGACATGAGCAGGTTACTTGATAGATACCTGGTAAGGAAAGTGGTGGTGGTAATATAGCCTTCATAGATGATAGGAAAGAAGAGTTTCTGAGCTGGTTGGAGGTGCTTGTGAAAAAGATTGTACAAGCTGTTGGCATGAACCTAGACATTAGCTTCACTGAACATGACTGTTTTTCTCAACATGAGGTTTGCACTTCATCATGTAGCTTCTTGCTTAATGCACACCAAGCCAAGTATTCTGATTTCTTTAGTTGTCTATACTGATTATTTGAGATCTGAGACCTCTATTAATAACTGTTTTTCCTGACGTTGTTGTCTCCATGTTCCACTTAAATGCATTAACTACTGTTGAGCTGCATACCATCCAGTTTGCACTTGTACACATAAAAGAAAACTGCTGCTAAAAATGTATAATTTATACAGACCTATAATTTTAATGTTCTGTTGTGCTGGATTCCCAGCCATATTCGAGGGAAATGAGACTGCAAATATAGCTGATAAGTCAGCTTGTTACTTATACTGTGTCAATTCCCTATACTAAGAGTTAATAAGAAGCAAGTTAATCAGTGGTAGAAAGCACTAACAAATATGCATGAGATTAAGACTGAAATTAAGCACGAAAGTCTAGTCTACATAGAAATCGAAAACAGGCTGTTCTTGCTAAGTCCCACCACAGTTCATAGTCATCATACACATTCTAATCCAGTGAGGACTGATGACCCTCCTATGTGAAGTATTAACGTCTTACCATATATCATGTTCTTGCAGAGTGCCAGCACTTCATCTGAGAGAGAGAGAGGAATGGAATTTTTAACAATCAGGCCAAGCCATATATACTTTGACAGATCTTGTCAGACTGAAATTACATTAAGTTTATTATTATTACATGGGCAACTCCATGTAGTTCTTAGGCTCATCGAAAGGGGTCATAAACATTATGCCAAGAACTATCCAAACATTTGCACAATGTCCATCATACTTTGCTTTGAACTTATTCACAGTCAAAGCAGTTAACAATTTTGTAAAAAGAATTAATTTATACAGATGCATTTGATCATAAATGTAATTTATGTATAGATATGGCATTGCTGATTTTTTTTAAATTTGTTTTATTGCACATGCTACTTATTTGGCTATTTTGATTATTCATATACTGTTATAATCTTTGTAATGGTGCGGTATGACTTTTGTGCTGTCCTTGTATTAATTAACCCCAAACCAACCAACCAAACCCACCTTGCTGTGATAAAAAAATAAGTAGGTCTTGTTTTGCTCTTGTATTAGGCTGTTACTAAAATTATATTTTACATATACTTTTATTTTTACATTTGCATCTTTCCATATTTCCATTGAATAGATACTTGCATTTTAAATTTGCATAAATGTCAAATCACTGAAGATTTTAACTGAATTCTGTTTGTTCTTTTAATTAATCAAGGATATTAGAATAGTATATTCACTGAATACCAGTTTTGTAAATTTTTTTATTATGAAAAAAAGTGTTTATATTTTTTTTTAGAAATCGCTTGGAAGGAAGTTGGAAATGGCTTTGACAGATGATGATGATTTTGATAATTTTGAAAATATAGATGGTGAAGAAGGGAGTCATCGTGTGAGTAGAAAAGAAAAGTCTCTAGGACTTTTGTGTAAAAGGTGAGTTTATAATCAAAATCTTTTTTTTTTTTTTTTTTAAATTTTTATTCTAGATTTGAGTATATTTGTGCTCATCCAGTTAGATACATCAAACAGGAGAGGTCACCTCCATGGTGGATTGACTGGCTTAAGTTTCTCCAGATCCAATAAATAAAGAGCTAGATTTAAATCTTGTAAGATCTTACTTGTATCTAAGGATGAGATGAATAAAAATAATTAAATATAAACCCAAAGATGGTGAATATGATATTTTATAAAATAACCAAGAGATAACTGGCCTAATCAAAGAAAGCTTATTATTCTTTGATTAGATTATTCTTAAGATTCTTTGATTATTATTTTGCTTTGTTCTGGAAGCAAAGACTGTGTAGCATCTGTGTCAGAATAAAATGTAATTTTCAAAGCAAAACTGTCTTTGATTGTGTTATGTGCCAGTTAGCTTCAAAAATAATACCGGCAACCCCTGTTTAAGCAGAGGATGCATTCCAAGAAAGTTGTGTAAAGCAAGAATTTGTGTTTTAATGGGGGGGTACCGTTTTTTTTCATGTCTCTTGGTTATTTTTATTGATTTTATTTATTTATTTATTTTTTAACAAACTGAGAGTCTTATTCATTATTTTTTGCATGTTGATGCGTATCAGTCTTTGATTTAAATCTTCGATCCAAGCAGTTAACAATTTTTTCCAAATTCTTGGATGGTTTCACTCTGAGAATGGATGATTTTCTTTGATGAGTGGGAGTAACATTTTTAACTGCTTTTTAATTTTATATCCTCATCTTTAAAGATTGTTCTTATTGTTGACTTGCTTAATTTAAATTCATGTGGAATGTCAACAATCTTAAAACCAGACTTGAGTTTTTGTATGATTTTTAGCTTTGTTCCCAAATTGATAACAGATGCCTCAAAGTATTGGCATATCCTCATTGTTGTGATTTCTTTGCTAGTCTTATTGACATGTTTAATAAGGGTGTAAATTAAACTTATAATAAATTATGTACGTGTACAAACAACAATATCGGAAGTGGATTGATTGATTGATCTCATCCATCCCTTTAGGATGGTAGTCTCCTAATGAGGGGTTTACAACGAATTTAATACAGCCGGTTCGTCACTCCTTGTTGCATCCCCTAAGGATAATATTCATGATTGATTCTCGTAGACAGGCTTATACGTTGGTTGTGCATTATTAAAACACTTAAGGAATAGAACAACGTAGTTAGGAATATAAATTAAATTAAACTTTAATAAACATTTTCCGATATTTCGGCAATGTCACATTGCCATTTTCTAAAGGAATTTACAAAAAAGTTACGTGCAACGTAGGCACTACAACACAGAAACTGGGAATGAAAAGATGAAGCTATTGTTCTCCTAACAGTCCTGATGGTGCCCTCTAGCGGGCTAAGTAGGTGTTCTTGGCCGTTGGGCTGAAGGTCTGCAGATGCAGGTCTCCCAGATTTGGGGCAGTCGCATGCACCCAAATTTGTTGAGGTTTGGAGAATTTCTCAGGGCTGAGGCTAATTCCATAAAGAGTCTTTCAAATTTGTATTTGCTACGGTGTATCACTGTAGCTTTCTTCCACCGTATTCTGTGGCGTGTATCCAGAGCATGGTCCGCAAGCCCAGAATGACTGTATTTGTGAAAACGGATGTAGTCCTTGTGTTCCGAAATTCTGATATTCGCTGTCCTGCCTGTTTGGAAAAAGTAAGACAGTTTACAACTGCAAGGGACCTGGTAAACACCAGGTAGGTCTAGGGGAAGTGGTTGGTCTTTAGTGGAGCGGATAAGGGATGCCAATTTTCTGTTTGTAACAGGAGGTCAGGTCATGTTTTTTTAAGATTTTGGTAATCTTTTCCGAGGTGCCTCGGATGTAGGGAATGGTGATGGATTTAGAATAATCCTTGTTGTGGGGGGAGGGAGGGGATCTGTGGTTTGTGGGTTCTAATATTTTTTGGATTTTTTTTGGGGGGGGTAGCCATTGGCTGAGAAAGTGTTGAGGATGTGATTTAGTTCAGTTTAGGGCCAAGTCGTTTGAACAGATTAGTTTAGCCCTGTTGTATAGTGTTTTCACTACTCCATATTGTTGTGAGGGGGGGGGGGGGGATTGTTGGTGAATGTATCTGCCTGTATGGGTGGGTTTTCTGTAAACTGAGAAAACCAAGGATCCATTAGGCTGGCAGGTGACTAGTGTGTCTAGGAAAGGGAGGGTGTTGGTTGTTTAAGTGTGTTAAGAAGGAGAGAAGTGTTTCAGAAGAATTTGATTCTGGGGTGTTGGTTGTTTAAGTGTGTTAAGAAGGAGAGAAGTGTTTCAGAGCCATGTGGCCAAATAGCGAACACATCATCAACGTAGCGAAGCCATATGGTTGGTTTTTGTGGGGCAGAGGCTAAGGCTTTTTCTTCAAAGGTCTGCATAAAGAAATTGGCCAAGGGTGGGGAGAGTGGTGAACCTATGGCTGTCCCCTCTATTTGTTTGTAGAATTTTCCCTGCCAAACGAAATAGCCTGAGTTCATTGTGAACTGAAATAAGGCTGAGATGTCGGGAGAAAATTTAGCTTGGATTAGCTCTAAAGTTTCCTTGAGTGGGACATTTGTAAATAAAGAGGACACATCAAAGCTGACCATTATGTCAGTATGTTGGAGTGTAAGGTTTTCTATGCTGGCTTTGAAATGGGCTGAGTTTTTTATGTGTGATGGTGTGTTGCCAGTATAGTGTGAGCTTTTTGCCCAAATGTTTAGCTAATTTGTATGTGGGGGAATCAGTGCCATCCACTATGGGACGTAATGGCACATTTTCTTTGTGTATTTTTGGGAGTCCGTAAATACGGGGGGGGGGGGCGGTATAGAGTTAAACGGCTTTAATCTGTTGGTAACTTCTACAGGCCAAGAAATGACTCTCTTAAGGAGCCTGTGAAGTTTTCTAATTTGAGAGTTTGTGGGATTGTAATTGATAGGGAGGTAAGTGGCCCGATCTAATAGAAGAGCATTCAGCTTACCTGTGTAGTCCTTTTGGTTAAGTAATACAGTTGCATTTCCCTTATCCGCTTTGGTGATAACTAATTCTTTATTATTTTTCATTTTCTGTAGAACTTTATATTCCTTGTTTGATATGTTGGTTTTTGGTGGTCTTGCTTTGGAAAGGACACAGGCTACATCCAGTCTTACACTGTTGGCGACTTGTTGTACTTAACCAAAAGGACTACACAATTCAAATTCACTCTGGAAAAAGAGGAAAACAACAGCCTCCCTTTCCTAGACACACTAGTCACCTGCCAGCCTAATGGATCCTTGGTTTTCTCAGTTTACAGAAAACCCACCCATACAGGCAGATACATTCACCAACAATCCCCCCCCCCCCTCACAACAATATGGAGTAGTGAAAACACTATACAACAGGGCTAAACTAATCTGTTCAAACGACTTGGCCCTAAACACTGAACTAAATCACATCCTCAACACTTTCTCAGCCAATGGCTACCCCCCCCCCCCCCCAAAAAAAAATCCAAAAAATATTAGAACCCACAAACCACAGATCCCCTCCCTCCCCCCACAACAAGGATTACTCTAAATCCATCACCATTCCCTACATCCGAGGCACCTCGGAAAAGATTACCAAAATCTTAAAAAAACATGACCTGACCTCCTGTTACAAACAGAAAATTGGCATCCCTTATCCGCTCCACTAAAGACCAACCACTTCCCCTAGACCTACCTAGTGTTTACCAGGTCCCTTGCAGTTGTAAACTGTCTTACTTTGGCCAAACAGGCAGGACAGCGAATATCAGAATTTCGGAACACAAGGACTACATCCGTTTTCACAAATACAGTCATTCTGGGCTTGCGGACCATGCTCTGGATACACGCCACAGAATACGGTGGAAGAAAGCTACAGTGATACACCGTAGCAAATACAAATTTGAAAGACTCTTTATGGAATTAGCCTCAGCCCTGAGAAATTCTCCAAACCTCAACAAATTTGGGTGTATGCGACTACCCCAAATTTGGGAGACCTACACCTGCAGACCTTCAGCCCAACGGCCAAGAACACCTACTTAGCCCGCTAGAGGGCACCATCAGGACTGTTAGGAGAACAATAGCTTCATCTTTTCATTCCCAGTTTCTGTGTTGTAGTGCCTACGTTGCACGTAACGTTTTTGTAAGTTCCTTTAGAAAATGGCAATGTGACATTGCCGAAATATCGGAAAATATTTATTAAAGTTTAATTTAATTTATATTCCTAACTACGTTGTTCTATTCCTTAAGTGTTTTAATAATATTCATGATTGTAATCTGTCTGTGTTCACGGGGACGGTTTGTCTGTTCTGGGGGATAAAAAAAACCCCAAGTTTTTGGGTGAAAACACCCCCCGCCTCTGTATGAGACCAGCTAACTCACCTTTCACTGAAAGAGACCAGATAAAGGTTCCTTGTGTCACTGACAGGAATCAAACCCGGGTCTTTCTTTACAAAGGGCTTCGTTTGTACTGACTGAGCTATGGAGGCAGAAGTGTATTGAATCAACATTTATGTACCTCTGTTTGTAAAGTTCATCTTCACATCAGCAATGAATCTTGAACTCACAGATATGAGGTAATGTGTTGCGCAATGATCATATGTGTGGAAGGAAGTATGTAGTAATGTGTGGATAGTGGCATAACATATGTATATAGTGGTTGAAAAAAAATCATGTAAAAGCCTTGGAGTCATCTGCCAAGGTGTCAAAACATTTTGAGCCTTCGCTTTTAGCAGTGGTAGCATCTGTTGTAGCTCATAAATAGCTGATCAATGTTTGATTATATTTGTTTTACTTATACAGCTTCTTACATTGCCACTTCTTAATCATATGTATAGATTTAAAACACATCAGTAATCTTTGCAAGAAAATTTCCAGACTAAAAGCAGCCTATAATATGGGAAAATGTGTTCATAAAAACCTTGCTGTATTGTACTCACCAGCAATTTATTTAAATGATTATTTAGAATTCCTATAATGAATTCTAAATAATCAAGAGAGGCCTTAAACATTATCCCAAGTACTATCCAACTTTTGCACAATGTTCATCATACTTTGTTTTGTACTCATTCACAGTTCAGAGCATCCACAACCTATTCCACTTATTCACCACTCTCCAAGTAGAAAAAAAAATAGTCATCACTTACTAACTACACTCTTCCTCAATTTCCAAGGATGGTCCCTAGTTTTCCCACCACCATTTTTCTTACAAATATGGTACTATCTACATGATACACAGCATTTACTCTTTTTCACTTTCAACTGCATAAATTTGCACTTTGATACATTGGATTGTAGCCATTATCCTCTGTCCACACTGCCAGTCTATTTACATTATCCTATAGGTCTCCATGTCACTTTCATTAACTATTGCTCTGCCCAGTTTTTCATTGACAAACAACTGGATATACCCTCTCAGATCATTTCCAATCTCTCTCTCTCTCTCTCTCTCTCTCTCTCTCTCTCTCTTTCTCTCTCTCTCTCTCTCTCTCTTCTTCTTTTTCTCAAGATGGGCTGAGTCCCATATAGATAAGACCCTTCCACTATTCTCTTTCCAAAGCAAGCTTTTTCATATGCCAACAGCTTTGAAAGTCCAATGCAGTTCTAAGGACTTTCAGTCCTTAGAACTGCATTGGACTTTCATTGGACATTGATGTACAAATTGAACATCACCCAAGTACAGAGACCTTTTGGCATGCTATTGGTCTTTTCGATGATATACTACTTTCTGATGTCTGTCCATCCATCAGCTAGTCTCTTATCCATATGACCAGCTTCTTGTCCTTTTTTTGTGATTGGCAGCAGATTTACAAAACTATCGAAACCCCAATAAATATAGTTGTCTGAACTTTCCAAGATTAGGTAGGGAAACAATAATTCTTAGACTTCCCACTCAACCAGGGCTGTCTGCCAGTACCAATAGAGGGTTCCTCACTTAGGACTTCAGGCTTCCAGCCTAATATCTTCCATTTATTATTATTATTTTTTTTTATAGTGCACATGCATGCACATTGTTACAATTTTTATGTTGTACCCCAGATGTCTTTGACAGATGAATTATTATCGGAATCATTCAGTCTGTGTTATTTCCCTCCTTGTAAGGGGGAAGTCTAAGATAAGAATTCCCCTTCACAAAGCCCTTGTAATATGTTCTTTGCCATTCCTTTACTGTTCTTATTTTATCAGTGTTTTGTTTCATTCTTTATACACCATATACATATTCAGCATTCTCTGTTGAATATATATAGTGTATAAAGCATCATTTCATACACCTTTGCATGCATTCTGTCATATGCCACAAACTTAGCACTGTTTGCTAAGCTTGTCCAGATCCTTGTGTTCAGCATTCTGTTTCTTGAATTATTCACAAATTGCCTTTTGCACTTGTGTATTCCATGGATCCATTTATGACATCTCAAATACCTCTTCTCCAATTAATTCTACATGATCATCCATTTCCTTGTTACATTTATATTCTGATCCCTTCCCAAATCCTTGCTGTCTTTCTTTTTTCTGAAGAATAACTCCTTTTCTCTTTTTGCAAATTCCACCACATTATTCTTAGATGTTGGACTATTCCTCTTGACTTCATTCTTAATTCTCAGGTTCATCACCATATTTTGTGCTGTATAGTCACTCTCCGTGTCACTTTACATTTCTTACTCTGCTGGAAGATTCTTTCTCCTCATCAAGAAATAGCATTTATCATGCTTACAGCACTCTTATGAGTTAACTGTATACTTTATTCTTTTATTGAAGAATGTATTTACCATCATCAAGTTGCATGATTAACAGTTTCCACTATCAGAATTCTCTCATAATTCCTTTCTCCAGACTCCATATCTTCACGGATAATTTTATGTTAGTCTAATTTTCCTATATACCTATTAAGGTTTTGTCTTAAAATAATGTTTTCTGTTTGAATGTATATTTTTGTCAGGAGTTCATCCACTGAGTTGTGAAACTCCATCTTACTACAGTATATCACTCAAACTTGCCTGTGGTACATTAACACTTATTACACTCATTGCTTTTTCCTGTGTCAAATTTGGAGCCATCAGCCGACTGCTATATCTTTTCATCTGTCATTTTTATATTCATTACTATCCTACACCATTTCTTGAATTATTATTACCTGTATATAGTGTATATCCTCATAGTTCACTTAATTTTCTTTATTCCTCTTAGTTTTTCTTGTCCTGTTTGCACTCTAAGTTACAGAATATTTTTTATAAGAATTTCTGTATAATTGTAAATCAGTATTTAAAATGCTGTCAGTATTAGGCCTGTTCTTAGAAATATACTTTGCTTTTGGAGGATATGTCAATATCTTCTCAGGATTTTATCCAGAGAGTAAAAGCTAGAACCACAAAATTTGAAACACTGCATTATCTTATAACTTACAGCTCCATAAAAGTTAATTACCCCCATACCAGCGATTCCTTAACCAAATTTATTCATATAACAAAATAGAGCAATAGTAATCAAATTTCATATACAGTCTCTTGTTGGAATTTAAAACATCACAAAATATTTAGATAAAATCTCTCCCTACTCAGGGTATCCAGATGATCAAATTCTGTGGATTTTTATGCTTAAACAGAAACTCTGATCAGCAAAATTGATGTACAGCTTGCTCACATCCAACTTACAGATTTCTCCCACCTCTAGAGGTCCACAAATTGGTTTTGTTACAGAATGAGGCTACCCCACAATTTTTTGGAGTGACTCTCCTACCCATGAAACGTTAGAAATCTCTACTAGTACTCTCTACTAACTAGAGTGTGGGTGGATTAAGATTTCTTTTGTTCTGTTTTTTAATTTTAATATTTTTCATCACAAATTTCCTGATTATATACCTTCATGGAGTATTCAGGTGATTATGACAGCACTATATGATTAAGTTTACATTATTATTAATCTCTTATCAACACGTTTCCAACAAATTAGTTTATGGGTAGAGAAAGGTTAGCAAAGCAGGTAGTTGATGCCAGTATGGCAGGAAACATATGCACAGGAAGACCAAGGGTCTGTGTCCTGTCATCTCAGCATCAAACACCTGCTTTGCTAACCTTTCCCCACCCATTCTATTTACATGACCATAGCACCTTAGATTAGTTCTGCTCATACATTCTTGAATGCTAACAATATCAAGTTTTCTAATAATGTCATTCTTCATATGATTCTGCCATTGATGCCATCTGTTCATTCTTCTGATTTTTCTCAGAATTCTCATATCTGTTGTCTCAAGTGCTTTATTCTTAACCCAACTCTTAGATCCATAACTTGAAACTGGTTTGAACACTGTCTTGTATACTCCTAGTTGAGTGTTTTTGGCTATTTTCTCTCTTATTCCACATAAACTTATTCAGTTGACTTTCCACCACACCAGCTATGCTTATTCTATTGTTTATTTCCATATTTAATTTGCTATCTTCACTAAAATCTGTGCCTAAATAGCAAAAATATTTTAATTGTTTTATAGGTTCCATACACTAATAATGCAGTTTAAGTTTTCTATGTTCCTGCATGTTTTTAGTTTTGGTCTTTTTTATTGCTGATTTTCATGCCAAATGTGTTACTGCTGTTATTCAATTTAATTATAGAATACTGGATGTGTTTAGAAGTACATCATCTGCATAAAGCAAAGAACTAATTTGATGTCTCCAATTCTAATATCTGATTTAATGCCACTTTTTTTTATAATGTGATCTATATGCATGATGAATAAGAGTTGATATATGTGCACCATTGTCTTACACCTGATTTCATATCAAACCATATCCCTGTATTTCCTTGAATTCTAATTCAAAATGCTGACTTGCAGTTTAAATATAAACTGTGTATTGCTCTGTATAATGCTCCATTTATTGTATATAACTGTAGCATTTATAAAGCTTTTTTTCTGGGCACCTTGTTATATACCTTTCCAGATTTACAAAACTTAAGTACAAATCCTTATTATATTCCCATGATTTCTCAACTATTTGTCATAAAGTGAAAATCTTTTCCTTCATACATATATGGTGATCAGCATTCATTATTAAAAATTATTAATTTTTCCTCCAGAGGTCAAGACAGTAGTTTTAATGGTTGACCAAAAAAATTACTGTGACTTTAGCATACCATGCAGATTGTAATGCAGCTTTGTTTCTTTGTGTGTGTGTGTGTGTGTGTGTGTGTACTCCAGATGATGACCTTGATATGAAGGTTGAAACGTCAAGTGATTTATTTTGGTTTTTATTAAACCGAAGTTTTACTACAACACGGTTATTTCCATAATTTTTAATAATGAAATTGAAAATCTGATCTTGACAACCTCTATTTTGGCCTGAACCCAGCTTGTTCTTCAACTTCCTCTTCCATAATTTTTCTCAACTTTTTTCAATTATGCTTGTAGAAATCTTACCTGGAACATTTAACAGAAAAATTCCTCTGTAATTCTCACATAAAGCTTTATTCCCTTTTATATAGATGGGAACTATGAAAGCTATACTCCAATAATCAAGGCCCTCTGAATAATGTAGTGTAGCCAATGCAAAACTTTTATATCTCCCATAATTAAGTGTTTAATTATGGGAGGTATAAAATCTCTGCTTGAATATCATTACTTTAGCTGTCTTTCCACATTTCATGTTTTTGATGGCATTTTCTACCTCAAGTATTGATATGTTCTGCTGTTTGCATTCCTCTTATTTTCTACTGACATTAAATGAACCAAATATCTATCACTATTTGGTTCATTTAACAATCTTTCAAAGTAATTACTCCAGACATCTAGGATATCCTTATCTTCAATTTTTATGTCACCTTTATCATCTTTGATTCCTTTCAGTACTCTTTCCTCCTTTCTAAGCTTTTTCAGTTAGTTTCTACTATGATATCCTCATAGCAGAAACTAAGGAATTGAGCATCTGCATATCTTAAATTATTTATTTTTATGCCACCAATCTTAATTCCAACTGGGTCTTTGTCTAAGTTAGCCATTCTTATAATATGTTCACTATAAATATTAAAAAGGTAGGGTGACAGTATACAACCCTGTCACATCCCTTTTCACTTGAAACTGTCTGTTTCTCCAAGGACTATTTTTACTGCAGCTTTTCATACAGCTCTCTTATCAAGAGAATTAAATGCTAAAGTACTACCATTGATCTCATTACAAACCAAGTCTGTTGTGATTCACATAATAAAAAGCTTTGTTATAATCAATAAAACTGATGGATACTTCCTTCTGAAATCTACTTTTTTCCATAATGCCTGCCTGGTTGGCCAACTGGTTAATGTATCTGCTGTCCAGCCGAAAGGCTGCAGGTTCGAATCATGCCGTGGGCATGGATGTTTGTGTGTGAAAATACTAGTTGTGGTGTAGATGATGTGGATTGCTGTAGTTGGTGGATGCCCTTCCTCGATGAGTCTTTGGCCTCCCTGGAGGTGTCACATAATAAATAATCCATCTATGTTTGCTATCTGGTTTCTAGTTCCTCTATCTCTCTTAAAGCATACCTGTTCTTGTCACATTTCTCTATTCACATATGACTCCAGCCTTTGTTGGATCACTTTCGGCATAATTTTTACTTGTATTTGAAATTAAAGCAACAGTTCTATAATTCTCACAATCTCTGAGATTTTTTTGAGTTGAGATGAATACTGATGTTTTCCAATCTCTAGGCCAGTATATTTTCTTCTAAACCTTAACAAATTTCAGTCAAAATGTTCACTACTTCATTCCCAGATGTACATCAGCTCCAAGAGCTTTTCCTTTTTGATAGCTGTTCTAATGCTGATATCACTTCACTTTTCATTATCATGGGTTCCTCAACAAATTCTCTCCTTTCAAATTCTCCTTCAATATTATCTTTCTTGTACAAATTCTCGACTTGCTTCTTCCATCAAACATTTCCCTGAATTACTTTTTACAGCTTCTCATCTAGTGATAAAACTTCCCAGTAACTTCATTTATTTTTCTAAACAGATCTCTTATTCTACCCATGGTATCACTTTCTTCAATTTCTTCGCACCTTTTGTTCAGATGTTTTTCCTCATATTTTCTCTGGAAATCTGCACTCAGTTGCCTATCTCTGGATATCTGCACTCAGTTGTCTAACTCTTTCTTTATTTCTTTGAACTTTCATTTTTCTTCTTTCCTCTACTATTTGAATAGCTCTTCTGACAGCAATTTACAATCTTTCTTTCTTGTTGCTTTACTTAGTCTTCTTTGCTTCTTCTTCTATTATTGTACATTTTGTTTCTTCCCACAGTTCTTCTAATTCTCTTTCTGTGCTCTCTAAACTTTTTAATTTCTTTCTGACTTCTACTTTAAATTCTTCATTTATGATTTAAATCAAATCTGATACTGTCCTGTTGTTTCTTCTTAGCTCTTAATTTCAGTTTCATTTCAGCTATCAATAATTCATGATCTGTCCCATAGTGTGTACCAGGTAGTTTTGCTTCTTGGATAGCACTTTTCCATCTTCTGCTGGTAACAGTATAAACTGTCTGATTTCTATATTCACCTTTAGATGAAGTCCATGTGTACAATCTTTTTTGTTATTGAAAGCAAGTGTTTGCAGTAAAGCAACTGTTCCTGACACAAAACATTTCAACGTTCTTTCTCCTGCTTCATTCCTCAGTTTTAAACCAAAATTTCCAGTGATGCCTCATTCTTCTTTTTCTCCCACTTTTCAATTCCAGTCACCTAATATCAGGAGAAAATCTGTTTTTATCAATACTGTATACTACTTGTTACATGCTACTGTAAAATTCTTTGACCTCATCTTCACTTGAATCTGTAGTGGATGCATACATTGTTATAATTGTTTTATTTTATTATTAGTTATCATTGTTAATCTCTTACTATGCCTAATTTATAAATTAAACTTTGTCATAGCAGGGGGGGGGGGAACTACTGTGTGTGTGCATGTGTGTGTCTGGAGCGAATATTCAGGGTGTGCGGTCGGTGCTCATCCACCAAATAGCAATATCACTGATATTACATTTTTGCATTTATTCCCATTAAAGATTCCTCTAATTGTTTCCAGACTTCACGTGATTCCTAAAAGTAAACACAATATACTAATACTTCATGAAGAGGGCATTTTTCTATGCGTAAACATTGCATCACATTCACGTTAATAGCCCAGGTGTGCTTTCAAAATACATACACCTTTAAGCCCTTTAAATAGATGTACACATGGTGCAGCAGGTGAAATTCTTAGCATTCTAATAGTTCTAAATCACTCTGAAGGCAAGGCAGGGTGAGCTCTGTTACAATAGCACCTAGAGACTGCGATTGGTTATTGTGTTAACCAATCCAATTGACAGTTGTCATTTGTTATGAGTTGCTGTTTTTGTTTTCTGAGTTTCATCTGTTTTACATGTATGAAGTGCGAACTGACACGGTAGGCAAGTTTTTATATATAATATAGACAAGTTTTGAATATATATTTTAGATAAATTATAACTTTTTTTTTTTTTGCCCATATTTACAATGGGAAACTGTGTTGTAGTCGAAGGAGGTAAGCTTCATCCTCCTCTTCCAAATTACGCCTTTCAGTAATTCAAATATAGCATTCTCCTTCATTATTGTTTTCTAGTATATCTTAAAACAAACACATTGTCCCCTCCCCCTTCTGCGCAGATTTGGTTATAGAGAATTAATAAATTAAACTATTCAAATCTATCCTACAATTAATTGCATTAGACCAATTAAGATGAGCACTGATGTGCTGTACCTCTTAAAACTTTCATACATAGATAAAATATGTTTAAAATTGACATGAATTTTATGAATTTTGTAGTTCAGGTTGCATAAGCCATGACAGCAAACCCAACTAAAATGGGCAGGCACACAACACCGCTTTACATTTATTTAGAGTAGTTGACTCGGTTAAATGACATGTTTAAAATTATTAACTGACTTAAACACCAAGAAAAAATACAAGAGATTTATTAAGGTTTCACTACTAGTTTCATCGGAAATGCTGACTTCATCAGGTGAATACAGTACCATGGAGAAAACAACATCTTAAAAATATATTATACTTTATACAAAACAGAGTTTAGAACAAGTAGTAGTTGTGTTTGAAATTGAGCTCTGGTTTGAAGCAATGTGCATGTGAATGATATCATGAGTTTGTTAAAACTGGATTACAGTGCTGTGTGAATCGGGCAGGCTGTAACTGAGATTGCTGTTTAGATTGCAGGGTCGAGAGCTATTTCTTTGGATTCCAAGATACGTCTTTCTACATCGTAGCATTTATGGATGTTTGAAGTTGAGTTCCAGGCTATTTGATGTTGTCATCCTTGGTGTTCTTCTAATCTGAGAGAGATGGACTTTTCTGTCTAGCCATAATATGGTTTGCCGCAACTGCAAATGATTTTGTATACTCCTGAGAACTGAAGAAGGTTTTTTTTTTTTCATTAGGTTGACTGGGGTAAGATCGGAGTTTTGGAAAGGTGGAGAAATATGTTTTAACATTAAATTTCTTCAAGATTTTTGCTAGTTTAGGAGAAAGAGAATTTATACATGGTAAGGAGATGTAGGCTGTTGGACTTGAGTTATCTTCATTACTATGTTGATTACATACATTAAGATGATTATAGATATTTTTAGGAGAGTAACCATTATTTAAGAAAGTCCTTTTGAGGTAACTAAGTTCTTGTTGAAGTTCCTCTTCTGATAACAAGGATCTCGCCCGAAGAGATAGTGTGGAAATAATTCCTAATTTCTGTGGGGGTAGTGGTGAGATGAAGCATGTAGGTATCTATCAGTGTGCGTTGGCCTTCTAAAGATAGAAATCTTGAGACCATCCGTTGTTATAGTAAGTTTTATATCTAGAAAAGCTAAAACACAATTAACTTCTGGTTTGGATGTGAAGTTTATATTTTGATGAAAATTGTTTAAATGATCCAGAAAGGTTTGTACGTTTTCTGGGCCATGCTCCCAAATTAGGAAAATGTCATCCATGTAATGTAGCCAGATTTTGGGTTTCAGTGTCGCTGAGGAAATGGCCTTTTCCTCAAAATCTTCCAGAAAAACGTTGGCTAGAATCTGAGACAACAGGCTACCCATTGCCAAAACGCTGTTCTGTTTGTAAATCTTGCTACGTTACATGGATGACATTTTCCTAATTTGGATAATTCAGGATACTTATTCAAATAAGAAGTATCCTGAATCCACACAATGCACAAGTAAGGTGAAAATCTTTTTAGATAACTTGTTTTTTAAAAGGCTAAGGACTTCCTGGGTTGGAACATTGGTGAATAGTGAGATTATGTCAAAGCTTACTATTCTGTCTGCTTCTTTAAGTTGGATGTTCTTTATCTTCGAGACAAAATCATTTGAGATTTTGATATATGAAAAGAATTATTAACTGTTATAATAACGGAATTAACTCACGTCAGTTATTCTTTATGTGTAGGAATTCTACGAATAAAGAATAATTGATGTGAGTTAATTCCATTATAATGATAGTTAGTAATATGTCTACTCACGGTATTTCCTTACTGAAACTTATGAAAAGGATTTTTCTGTGAGATGCTTTAAGGAGGAAGCAAGATATTTCGAGAGATTATATGTACGGGAGTCAATGCCATGGAGAAAATAACATCTTAAATATATTTTGTACTTTATACAAAACAGAGTTTAGAACAAGTAGCAGTAATTGTGTTTGAAATTGAGACCGAGCGTTAGTTCTGGCGTGAAGCAATGTGCGTGTGAATGATATCATGAGTGCGCTAAAACTGGATTACAGGACTATGTGAATCGGGCAGGCTGTAGCTGAGATTGCTGGTTAGATGGGCAAGGTCGAGAGCTATTTCTTTGGATTCCAAGATACGTTTCGGCCATATACCAATGTTGAAGGACGGCGACATCAAAGACTCTGGAATTCAACTTCAAACATCCATAAATGCTGCGATGAATTAGAAAGATGACCCTGCCCATCTAAACAGCAATCTCAGTTACAGCCTGCCCGATTCACATAGCACTGTAATCCAGTTTTAACAAACTCATGATATGATTCACATGCACATTGCTTCAAGCCAGAGCTCAATTTCAAACACTACTACTACTTTTTCTAAACTCTGTTTTGTATAAAGTATAATATATTTTTAAGATGTTGTTTTCTCCATGGTACTGTATTCACCTGACGAAGTCGGCATTTCTGATTAAACTAGTAGTGAAACCTTATTAAATCTCTTGTACTTTTTCTCGGTGTTTAAGTCAGTTAATAATTTTAAAAAGGTCATATTAGCCGAGTCAGTTACTCTGTAAATAACCATACTCCTTCTGACGAGGATATTCAACATCTCATAAAAGAGTACAAGAAGACCCTTAAAAATATTGAACTTTTCATAAATAGACTTGTGTTCTTAAAAAGATGTAAGTTCCATTGAATCACTCCTAAGTTCTTACAATTTAAAGAGTCCATCCATACAAAACGAGCGCATATTATTTATCACAAGACCAAACTAGAACTTTTAGCAGATAGGATTATGGATACTAAACATAGTTTAGCTTCTTGGTTCTCAAAAAAAAGGTACGTTAAAAAACAGCCTAGTCTTCATTAGACAATGTATCTTGGAATGAGACTAAATCTATTAGTGCCCTTTTTGTTGCTAGAACCCAAAACATCAATAAATATAAACTAATTAGGAAATTTGATTCCCTCAAACGTACGCAAAACCATTTATCCACTAATATCGCTTCACACTCTTAACAATGCTGTTGTTAATAAATCTTTATATATTCTTACAACGGCAGAAATAAATGTACTCTCCATGTGGCTTAATTTTGTCCCTTTACCTAGATCAATTCCTAAAGAACTTACAAAAATAGAAAAAGCTTCTTCCAATCTACCAACACAGGATACAAACCTACTTAGGATAGAAGCTATATTTGCAGTCGACAAGAGTAGACCTCCCACTGACAACATCTGTTTGGAGAGAAAAGCTATTCATCAACTGCAGAATAATAAAGATATCATCATTTTGCTAGCTGACAAAGGGAATGTGACTGTAATCCTGAATAGATCCGATTATCGCCTGAAGATCAGTGAATTATTAGATTGTAATACTTACTCTAAACTTCAAAGAGACCCCACGAGAGAACTTCATAACCGGACAAATAATCTTCTCAAATCCACCTCAGAATTACTTAGGAATATCCACCTATCACTTTGCTCTCTGTGTCCACTTATTCCCCATTTTATATGGTGTGCCGAAGATCCTCAAAGAAAACACTCCTCTTGGACCAATAGTTGAAGGCATTGACTCCCCTAAATACAATCTCTTGAAATATCTCGCTTCCTCCTTAAAACATCTCACAGGAAAATCCTTTTCATATATCAAAAACTCAGCAGATTTTGTCTTGAAGATAAAGATCATCCAACTCAATTAAGCAAACAGAATGGTAAGCTTCGACATAATCTCACTATTCACCAACGTTTCAACCAAGGATGTCCTTAGGCTTTTAAAAAACAAGTTATCTAAAAAAATTTTAGATAAATCTTTTTAGATAACTTGATCTACAAAAAGAGAAGATCTACAAACAGAACAGTGGTTTGGCAATGGGTAGCCCGTTGTCTCCGGTGCTAGCCAACATTTTTCTGGAAGATTTTGAGGAAAAGGCCATTTCTTCAGTGACACTAAAACCCAAAATCTGGCTACATTACATGGACTACATTTTTCTAATTTGGGAGCAATGCCCAGATAACTTACAAACCTTTCTGGATCATTTAAGCAATTTTCCTCAAAATATAAACTTCACATCCAAAACAGAAGTTAATTGTGTTTTAGATTTTCTAGATATAAAACTTACTATAACAACGGATGGTCTCAAGATTTCTATCTTTAGAAAGTCAACACACACCGATAGATACCTACATGCTTTGTCTCACCACTCCCCCCCCCCCTAGAAATTAGGAATTACACATTAGCTCTTCGGGTGAGATCCTTGTTATCAGAAGAAAAGGAACTTCAACAAGAACTTAGTTACCTCAAAAGGATTCTTAAATAACTGTTACTCTCCTGAAAATATCTATAATCATCTTAATGTACATAATCAACATAGTAATGAAGATATCTCAAGCCAAACAGCCTACATCTCCTTACTGTATACAAGTTCTCTTTCTCCTAAACTAGCGAAAATCCTGAAGAAATTTAATGTTAAAACATATTTCTCCACCTTTCCAAAACTCCAATCTTACCTCAGTCAATCTAAAGTAAAACACAACCTTCTTCAGTTCCCAGGAGTACACAAAATCATTTGCAGTTGCGGCAAACCATATTATGGCCAGACAGAAAAGTCCATCTCTCTCTCTCCAATTAGAAGAAAACCAATGTGACATTTCTTATAACAGAGTGCGTGCTAGTGCTCCTATCCAGCCATGTTTTATTCTCAGCCATTACCAATGTTGAAGGACGACAACTTCAAATAGACTGGAACTCAACTTCAGACAAACGTAAATGCTGCGATGAATTAGAAAGCCATATCTTGGAATCCAAAGAAATAGCTCTCAACCCTGCCCATCTAAACAGCAACCTCAATTACAGCCTACCCGATTCACATAGCACTGTAATCCAGTTTTGGGGCACTCATGATATCATTCACACACACATTGCTTCACACTACAACTAACGCTCGGACTCGATTTGAAACGCAACTACCACTTGTTCTTAACTCTGTTTTGTATAAAGTACAATATATTTTTAAGATGTTGTTTTCTCCATGGTACTGTATTTACCTGACGAAGTCTGCATTTCTGATGAAACTAGCAGTGAAATCTTATTAAATCTCTTGTATTTTTTCTTGGTGTTTAAGTCAGTTAATAATTTTAAACACTATATATAAAAATATGTATACTTTGATGGTTCATGAGCATGTGACTAAGAGTTAAGGCAGAACACTGGAATAAGGTAACATTTATTTTAATTATTTACACACCATTTCATCCTAATTGTACAGGATTTCTTCAGGTGTAAACATACTAACTCATAGACAAAACAGTAAGTCCTAACAAAAGTGAAACTATTATGTAGTTATAGAAGAGACATTGTTATTTTAAAATATTTCTAATTGTATGTTGCATTGTTCAGAATGCTGTGCGTGTTTACTAATTCAGGTGCACATATTTGTCTAATGAAGGCTGGGATGTATCAGACAAGTTGATACCTTGGTTAATACGGTCAACCCTCCTATAACGCGATTAATTTGTACCGTGTTATAAGAAACTCAGATTTAACATGCAAACCAGGTTAATTCGTGCCGCGTTATATGGAAACCGCGCTATAAGAAACTCAGAATTAGTACGAATCAGATTGATTCGTACCGCTTTATATGGAAACCACCCTTTAAATGATTTAAAATTTGGATTTTGTCCTCAAGAGATATAAACTTTCTTTTTAACTGTTTTCTTGTTTCTTTTGTGTCTGACATTATGCAAACCTGGGGTTAACAATTATTTTATTATTATTATATTACAACAAATAAAAAATATTACCTACAGTATTGTGTAATGTTGTCCAATTACGATAACACAAATTAAGCGAGCAAAAGGCACTTTATTGAACACTAATCATGATATGTACGTCTGCACGGATTTACAGACAGTTTCCTACTAAGTTGCACTTAAAATTGATGACAAAGTGGGTGGTTGCAACAGCGAAAGTTCGGCAGCGCTATTGGATAAAAAAAATTCACAGAAATATGCAACAGCCAATCATACGATCTATTTTAAGCATTAAAACAGAGCACTGTGAACAATCTCGCATCATTTCTTCGCTTATAGTGGAATTCCCTGATAACTGAAATTGGAAAATGGTGATGTACCTTCACCAAAAAGAAGGGAATTCCCCGTTAATTTCAACTGTAAAAATTTAACACATAGATAAATTCATGCTATAGAGAATCTTCTTAAACCAATTAAGTTGATGGAATGTTGTTAAACGGAAACCGCGTTATAAGAGTACCGCGTTATAGGAAGGTTGACTGTATTTAGCTGTTTAGTATCTAATGCCAATGACTCCCAGATGTTTTTCTCCATTGTATCATAGCAACAGTGTAATAGTTCAGATTTATCCCGTAATACTTGAAGTCTCATTTACAAAACATGATGACAAAGCTGAGACTTCACTCCTGTTGTATTCAATATCTTGGATGTCTTCTTCAATACAGTGTTCAATTGATTTTTGTGTCTGTCCATAGATGACCAGCAATTTCACCATGTTGAAGTGGGCTATGTCGAGGTTTTGTGCACGCACGTGCACATGCACATACACACACGGTGGCCATAATTAAAGATGATTATCTGAAAATTCAACTGAACTTTTTGTAACTACACTCTGAAATATGGGGTTTTGATTTACAAAAAAAAAAAAGTACAAAATTCTTCACCAGTGGGCTATTGATGCTAGAATAATTTTTCACTACCGAGCTGGTTGATATAAGAAAGACCAAAAAGGATTCGCATCATTCTGATAGGACTGAAATGCTATGGATCTACCTTACCGGAATGTGTGTTGCTACTATCAACAATGCCGTAATGCTAATGCTGTGCTTTAAAAATTCTGGCATTTCAGGGATAGGAGTAAAGGTTCAATGACAACAAATCTTAGAAAAAGGATCTTACGATTTTAAAATGACTGATCTTTAGCTGTGTGGCCAGGACAAGGATGCAAATGGATTATTTCTCAATAAATTGATGAAGTTGCAACTGCCATCGTAGAGCATGGAATGAATAACTCACAAGGGTCCAGCAGTGCTCAGGCAATATCAAGGCAACTGGACATGCCATACTCAACTATGTGAAAAATCCTGTCAAATGCTGAGGTTTTTTCCCTACAAGATCTGCTGGACCCTTGTGAGTTATTCATTCCATGACTGGTCAATATGACTTTGGGCTGTTGTCATTATGACAACAGCCCATGTATTGGATACAACCCACAGTATCTCCTGAAAGAAAACCGCCACATATTCCACCATAGTAAATTTCAAAAGGAAAGACTGTTTTTAGAATTTGCAGCAGCACTCAGAAATCAACTGAATTAAATGAATACAGATGAATAAAACTTGGGAAACAATAATTGTTGGAGGTCCTGGGCTATCTACAAATGCCAACAGAGGGCACACCAGCTAGATAGGACTTTAGAAGAATCACCCACATGTTTCATTTAGTATTCTGTTGTCTCTGTGTATGTGTTTTACAAGAGTTATTTGTAATCCCCGAAGATGTCTCAGTAACTGAGACAAAATATTGGAACATTGAAATTAGTTTTTAATCCTTTCCTAGAGCTTGAAATACAATTAAAGCGGTACAAATTGAAACATTTTAAAAATTTGGCCAACTAGTCAAGGGATATACAAAATGTCACCTTTAATAAACACGCTGAAATCATAAGTCTTTTAATGAACGAATTTGATGTAAGATTTGTAGGAATTAGTAAGCTCGATGATATTGCTACTTTTGTATCATATCCCTTCAATGAAAATATTAATGTTGAGAATACAGCTTCAAAATTGAATGAATTTCTTGACACAAATAGAGTAGATTTGGAAGAAGAAATTATAAATATGAAATGCGATATCCACCTCAAATCAATTGCTTCAAATAATAGTTTTTGGAAGTTGATCCACAAAAGTAAATATCCAAATATTTGGAGAATTGGCACTTATTTTCATGCATTTTTTGGATCAATTTATTTGTGCGAATTGGCATTCTCATGTATGAATGCTATTAAGACAAAGCATAGATAGCAGCTAAGCGATCAACATCTGGAATCGTGTTTACGAATTTCTTTAAGTTCGTACGATCCAGATTATGATTGCTTAGCTGCATCTATGCAATGTTTAGTTTACTTCCAATTTAATTGGACATTTAGTTTAGTTTATCGTCCAATTAAATTCAAATATTTAATTTTGTATAATTTTATTTAGATTTTTGTATTTTTTATTATTATTTTTTTTAATAAAGTTATGAACAATACATTTTCAATAATACAATTTTTAATCGCATCTATAATCGCCCGCAGAGATATTTTTACTAGGTAAGTAGTCCCCAACGTCTAAAAGTTTGGCCACCCGTGCCTTAATATCTTCGTTTTTATTATGATTCTTCCACTGATTCCATCTGTTTGGACTGCTCGATATTTCTCAGAACTTTCATATCTGTGATCTAATCTTTGATTAAGTGCTTTATTTCTAACCCAACTCTCAGATCCACTGGTTTGAACACTGTCTTCGTCTTCCTCTGGTCTTTTTCCAGAGGACGATGAGCTCAGTGAATTGATTCATTTCAAAGTGCCTTAGAGACTGAAATATTAGATATGGCAAGATTGGACTTGACAAGTAATAGACTAATTTGGAGGAAAATTTTTGATAGATTAGTAATAATGTAAACTTAGTGATTTAGTACTATCATAGTAGACTGTACACTACTTGAGGATACATATCAAAAATTGGTGATGGGTGGGCTAAGGATTTCTTTTTGTCATTTTTTTTTTTAATTTTAATTTTTGTTGCTTTTTGGAATAATGAGATGACTGTTGCATCATAGATTATATTTTTTTGCTTTCTGCTATTTTTAGCAGTTTAATAAATAGTTTATATGGTAAAGTAGGTGAGAAAAACTATATATATATATATATATATATATATATTAAATTAAGGTTTGCTATTTCACTAAATTTTTCAAAGTAAGGTCTTTCTAAAAAAAAAAAAAAGTTTTTAATTCCAAGTTATTTGCAATCTCTAGCCAAATTCAATATTTTCATATTGAATTTGGCTAGCCTGCATGTCTGTATTTTTCCAAATATGCGATGCTCTGAACCAACTAGCCATTCATTTCTGGTGATTAAATCATAACAGACATTAAGATTATTTTATAATCTTATTAATTATAGCTTAAATATTTGCATTCAAACATTTTTTTTCAGTAATAGGTATTTCAAACTATGCTATTGCAATGGTATAAACTGTACTGATGGCATATGATTGAATGATTTTTATAAGAAAAATAGGTTTTGTAAATTAACCACAGTTAATTTTCACTATGCAAACTCATATAGAAGAAGGGAATAGTCTGTTATAGTTGTAGGTTTGTAATTGTGGATTTTCATTATAATAATGTCTGCACGGTTAGCCTAGTGGCTTTGTGCTTCGCAACCATATGCCCGGGGAAGGAGTGTCCTAGGTTCGATTCCTGTCAACGACGTGAGGAGCTTAAGGATCTTCCTCAGCCATAGCCAAGTTAGCCATGAGCATGGACAGCAGAGTTTTTCATCCCGCAAGCAGGCAAACCAGCCCCGAGAACACACACATACAGGGATACAGTCAGGAATACTTAGAGGCATAGGGCTGACCATCTTATCCTTGTATTTCGGTTACAAAATCCAAGCATGCTTGGAAGGTTGTGGGCCTTAAAGGCCTGTTAAAGCCAATGGGATTGGGGATTATAATAATAATGATGCTATGGTACTTCATCAGGACTTTTTGGTAGTGTTCCTACAATGAGTGAGTTGCTATAGTGAGAATTGGCCATTTATTAGAATAACATCAAATCATTATTCACTTTAATTAGATAGTACTGTGAGATAATTATGATTCAGTAGTCCATATATTTTATTATAGGTTTCTTTTCTTGTATCCAGAATATCCAAGCGAGAAACAACAAGTCATAATTAGTCTAGATGAAGTAGCTAAACTTCTTGGTAAATTTAATTTTAGTTACATTTATCTTTTGTATTTCTTTTTTTATTCTGTGTAATTTTGAAATTTTCAATTTCTTCTGCTTTTTAATTATTTAAGATGATATATTTTTCTTTTGTAATGATTGCACTCTTTGTTATTTAATGTCAGGATTATCATTAAACTAACTTTAATCTAGGGTTCTTTTCTGATATTACAGTTTTCTTACTAGTAGTAAGAAAACTGTAATACCAGACTTTGAGGGGTTGGGGGGAATAAACCTAATCATAACTATAATTTGTAAGACTTATAAACCATACTTTCTGTACTATGCTATATTTAAAAATAGTATGATATCAATACAGCCTGACAGATTTAAAAAAAAAAAACGGTTTTAATCAACTGTAGTTCATTGTTTTTTTTTATATGTACTTCATTTATGTATTTTCTGGGTCACACAAGAACACATTCAATTAACAGACATAATACTCTGACCTTCTTGTTCTCCCTTTGCTATAATCGATTAAGTCAGCTGTTCCCAGATTTTTCCTATGACGGAACACTTAACACATCCTGAAATTTTCACGGAACACCTTGTTTATTTTGTAATGTATTAATTCATAATTATTAATTAACAATTAATTAATAATTAACCCTCCTATCAGCTGAGGTGGATGAAATAGCCAGACCCCAGCATTTCTCATGGATCTTCAAAACTTCATCGGCATTCTACCTTTTATCAAGTATTGATTAAGTCAGCAGTTCCCATATTATTCCTATGACAGAACACTTAGCACATCTTGAAATTTTCACGGAACACCTTGGTTATTTTGTAATGTATTAATAATTAATTCATAATTATTAATTAACAATTAATTAATAATTAACCCTCCTACCATCTGATGAAATAGCCAGACCCCAGCATTTCTCATCGATCAAAACTTCATCGGCATTCTATCTTTTATCAAGTATTTACCCTCACTGCCGTTAATCCCTTAATGGCGATTTTAGAGCCATTATCGGATTAACTGTGGTAGAGCGCCTTTTGTGTCACTTCATTTTGCATGTACTGTGTTACTTGGAATTTCCTTTAATGTATTAGGATATTGATCGTGTTTTTTTTTTTTTTTTTTTTTTTTTTTTTTTTTTTTTTTCTGCACAATTTATTTATTGTCTCTCTTTCCAAAAATAAAAATGTTTCACATCTGCCAAAATAAATAATCAATCCTGAAATGATGCAGATCAGCCTTTGCAATGAAACGTAAAAATGAATTCTGATATTTTAACATTTATTACAAATTATTATAGAGACACCAAAGCTTTTATTAAAACAAACAACATTAAAACCGAGAATTTCAGAGTCGAGAAAGGTGTAATGCAGGGATGCCCTCTCTCACCTCAACTCTTTATCCTCTTCCTAGAAGAAGTCTGTAAAACCATAGCCGATGAACCAGGTGTAAAAATCAATGGTACCAACATTAATCACATAAAATATGCGGATGATATCATTATTTTAGCAGATTCTAAACCACAGCTAGAAAAAACTATTAATATTTTAAATGACTCTTGTAAAACTTATGGTATGAAAATAAATCTTCATAAAACAAAAATAATGAAGATAGGTAGAGAAGAAGAAAATATTTCTATAAATCTTGAAAATCACCTGCTGGAACAAGTTAATAAATATGTTTATCTTGGCAGTCTTATATCTAGTAACCTCAACAATATGGAAACAGTAAAACACAGGCTAAACCTAGGTTGGACCAACATGAATAAACTAAATAAAATATGGAAAAATAAAAAAATCCCAGTGAGTCTAAAATTAAAATTAAATAAAACAATTATTATCCCAACGGCTACTTATGCTTCAGAAGCCTGGAGATTAACTCAACAACCAATCAAGAAACTTCAAGCATTTGAAATGAAATGCCTCAGAAAAATTAATAACACCCACTGGTTGCAACAAGACTAATGATCAAGTCAGAACAGATTTAGACTTCTCAGATAATATAATAGACACAATCATTAAGCATCAACTGAGATGGTTTGGTCATATTCAGAGAATGGCTACTCATAGACTCCCATATTTAGCTCTGAATGGATATATCGGAAGAAAAACACTTAGAGGCAGACCAAGAAGTACTTGGATAAAGGTGCTGAAAGAACATTCACATCTACCCAGCTATAGAGTCATGATTGAGATGGCTAAAGATTGCGATAAGTGAGAACCTTTCTTCTTAGTGGACTCAACCCGTTACCAATCGGATGAGATGAGATGATGAATAGTAAATTTCCTTCACTTTACTGACAATATAGATTTTTTTTTCGTGAATTTTCAAATGTTTGTTTGCATTTAACATATTTTGTCAAATATTTATATTTTTAAATGACATTTAGTGAAATGAATATGACATTTTGTTTTCTTTCTTTGCAAAGTACATTTATATGGATCGTCACATTTCAATTTTAGGAACGAACTTTTTTATTTATTTTTTTTTTTTATGAACAACAAATGATTATGAACTGCATTACTCGGTTTCAGATTGTGTCTTTTTTAGTATCAAAAATTTATATCCAGTGGTATTTTATCAGAGACTCTTCACCTTCTTCTTTTGCTTAAAATTGCAACAGTTTTTTTTTGTAGGATGCACATTACTATAATATCCAGTGCTTAACCACTGTAGATATGTTGAAAATATAACAGGAAGGATATCCTGTATGGAATGATTCAAAATTTATGCAAATTTTTAAGATTTTTTTTACTGCAACCCCCCCACCCTTCCTCAACGCACAGACATCCCTCTCCTCTCCTGAAACTCAATTATATAACTACTTTACATTTCTACTGGTTTGAAAACTTTCAGACAGATTCAAAATCTCTTATTTCAGGTTTACCATTTTGAACAAAAGAAATAAAGCAATAATTGTATATTCAAAGTTTCTAATTCTGTACTCTTTCTTTGCATCTGAAAAATCGGCAGTCTGCTGAAATTATTCTAAGATTTAGAAATACTATGCTATATTTTCAATATGTAAAATTGTTTATGCAAATCACACAAGAGAAAGTTCAGTTTTTTTTTTTTTTTTTTTTTTTTTTTTTTTTTTTTTTTTTTTTTTTAAATCTAAATATTACTACTTCTATTGCTGCTGGTTGCTATTTCTGAAATATGTCTTAGAAATGCTGGACAATAATCCTCTTAGCTGGAGGAAAAGCTAAAAGTCTTAGAATAATCTTACTACTTTTGAGAAACACAAGAGAGAAAGTTTCCCAGAAGTCACACTAAATTGCCTCAAGCAAGAATGTCTTGTTTCATTTTCAGTTGTTCAGACATCCTAACACAAAAAAGCTGACATCTCTTTTACAGGCTGATGCAGTATTTATGCGAAAAATGATTTCTTTATTTATAGTGATCAGTTTCATTTTTATTATTGAAAAATTCAAATTATTTGATACAATTATCTTGAAAAAATATTTGAATTTTTTAAGAGAAAATGCGCATATCTATTACATAATCATTTATTTTTTGGGTTGAGGGAAGGGGAGGTTAGACCTATTCAATCTGCAGGCAATTGTTACAAATGTATATCACTTCGGGAACATGCTCATGCAGTTTAGTGTAAAATAGTAGCAAAAGTTTAACTACTTCAGTAATGTCACATATCTAAACTAGAAGAAAATGTCATTATATCTGCTGATATTACAACTCTTACATAAATATTTTTTCTGGCATGAATTCTCTATCAGCTATAATGTAATCAATTTACAGATTTTTGTACTCTTGTACTGACAAAAGAAATATGTGCAGTAATTTCTTCTTTCTACTGCAAGAAAAAAATCAGAAAATAACAGAAGAAAAATATGTAGTATTTTCTTTTTCATTTGGTGAATTTACAATGTTCTTTCTTTGTGTTTTGAAATGAAAGTGCAAATGATTATTTTCTTACCATTTCTACCAATAGAAAATCTGTTATAATTATACGAGCGACGATTTATCGTTTTTCTCCCACAGGAGAAAAGAAATAATGCAATAATATTGTTCAATCTGTTGAACTTTATTGTAGAGCAAATATTTATTATCAAACTTTTTCTGTTTTGTAATGAAAAGAAATATTCGTGCTACTTTGAAAATTTCTAATCTGTTGCACACACGCTGCTATGAAAATTTAATAGACAAAGTTTCGGCAAACTGTATTCTTATTTACAAAAAAAAAAATCTTATAATAGGCTTATTTGAAATCTGTGAATTATTCTTCGAAATATGATTTTGAACAAAAATAACATAATCAAGAACGTCGCAGCTGGTTTTTTATTTTTTTTAAAATAATATTTCAAATAATTATCGTGAATTTATTTTTTCAAAAACAAAGAAAATGTTATGTCGAGTAAGCGATTAAACAAAATTAGCACAAAAACATTAACATTGGTTCTCCAGGGTAATGCAATATTTAAGTGAAGAAAGTATGCAAGGATTTATATTTTGTCCTGGAATTATAAACTGTACAATAAAAACAGAAAATAAAAATAATTTCTATATTTTTAGCTCTCTAATATAACTAAGAGTCCAGTTGCCCAGCATAAAACAAGGAAATGCGTTCTTTGTTATAGAGAACTGAGACTCAGCTTCGTGAGATTATCTGTTTAAGTGTTCTCTACAGCATGAAGGATTATCGCACCTTCTAAAGGACAGAACAACCAAATTGCACTTCTTATCCATGTTCTTTCAACAGATGTATTGAATCGTATCCAGATTTAGCTGGACGTATATATATATCCAGCTAAATCTGGATGTGGTTTTTTTCAGTTGTGGTTTTTTTCTCTGTGTTGTGTGTTCATGTTAATTGATTACTGTGCAATTTCAAATGTATGCTTATTCTATTTCTTTATATCTTTCTGTGATCTATATATTTCTTTGCTCTATATTTTATTCCTTTCTATATACTGTATTAATACAACTCTTTCTGTTCTCTTTTACTCTACCTTTCGTAATATTGTATTCTTATACCTGAGAGCACTAGAAATTTGTTTTCGTTAATGACTGCGCCACTAATGGTCTCTTAGAGGTATGAGAATTAGTAATACTTCCAGTAGGTCTCTGTCTAACATAAACCCTTTCTCAATGATTAATGTACGATAAAGAGCTACGATAATGTATGATAGAATAGCTACGATAAGGAGTGCATAAATGCCATGACTGTGGCATTTATGTGCTCCTTATTGTAGCTATCATTTAACTTCCTGCTTACAGGATTGAGTTTATTTGGAAGCAGTGCATTGCATAATAAATATCAGGTGGCACCCCTTGAATATATAACAAGCATGTTTATTAAATACTAAGATTGAATATACAACTCACACAATAGGGAAATTACTTCTAACTTTAGTTTAAACTATGCTCTAAACTTCTAGAGCATCATCATCAAATTCCTGCCATGTACCCTTAAGGGGTGTACAGGATATGATAGTACTACATGAAAAACATTACATCATTATTAATTTCCTATCTACAATTTTCCTCCAAATCAGTCTGTTACTTGTCAAGACTCCAACCTTATCAGATCTTATATTTCTATCGTCTAAGGCACTTTGTACCGTATCAATCCACCTATATCTTGGTTTTCCTCTGGGTCGTTTTGCTGCCAACCTGGCAGAGAACACTTGTTTTGCTAATCTTTCCTCGCCCATTCTGTTTAAGTGACCATACCACCTGAGATTAGCTCTGCTAACGCATTCCTGGATGCTGACAATATCAAGTTCTTTCCTAATATCCTTGTTTTTAATATGATATTGCCATTGATACCATCTGTTCACACCTATAATCTTTCTCAGGACTGTCATATCTGTGGTCTCTAGTCTTTGGTCAAGTGTTTTACTTCTGATCCTGCTCTCAGATCCATAAGTTAAAACTGGTTTGAACACTGTCTTGTATACAGCTAATTTAGTGTTCCGACTAATTTCTCTTATTCCATATGAATTTATTCAATTGACTTCCCACCATACCAGCTTTGCTGATTCTGTTGTCTATTTGTATATTTAATTTACCATCTTCAGTAAAAATTGTGCTTAAGTAGCTGAAATGTTTTACTTGTTCCAGAGGTTCTCCATTCACAACACAGTTGACATTTTCAATGCTTCTGCCTATTTTCATTGTCTTTGTCATGTTATTGCTGACCTAAATACCATAATCTATTACAACAATTATTCAATTTAGTCAGAGAATCTTGCAGACTTGTAGCGGATTTATTTAGAAGTATAACATCATCCGCATAAAGCAAAGAGCTGACATTAACATCTCCAATTTTTATATCATGTTTAATACCACTTTCCTTCATAATGTGATCCATATAGATAATGAATAACAGAGGGGATAATGTACATCCTTGTCTCACACCAGATTTAACATTAAACCATCTTCCTGTACTTAATTCAATTCTAACTGCTGACTTACAACTCAAATAAAGACTAAGTATTGCTTGATATAATGCCCCATTGACACCATATGACTGCAGCATATTGAATAGCTTCTCTCTTGGCACCTTGTCATATGCCTTTTCCAGATCGACAAAACTTAAATACAGATCTTTATTATATTCCCATGCTTTCTCGACTATTTGTCGTAAAGTGAAGATCTGATCCTGACAGCCTCTATTTGGCCTGAATCCAGCTTGTTCTTCACCAAGCTTTTCTTCCACAATTCTTCTCAACCGTTTCTCAAGTATACTTGCATAGATCTTGCCAGGAATGCTCAGTAGGGAAATTCCTCTGTAATTCTCACATTCAGTTTTATTTCCCTTTTTATATATGGGTGCTATGAGAGCTCTACTCCAATCATCGGGAATTCGTCCCTCTGTCCAGGCTTTCTGAACTATGCAGTGCAGCCACTGTAAGACTCTTATACGACCATACTTCAGCATTTCTGGTCGAATATCATCTACTGCTGCTGCCTTTCCACATTTCAAGTCTTTGATGGCTTTTTCTACTTCAAGTATGGATATGTATTCCTGACTGCATTCCTGGTCAGTGTTTTATACCACTGTGCTGTCATCACTGCTTGTTTCATTTAGCAGTTTTTCAAAGTAATTACTCCATACTTCAAGGATATCTTTTTCTCCCGTTTTCATGTCACCTTTATCATCTCTAATTCCTTTTACAGCACTCTTTCCTCCATTCTTAAGCTTCTTCAACAACCTCCAGAATATTTTGCCACCTTCTTGATATTTATTTTCTATATTCTTGCCAAAGTCCTCCCATGACTTTTGTTTAGCTAGTTTTACACAGTGTTTAGCATTCTTGCATTTGTCTCTATATTCTCTAAGAGCACAAGCTGACTTATTTGACAGGAACTTTTGGTATGCTTTCTTCTTTTCCTTCACTGCCTCTTTAACTTCCTGTGTCCACCAGGGAGTTCTGTTTTTTTTATCCTTACAGACAACCTCACCACATGCCTCTCTGGCAGAATCAATCAATGTTTTCTTAAGAGTTTGCCACTGAATCTCCAAGGTTTGATTCCTGTTCTCAAACTCTTTCATTTTTTCTTCAATAATCTCTGTGTATTTTAGTCTACAGTTCACCTCTGAGAGCTGCTCAACTTTTATTCGCTTTAAAACTTTCTTACATGTTATTCTTTTCAATGTGAAATTCAATTTTATCTTGCTCAAGACTAAATAGTGATCACTTCCAATTTCAAATTCTCTGTACACTCTAGTGTCCTGCACCAGGGAGAAAACATCACTATCAACAATAACATAGTCAATGAGACTTTTCTTATTCCTTGCATCTTCTCTCCATGTGAATTTGTGCACATTTTTATGTTGGAACATAGTGTTAGTATAACCAGTCCATGTCCTTAGCAGAAATCCAACAGATATTTGCCATTATTATTAGCCTTGCTCTTTTCTCCAAATTTTCCCAAAATATTTTTATATGTCTCACAATCATTTCCTACTCTGCTATTTAGATCCCTAACAAGGACCAACTATTAATTTTTTTGTGTCAGTTGCTTTTTCTAAAGCCTCAAAAAATTCCTCCACTTCTACCTTAGTAGAACCCTCTGTGGGACCATAGGCACAAATAAGTCTCATTGTCCAGTTCCCCATTCTCATATTAGCCCACATTACTCTACTTGAGACTGCCATTCAAGAAGATTAGCATTGTATTTTGTGTTGAATACTATGGCTCCTCTTTCTTTTCCTTGATTGTCATTGCCGGAATATAACATTTTGTATTTATTGCTCAGAATGATCTCACCAGTTTTGGTCTTTTTTGTTTCAGTCACCCCTATTATGTCGATCTGGTACTTATCTAATTCCTCAGCTAGCTCCATTTCTTTGCCATTCAGGCTTCTTACGTTGATAGTACCGATCTTTAACTCTGGTGATGTTGAGTTGGTGTTTATTTTCAGATTTGTTCCAGTAGCTGACTTTTCGCTGTTCGTCCTGGTTCCCTGGAGAAAACAACGGGGGCCTTGTTTAACCAGGCGATGCCCCAGCCGGAATGAAATTTTGTCATGTTGTACCATCATTCTATATTTTGGTTTAACCAATAAGAATATAATTTGGTCGGCTAAATCCCAAATTGCCAGCCCATTCTTGTCCGTTCAGTATCCAAGTAGATACCCAACAGGGTGCACCGCAAGAAGGTGAGGATTGGACATTAGGTCAGAAGCTCTGGTCGGTTCTCCGCATTCCTTTAAAGGCCATGTGGAGGTCTCCTCTCAGTTATACAGCTTTGACCCTTAGCAATCTCCCGCAATCAAGTAACAGATTTTTCAAGAATCACTGCAAAAAATTTTAAAACTCCTAGTTTAATCTAACTAATATGGAACAAAACCTCTATATCAATTTTCTGTAATTATGCAGCATGAACTTTAGAATTCACTGCTATTAATAATTAAAACTTCTAGCCTAATTACTTAGGAAATTATTATGCTCTGGTCTCTATACACCTACAAATTCCAACTATTAACTTGCATCAATTACTGTCAGACTATATCTATCTTAGCAGTCCATTTAAGATAGTTCTCTTACATCACATACAAAATAATATGCAACAAACAACTCACATAAGTTCTTTATCCCTTTAGTGCACGTCTTCACAGTTCGCTTCAGAGTCCTTAGGCTCTTCTTCATCTTGAGTTTTGGATTTCTCCTTAAAGAATCTCGGAGCACCAGCGTCTCATCTAGAATGGTTGGCGGGGTCTGGAACGCAAATTCCCTGCGTCTTGAAATTCAGGCGAAGGGGTTCAACGATTGGAGCATATGCAGATTTGTCTTAGCGCCACAAATTATTCAGGTCCGGCATGACTACTCCCTCCATGACTATTCGCTTCTGGCGACTGTCCAGCACAACTTCATTTGATCTGGGCGACTTGCTCTGGATCGACTTCCTTCTCCTCTTTACCTCCTTCTGACGTTGGTGTTTCCCAGCCGCAAAATGTCGATCTCGATGATCGAAGATCCATGCCTTATATTCATCCTTCGGAACCCTGAATGAAGGATTGAGACTCCCGAACATTTCTGTGTGATTCTCTATTCTCTTGATCTTCTATTAACGCCGACTTCTCTTTCTCCCCTTAAGTCATCTTTAATCTGTTTTACCGGACTGTGGAACTATGTTTGATTTACGCTGCCCCCTTTTACCACTGACCTTGAAGGTGGTCTTTGACTGAGTTTGTAAACAAAAGAGTTTTCTTACACTTCAATCAGAGCACTAACATCAAAGAATATTCCGATGGCAAAGGCCATTGCCCTTGGCTTTAACATTTTGACGTCTTTTGTTTATACAAGTGAGCAAGCTAATTTGCTTTGGGCTTTATACGTAGGCTTTTAGTATTATATTTACAGTAACAAAGTTATTTTGGTAAGCTTTCTAGCTGTGACCTCTGTAAAAGTCGATGCAAAGAGAGCCTTGAAAATTTTCACTGCATCGAATTTTACACAGTTTTCAATCACTGGATATCTTGGAAATCTTGTAGCATATTGTAGTTTCCTCAGGCCAACATCATTAAATAAATTTGTGCTGATTTTCATTGACATATCCCATTCTGATCACCAAAAATTTATAATATTATAAGTACTTATGAGCAGTGGCGGCTGGTGAAGATTTTAAGTAGGGGGTGCTGCATGTACACAAAAAAAAAAAAAAAAAAAAAAAAAAAAAAAACACTTTTTTTCCTAATCAGTAACGAATTTATTAATAAATAAGTAATATTTTCTATAAGGGAATAACTGAGGGTCATCAGATCTGTTGGTAAGTTTATTTGGTGTAGAAAGGCCTCATAGCTTCTTTGTATAACTGCTCTACAAGGAATCTATTTTTATGTAAGAATTTAGTTTTCTTCAAAAGAACCCTATGCATAGTCCAGATGGCATGTTCTGCACTTGATGCTTCTGCTATTCTCAGACCTTCAATCTGGCTACGATACATTGATGTGTTTTCTATTTGGCCACGTGACTCAGACACATTACTCTTTCCTCCTCTTCCATCTCAGCAGCCAGCACTCCAGAATCCAGTTTACTATGAAAAACGAAAATAATAATAGCCTGCTGCCTTTTCTAGATACTCGAATCACATCTTTTTTTCCCAGTTTACAGAAAACCCAACCATACAGGTAGACATATATATATATATATATATATATATATATATATATATATATCAATTTTCTTCCCCCCCCCCCCAAAAGTTACCCAGGCTTCCCATATAGCTGAACTTTCCTTTATTCACTAGCCCTTCTTGTTCAATGGGTACGATGCCAAAATAACAAATTGTTCCTCACATCCCTATCAACATACAGACTACAGAAAGTTCCTAGCAAGTAAGCTTGTACTTGCAGAGAATATAGAAAAAAATGTAAAAGCATTGTGCAAAACTATCTAAACAAAAGTCATGGAAAGACTTTGGTAAGAACATAGAAAATAAATATCAGGAAGGTGGCAAAATATTCAGGAGGCTATTGAGAAAAAGCTTAGAAATGGAGGAAAAAGTACTGTAAAAGGAATCAGAGTTGATAAAAGTGACATGAAAACTGAAGATGAGAATATTCTAGATGTCTAAAGTAATTAATTTGAAAGATTGTTGAGCAAATCAAGCAGTGTCACATTGTGGTAGAAAATACTCAACTGGAATGCCAGGAATATATATCTATTCATACTAATTATTATTATTATTATTATATGAGCACCTTCATGGAGTCCAAAGACCCATTGCAGGAGACCCAAGCCATCATACCTCTCCTTGAACCCATTAACAGAAAAAACACTCACAACTGATTCTGGCAACCCATTTCAATCATTCACCATTTTTCAAGCAAAAAATCTAGTCCTCACACTCCTACTGACCCCACCTTTAATCAACTTCCAGGAATAATCCCTTGTTCTGGTCACTCTAGCCAAGTGAAACATTTCCCTTGCATCTATCCTATAAAATCCTTTAAGCAACTTAAATATTCCTATCATATCTCCTCTTTTTCTCCTATCAACAAACTTCTGCAATCCACACACCTTCAATCTATCCTCATAAGGAACATTCCACAGGCCCATCACTATCTTGATTGCTCACCTCTGAATCCTCTCCACTGCTTTCTCATCCCCCAAGAAACCCAGGAGACCAGACTTGAGCACAGTAATCCAGGTGTGGGTGTATCGGGGCCTTATGAAGAGGAATTACAACTTTCTTATCTCTACTTGGCTTTGGCTAGCGAAGAACACATAAACAAGTAATCTAATGGGCTACCTTAGCAGTATGTCTTCTAAATTTTAACTCTCTGTGTACCACCACCCTAAATCTCTAACTTCATCTATTCGTTTTTTTTTTTTTTTTTTTTTTCATGTGTTTTGTGTGTTTTTACAATTTGAATATTGTATTGATGTATGTGTCAGTGACTGAAACCAAAAATAGGATTGATAAACACGTGTTTATCAATCCTAATGAACTACACAGGTAAGCTTAATGCTCTATTATTGGATTGGGCTACTTACCTCTCTATTGAATACAATCCTGCCAACTCACAAATCAGAAAACTCCATAGGCTCCTTAAGAGGTCACTTCTTGACCTGTAGAAGTTACTAACAAATTAAAATCTTTAACTCTATACCCCCCCCCCCCCTCGCATATATGGACTCCCAAAAAATACATAAAGAAAATGTGCCATTACATCCCATAGTGGATGGCATTGATTCCCCCCACATACAAATTAGCTAAACATTTGGCCAAAGCGCTCACACACTGTGCTGGTAACACACTATCACAGATAAAAAAAAAAAAAAAAAAACTCAGCCCACTTCAAAGCCAGCATAGAAAACCTTACACTCCAACTTACTGACATAATGGTTAGTTTTCATGTCTTCTCCTTATTCACAAATGTCCCACTCAAGGAAACCTTAGAGCAAATCCAAGCTAAATTTCCTCCTGATATCTCAGCCCTATTTCAGTTCACAATGAACTCAGGCTATTTTGTTTGGCAGGGAAAATTCTACAAACAAATAGAGGGGGACAGCCATAGGTTCACCAGTGGCTGTCCCCACCCTTGGCCAACTTCTTTATGGAGACTTTTGAAGAGAAAGCCTTAAACTCTGCTCCACAAAAACCAACCATATGGCTTCGCTACATTGATGATGTGTTTGCAATTTGGCCATATGGCTTTGATACACTCCTCTCCTTCTTAACACACTTAAACAACCAACATCCCAGAATCAAGTTCAGCCTGGAAAAAGAGGAAAACAACAGCCTCCCTTTCCTAGACACACTAGTCACCTGCGAGTGTGATGGAACCTTGGTTTTCTCAGTTTATAGAAAACCCACCCATACAGGCAGATACATCCACCAACAATATGGAGTTATTAAGACACTATACAACAGGGCTAAACTAATCTGTTCAAATGACAATGCCCTAACCACTGAACTAAATCATATCCTCAACACTTTCTCAGCCAATGGCTATTCCCCCCCCCCCCCCCCAAAAAAAAAATTCAAAAAATATTGAAACCAGTAAACCACAACCCCCCCCCCCCCTTCACAACAAGGATTACTCTAAATCCATCACCATTTCCTACATCCGAGGCATCTCAGAAAAAATTACCAAAATCTTAAAAAAAACATGACTTGACCTCTTGTTACAGACCATATAGAAAATTGGCATCCCTTATCCGCTCCACTAAAGACCAACCACTTCCCCTAGACCTACCTGGTGTATACCAGGTCCCTTGCAGCTGTAAGTTGTCCTACTTTGGCCAAACAGGCAGGACTGCAAATATCAGAATTTCAGAACACAAGGACTACATCCGTTTTCATCAGTATAGCTACTCTGGTCTTGCAGACCATGCTCTGGATACACGCCACAGAATATGGTGGAAGAAAGCCACAATAATACACCGTAGCAAGTTCAAATTTGAAAGACTTTTCATGGAATCAGTCTCAGCCTAAGAAACATGCCAAACCTCAACAAATTTGGTCGAATATGACTGCCCCAAATTTGGGAGACGTACATCAGGAGACCTTCAGCCCAATGGCCAAGAATACCTACATAGTCCTCCTAGAGGGGCACCATCAGGACTTTTAAGAGAAACAATAGCTTCTATTCTTCGTCCTCATTTACTGCATGTAGTGCCTGCGTGCACATGTCTTTATTTTAAGTTCCTTTGAAGATGGCAACGTGACGTTGCTGAAATATTGGAAATATATATTAAAGTTTAATTTAATTTATATTCTAGTGTACGTTGTGAATTCCTTAAGTTAATTAATAAACACATGTTTAATTATTTATATGTACTGTATTTATTCCATTAAACTTAATGAGTTTAAATCAGCATATAATATTAGACTGTTTCATAATTAACTTGATTCTTTTTTTATAAATTGTTGTCATCCTATCACTTTATCAAACTTACCCTTGTATGCTGGAAAATCATTCTTATAGTGGTTAAAGTGGTGTACACTCTATCTTTTCTTTTAGTGTTGCATGGTGATCAGCATTCATTTTAGAAATTATAGACTTTACAACCGCGTTATAATTAACTATTTTAAATTCCCGACGTTTCGACCTTCATATTAAGGTCATCATCTGGAGTATATATAAATATACAAGAACAAGCTGAGTTACATTTCACACAGTAAGCTAAAGAAACAATGATTTGATCATCAGTTATTCTACTGGCATGACCTCTAGTGAAAAAAAAAATACAGATAAAATTACAAATTAATTATTTAGAAACTACATCAAAGCTAAATTCTATTTAAGATAACATGAGAGAAACATTCTTTCTTAGTTTGAATGAATCTAGATAGTTTTCTTACAGTAACAGTGATGTCCTATTTTTAACATAATTGTTATATTAGATTTAGGATTCTGGATTATCTGCAGTCCTGTTTATAGTTAACCCTTAGGGTAGAATATGTGCCTTCCATATGCTTGGGATTTTTAGACCATGATTATTGTTCAGATTGGGGATGGTTGATAAGAATCTCAGACTTCCTTAAATTTGCATTCATACCATGTTTTGGTGTGATGTAAACAACTCCGGCTTTTCCAGTCAATTCTATGTAAAGTGTTCAGGGCATGATCAGAAAGGCCAGCTTCACCATAGTTATTATATTTAATGTGTCGTTTATGTTCCTTTTGTTTGATAGAGATTATGCATCCTGTTTTCTCTATATATGTTACAGGTACAATAAATACGGTATATTCCAGGGTGGGCAAGCGGAGGGAGTGGAGTATGAAGGAGTATGAAGTATTTTTCTGAAAAATACATTTCAGGATAGCAATTCTGATTTGAATCATTCGTCACGTAATATGGGCTATGAAAGCCAAGAAAGTTAGTGATTCCAATTTGAATCACTAGGGCAGAAAGGGTTAATTTTGCAGGAGGTTTAAAGGTGGCTTTGAGGTTGTATTTCTATGGTATTCTGTTTATTTTATCTGATGTCCCTTTAATGTAAGGAATGGTTATAGTTTTATTGTAGTCTGGTTTATCTTTGTTTTTTATTGAGGTCTTGTAGAGAATTTTGTTAATAGTGTTTTGGCTGTAACCATTTTTTAGAAAAGTATTGCTGATAACTTTAAATTCGTCTTTCAGCGCTAGTTCATTGGAGCAGATCTTCAAAGCCCTGTTTTTTAGAGTATTAATGACACCTAGTTTTTGTGTTGGGTGGTGGTGGTAGGAGTTTGTGTATATATATATTGGCCAGTATGTGTCGGTTTCCGGTAAACAGTGAAACAAAGACTGCCAGAAGGAAGACACGTGACAAGTGTATCTAGAAATGGAAGTGTGTTCTGTGTTTTAATCTCAATTGTGAACTGTATGCGTTTGTGTTGCTTGTTTAGGTTAGTAAGGAAAGTGTCTAGTGTCTAGCGGCCATGGGGCCAGATCACGTTATTTATAACACAGTTGTAAAGTCCATAATTTCTAAAATGAGTGTACACTCTAATCTCTTTTGATACTAGTTAATTATATTATCAGATTAAAAATAGAAAATAGTTACACATTCAGATGCAAAATTTATAATTTGAAGCATATTCCTTTGTAATCATTCATCATCAAATTTTTGATATGTACTTCTCAAGGGGTATGTAGTACTATGTTAGTGCTACTTGACAAGCTTACATTTTTAATTTCCTTTCAAATTAGTCTTATCTATCAGGATTCCGGTATTGTAAGACCTTATGTTTCAGTTTCCTAAGGCACTTGTAACTGCATCAGTCCACCCAGATCTTAGTCTTCCTTTGGGCATTTTTCTTGCCATTGGAGCATTAAATGCTTGTTTTGCTAACTTTTCCTCTCCTATTGTTTAAGTGACCATACTACCAGATATTAGCTCTATTTACACATAGTAAAACTCGGACTCGTGACGAATGGTAAAGCTAGTGAAAGTCTTGATCATTACGCAGAATGAATGCTCGCTGAAATTAACCCATAGCTCTTTTTTGCAATGCCGATGACCTATTATACTGTAGTATATGATCTAACTAGAAAATTATATTTGCTTTCAAACACTAATGTTGTACTTGTTCTCTCACTTCGAGCACATTTTAAAAAAACAATGGATACCACTTGGCGGAAACTTTGTTAAAAAAAAAGTCCTAAGCGTCGTCTGCTTCCGTTGTTACGACTGCCGCGCCTCCTCGCCACCAGTACACAGTTTAAAGAGAATTCGCAAGTCTTCGTGACAAAAATCCTTACGACTCCCTTTGGGGGAAGCACATCCATCACAGGAGTGTCGATGTTGCATCTAAAAGAAAACTCAGGCGAGTAATTGACTCTAAAATACAAGAAATGAGGTGAGAGCTTTATGGTGCGATGGAGCTCCCACAAACAAACAAAACAAAAAAAACTATATAATCATCATTAACTAAACATCAAGAAAATATATAATCATTATTAAGGAACTAGCCAATAACATTAATTATATCAGTTTTTAATCTGGAAAGGGCATCGGCGTTACCATGACGACTACCCTTTCTATATGTAATGGTCATATTATAACATTATAGGGCTAAAGCCCATCTGGACAACTTGGCACCATGAGGGGCACTTTTAGTTCGATAGGTCAGAGGGTTATGATCTGAAATTACCTGTATTTCAGCACCAAATACCCATGTGTCAAACTTTTTCAACGCCTCCAAGACGCAAAAAGCTTCCCTTTCAATGGTTGACCATTTCATTTGACAGGGATTTAGTTTCTTACTGAAGAAAGCAATGGGCAATTCTTTTCCTTGTTCGTTGTTTTGAGCTAAGCATGCGCCAATTGCTGTTGCTGATGCATCCGTATACAACTGGAACGGCTTGTCGAGATCTGGAGTATGCAAAGAAGGCATTTTTATAAGCTCTTCTTTGAGTTTTGTAAAAGCTTCATCAGCATCAGTAGTCCAAGGAATATTGTTTGGGACACTTTTCTTAGTCAGATTTGTCAGTGGTAATACAATTTGGGAGAATCGTGGTATGTAGTCACGGTAGTAGCTAGCCAGCTCAAGTAGACTTCTTACTTCCTTCTTTGTCGCTGGTGTTGCTAAACCTTTTATAACCTCAACCTTCTCTGGGTCCGGGGAATGTTGACCGGATCCAATCAAATGACCTAGGAACTTCACTTGATTTTTCCCGAATTCGCATTTTTCTAGGTTTACTGTTAAACCCACCTCTCTTAATGTTTTGAAGATTTCATCTATATGGGTGAGATGTTCAGACTATGTTTTAGAAAATATAGCATAATCGTCGATATAAGATCGGCAGTATGCCTTATGAGGAGCTAGTGCTTTATCCAATGATTTCTGGAATGTACTTCCAGCGTTCTTCATTCCAAACGGTAAGACGTTCCATTGATAGTGGCCAGAATGTGTCACGAATGGCTTTGCTTCCTTTTCCATAGGGATTTGCCAATATCCCTTGGTGAGGTCAACTACAGTGATAAATCTTGCTTGTCCTATCTCAAATAATAAATCTCTAGCTTTTTTCATTGGATAAGCATCTGGAATAGTAAAACTATTTAGCAATCTAAAGTCAATGCATATTCTGACACTTCCATTTTTCTTAGCCACACAAACCACGGGATGAGCCCATTCGCTGACACTTGGCTCAATGAGACCCATATCTAACAGTTCTTTGACTTGTCGATCTACTTCCTTTTGTAGAGTGATTGGCACCCTATAGGGTTTGAGTCTCTTAGGTGAGACTCAAAGTTCTCTGTAACTTTGATGGAGTGTCCGTCAACTTTGGCGTGACCAGGTTTGGAACTAAAAACATCTGCATATTTCTGGAGGATGTCAAAAAGTTCTTGTTTTTGTTCTCCCGTCAAGAGAGCTTTCATATCCTCAAGGTGTTTCCTAATATCTTCAACTGATTTATTCATCTTGTCAGCGGGTGCATAGTGGAGTGTTCCGAAATCTTCATCTAGCTCGAAAACTAGACCGACATGATTAATTCTTTGAATATATGGTCGAAGCTTATTTATGTGGAGCTCCCTGATACTTCCGTCCTTCATCTCAACCTTCGTAGAATGTGGTCTAGTAAGTTGGACGCTGTAGCAGGTCCTGTCCAAGTATTTAGAAGCTTATGAGAGGATGAAGGTAACAATACTAAAACCTTTTCACCAACAATGAAGGATTTTTCTTTGGAATGACGATTATATCTGGAGGAGTATTTTTCTCGAGACCCTTTGGCGTTCTCAGATGCAATTTCATGAGCTTTTCTTAGATTTTCAAGACGCTCTTGTAAATAATTTTCAATCGAGCGAGAGGCAGTGGTTGGGATGCCTCGTCCACCAGTCCAAATTTCCTTTAACAAAGATAAGGGGCCTGGAGGTAATCTTCCATATACCATCTGGAAAGGTGATAACCCAGTAGTGCTATGTGGTACTTCTCGGTATGCGAATAGAAGATAGGGAAGATGTAAATCCCAGTTTCTTCCATGCTCCTGTATATTCTTATTCATCATCTCTTTTAAAGTTCTGTTCCAACGTTCGACAGCACCCATACTCTCAGGATGTCCTGGCATGGAAAAACGTGGAGCTATGCCTAGCAGATCTTCAAAAGCTTGAGTGAGTTTAGATGTGAAATCCGTACCTTGGTCGGTACAGACCATTTTAGGAAATCCCGTCTGAGTAAAAATCCTCATCAGAACATTACATATAGTTTTAGCACTTATTTCCTTGACAGGTATCGCTTCGGCCCATCTAGTGTATAAATCAACAGCACATATTATGAATCGATGTCCTCTTCCCGATGGAGGTTCTAACGGTCTGACACAATCCACACTCCATACCTCAAACGGAGTTTCTGGTCTGACGATAGGTCGTATGGGGATTCTATCTCTATATGTAGCAGTCCTTCTCATTTGACATTCCTTGCAGCTTTCGCAATATTTTTTCACATCTTGTTTAATGGTAGGCCAAAAGAATGAGTACTTGATTCGCTGACGGGTTTTCTTTTCGCCGAGATGGCCAGCAAGAGGGATTTCATGTGCCATCTTTAAGACATTTTCTCGTTTCACGCACGGTAGCACTACTTGTCTAATATTCTCGCCACAAATATGTTCGTTATGAAGCAGAACCCCATTGTCAAACGTATAGGCATTTTTCTGCCTTTTTGCCCATTCAAAACAACTTCAAAGCGTTTCATCATCCTCTTGAAGTTTGCCGAATTCGAATTTTGTTTTTTCTGGTATACGCTCATTTTCTGCACCTGGTGGGGACTCTATCGTACTGACTGCCAATGCTGTACTGGTTATTTTCGAAGGCATGTCTTCGTCTTCATCATCTTCTGACTGTTTATCACTTAAATCTTTTGATTTCAGAACTGGTGTCACCCAATGGTGACTACTCTCATGTAGCTCGACGCTTTCGACCAGTATTTCATAGACAGAGGAGCTCAGTAGCAGATCGGTAACCAGTCTTCTTGAGACGGCACGTGACCGGAACATTACCATGTAAATTATCATCAATTTTCATTTCAAAAATTCTCAAGGGTGTTATTTCATTTTCTCCGAAAGCAGAAGATATTTCTATCTTACTTTCTCCATCATGTGTCGTATCTGCCACTAAATCTTCGCGCACTACCGATATTTGCGCTCCCGTATCTATTATTCCATTTAAAACCCTACTTCCACATGTGATTTTGACGACCTTCAAATCATCTACGTTTCGACCAATGTCCACTGATTTGGATACTGGAATGGAAATTTTGGCAGTCAGCACACCTGATTTATTGTCATCCCGAGTGGTAGACGTTTGAACTAGGTTACTGTGTGCTGTAGCAGGAGTACCTTTTGGCTGACTATTTTTCATACAAAACTTGGCGATATGACCTTCCTTTCTACAAGTAAAACAAGTTGGTTTATAGTGAGGCTTGTATGAATCATCAATTCGCTGCGGCTGGTACCATCTCGGTGGACTTTGAGAGGGAGATAATAACTTATTCTTGAATGTTTGCTCAGCAGGTGGAGTATAAGGTCTAAACTTTTCAGTAACCTTGTCCTTCGGAATAGCTTCAATGGGCTTCCTTGATGTACTACGAACACTGTCGTATTCGTCCAATCTGTCAGCTAACTTGGTTGGAGAAACGAATTTTGCCCAGTCGTCTAAGAGATGTTCTCTCACTTCATGTGGTACTTTCTTCTTCAGTTGATCCGTAATAATTAGATCTTTTAACCCTTCAAAATTCCTTGATATCAAGGCCACCAATCCACTCTTCGAAATAATTAGTTATTTCATAACAGAAATCCCTCCAAGATTTTTCAGCAACCTTTTGGTGCATCACAAACTTTTTTCTGAAACTTTCAGGATTCAGTCTAAATCTCTTTAGTAGAATTGTTTTAATATATTCATAATCTTCGCAATTTTCTTCTGACTCTCTACCAATTAATTGGACAATCTCAAATGGTAACAAAGTCAAGAGACATGATATCCAGTCTTTAACATCTATTTTGGTTCTCTTAGCTTGTCTTTCAAACAGGGATAGGTATATCACAATGTCATCCTCTTGTAATCTAAACCTAGGCATTAGCTTAATTAGTTCAAGACAATATGGTTTATTGTCACTGGATACTGGAGTTGAGGTTGGTTGAACACACGCTTCAATAAAGTAGAGTGTCTTTTGCAATTGATAACACTGTTTCTTTTCCTTCTTCCCAGTATTTTCTGCTGTTCTGTAAGATGGAGGGTTTTAATTTCAAGCACATCTGTTCTAAAAATCGACTTCTGCTTGAGCTATCTTTTAGTTTTGATAGGTTGATGTTTTCTTCTTTTCTGATATTATTTTTCCTGTTGAATTTTATCTTCACTTTGGCAGTTAATATTTCGTGGTCAGTGTCAAAATCAAAACTTCTTAATGTTCGTACATTATTTACTGATCTTTTCCATTGTTTGTTTATGATGATATAGTCTATGCAGTTCTTTATATTACCATCAGGGGATGCCCATGTATATTTATTATTAGGGCGTTGATAGAACAATTTGTTTGTAATCATTAGATCGTTTGCTTTACAGAAGTGGAGTAATTGTTCTCCTCTGTCGTTAAGCTCTCCGTATCCAAATTTCCCCATCACATCATCTTTTTTGTCTGCTGTGAACTGTCCTATTTTAGCATTAAAATCTCCCATCACTATCACGAATTCTCTATTTTTGGGATCATCCATTTCCTGTTGTAGTTCTTCATAGAAAATTTCTATTTCTTCCTCTGAATGGTTACTGTCTGGTGTTGGATTATTTTAATTGTTTGACCTTTTTCTTTTGCTTGAAGTTTGGCTGTTATTATTCTAGGTGACACTGGGTTTATTTCAATTACCGAGTGTGTAAGTTTCTTTTCAATTAGTAATGCAACTCCTTCTCTGTGTATGTTATCTTTTCTTCCTGAGAAGTACAGTCTTCCTTCTGGTAAATCCATGAATCCATCTCCGCACCAATGTGTCTCTGATAAACCTAAAATACTCCATTTCAGTCTTTTTAAATTTTCCTGGACTAATTGCAATTTTCCAGGTCGGTATAGTGATCTTATGTTGAGGGTGGCTACATGTTTCACATCCTTGGCTGACCACATTGCTGATTTCTCACCTACTCTATGTGGTCTTTGAGTAGGCGCGTCGGTTGTCCCGTACGCAGTAGCACTATCTCGGTTTGTAGACTTTCTCCTGCTCATGAAAGTTACTGGCATAATAATGTAGCCAGCTTGCCATGCCTCTGCTACATCCTTTGGTCCATGGCTCTTTATTCTTTATTCAGAGCAACCCATTTGGGTTTCCCCCCATCTGCTACCCGGGGGGACGTGCCTGGTAGGAGTGTGGTCTTCCCCCAAGATTTTCACTTGCAAAGAAAAAAAATCTTATTGTTAGTGATGGGAAAGTTAGCAGACAGCATGGTTAGCCTCCATATCACAGATGGTATAGACAAAGCCCTTTGGTCAGAAGACCTGCTGGGTTAAAGCTACAGGAGATGGAGGGATAAGAGTGTTTCATAGATTAATTACAAGGATATGGGAGACAGGATCATGACCTAGAGACTAGAAGTCGTTTCCATAGCACTACATAAGAAGAGAGATATGGAGGCTTATAAGAACTATGGAATTACTAGTTTAATATCTCATGCAAGCAAGATTTTATTAAAGATCGTTCTAAATAGGATTGAGGCCAAAGTTGAGGCAGAGATGTCTGAGGAACAAGCGGGTTTTAGGAACGGTAAGGGTACCAGAGATCAGATCTTTGCTTTAAACAGATCATAGAAAGTTAAAAAGAATTTAGACTCCCTGTGGTAATGTTGCATTGACTACTCTAAAGCTTTTGACTGTGTTCAGCATGTGAAACATGCTGAATACACTCATACTCATTCTTTTCATTGGAATGAAAAGAATGGGTTTTCCTCAACACATTATCAGACTGATAGCTAACTTGTACAAGGAGCAAGAAGCCACAGTAAGAACAGGCGTTGAATTAACTGATTGGCTTCAGGTTGGAAAGAGAGAGTTAGGCAAGGATGTCTACTTCCTCCTTACTTGTTTAGTATCTATGCTGAGTACATCATGCATGTAGCATTTGATGAGCTCAAGACAGGAATTAGGATGGGTATAGATTGATCAGTAATCTAAGGTATTCTGATGATATAGTACTCCTGCTATGACAAGGAAGAACTAGGACAAATTCTTGACAAAGTTAATGAAATCAATAAGAACAGAGGACTTCAGGTCAAACCTAGCAAGACAAAGATTATGGTTCTCAAAGGAAATACAGGAATGCTCCTGAGAAACAAGAGTACCTTAATTGAGAAAGAATTGAGGAAGTCAGCAGGTTCGAGTACCTGGGATCCATTATTAATGTGAAGAATGTGTTCAGAATATGCTAGAAGAAAATTAGGAACGTCTAAAACAAGTCAGAGATTTGTCTAAAATCTGGAAGGATGTATCTCCATGGGAACAAAGTTGAGGATTTGGGATGCAACTGTTTTTCCAACAGCAACTTATGGATGTGAGACTTGGAACCTAAAGAAGTCCGACAGGAAAAGGATAGCTGCTTTTGAGATGTGTTACAGAAGGAATTTCATATACTGAGAGGCAGACAAATGGATGAGTGCTAGAAAGGATCAGTAGAACTTTAAGGCTCCTTAAGGATATTGACAGAAGAAATTTGAAATACTTTGGACACATTGAAAGGATGGAAGAGGACTTCTCAGAACAGTAATAGAAGATAAAGTTTCTGGAAAAATAGGAAAGGGGTAGACCATCAATGAGATGGATGGATGGATGGTGTGTGTGTGTGTGTGTGTGTGTGTGTGTGTGTGTGTGTGTGTGTGTGTGTGTGGAGTGACTGATCTTCAGAGAGTTTAAGCATCCAGAAAAGCATACAACAGGACCACATGGCAAGGACTGGTGTGGCACATCATCGAGCAACTGAGTGGCCATATGTCATTTGCTTGATGTCCAGTGAACAGATGGATGGACACTTTGCTAAGATATATCAACCAGGTGTATGTAACATGGTGCACAGTGCTACTGCTGCATTGGATGAAGAGTTAGAGGTGCATGAAATGAGGTTGAAGAGCTGTTACTTAATCTGGATAAGAATTTGTCAATATGGACAGATGGAATATCAGCACATTTGCTAAAGGAAGACCTAGCCAGTTCAAATGAATTGGCTATTCCTTTCATATGTTTGTATAACTTAAGTCTCAGCTCAGGAATGATATCACAGGAATGGAAGGAATGTATGATTGTTCCATTATACTAGGGTGGTGCAAAAACTGATATGTCTAACTACCTATCAGTATCTCTGATGTGGTAGTGAAGATTTTTAGAGAAGTTGGTAAGAATGCAAGCTAAGAGGGCTTTAAATGTAAGATTACTTTGCTTGCGATAGTTTTCAAATGCTGGAAAAAATAACTCTTAAATGAGTCTTCAAACAAAGCTTGCTTGACCCATGACTTTATTTGCCCACTACTGGTAGCGATGCTTTATTGCAACCTCTTAAAGCCCTTGGATTTAGTGAATGGTAAATAAGCATAGGTTTCAGTTTGAAATTGCCTTCAGCATTTCCTCCAAACCAAAGAGTTGAGCGGTTTTTGGAAACTGTAACTAGGTTGTGATTCTTCATTTTTAGCTAAGAAAGTTGTAGACAGCATTTTCTTCCGATTAATCCATCCAGTTTAATTCACATAATGAAAATACTCCTTAAATTCATTCACTGATGATGCACTCACCTCTACCTTTCTGTGCATTCTAGTCACTAATTCATTGTTTTCTTTAAGAAAAAATAAAAAGATTCTGATATGTTGCTGACCATGACACTCGGTTCTCAGGGATACCTATTTGTTCTTTTCTCTCTTGCATATATATTCTGAAAAATCTCATGTCTGTTCTTTGAAATACTTTTAACTCCAGTAGTTTGATAATTATTCAAAGTAATGTAACTGTATTATCTTTCCACTCAGTCATTTTATTCTTTAATGACTATTATAATTAAAATAACCCAACAATAAAATATATTGGAGAAAGTGGCCATGCAGGCTCCTTCTGGAAAGTTGAATTCTCAGTTAAGAAAGGATGTGTGGGGCTACAAAGCTGGTGATTATAGCACTTAGGAAGTATCTTGGAGTGTTAGCATGGCATAAGAAGCTACAAGGAAAGAATGTCATTTGTGTATGGGAAGGGCTTGTCAAGGGAAGAAGAATTACTACGATTATTTAGTTTCCTAATTAGTGTATCCTATTTAAGATTAACTAAATAGGAGTCAATTTGATAAGTAGCAATATATAGCAGGAACTACAAAAGAAAATATTGTAGAGGGAATATAAAGAAAAGGTAATAAAGATGAGAATAGTGTAGGTAAGAAAGGTGGCCAGTAGTAAGGAAGGCTAAATTATGAGAGAAAATTTGCTTAGCAGGCTAAAGAAAATCCTAAAAAGTATTATTTATTATTTTTTTTCATTAGTGAATAAGAGAAAGAATGATTATGGGAAGAAAACTTTTAATCTTTAGCGATGGTAGGAAAGTGACAGAAATAGAAGGAACATTTGTTACTTAGTGATCACTTGGCAAGGATGTTGAAAGTTTTTTCATTCGGTTAAACTAGTTTAATGAAGTGAAAAAAAAATTTCAGCATCTGTCTCTGATCCAGAGTAATTTAATAAGGTGAATATGCCATTTCATTACTTGTATATGAGAAATATGATTTTTGCATTACTTCAACTTTGGTATCCCTCTGGGTCTGGTTCCCACTGATAGTAGATGGCTTCCCAGAGAGGAGAGAGGTTCTGCTCAGTGTTTTTTTCTGCCACTTTGTGGAGCCACTGCTGAGTTTCCTATGATTCAGGTCAGGAGCGATCAGTTTAATAGTGATCCTTTAGGATCACTTAAGGGAGATTTAGAATGATCTTGTAGATAGGTCTTATCAGTTTGCATTGAGGGTTTTTTTTAATTCCTTTCAAGACAGTGCCCAAAAACTTATTTACAAGTGAGCCTTTTCTGGAATCAGCATATACATTACAGAGCACTTCCACTTTAAATAAATTTGGCTGTAAGAAGCTGAAATAGATCTGAAAGATAGTCAGCATCTACTAGAAACAGCGACAAAACTGTCTGTCTTTGACTGTGCCCATAGGGTGCAGGACACAAAGGATATCAGTATATGAGTATTTTATTTCACACTTTTGCCATTATAATCATGTTGTGATTGCACTATCTTGAGAATGTTTCATTAACTAGAGGCAAAGTATTCAAGTATCTACTATATAAAGACATTTTCTAAATATAAAATGTAAAGGTTCTGGTCTTATTAGTTTGTATTAAGGTTTTTTTTTTTCTTTTTTCTTCAAGACAGTGCCCAAAATAATCATGTTTGAATTTGGATTTTGAGAGATGTTTTCTTTAAATTTGTTTTCTTGATTTATTTTTAGGGGTGGAGAGGAGAAGGATTTATGACATAGTAAATGTCCTGGAAAGTGTGGAGCTATTAACTAAGGTTGCCAGAAATAAGTATCAGTGGTTTGGGAAAGGTGCTTTGCCAGGAACACTTTGTAAATTAAAGGTGATATGTTATGTTTGTTGTCTTGATAATTTTCACTTAAATGAATTTTAAGTTTCAAAATACTGACAGAAACAGCATCAATGGTTGAATAATTTTAAAAATAAGGAGGATATTAGAAAAGAATTTTTGTTCGAGAATGTGTGAAGAAAAATCTGAGATATTAATTGTCACTTAAACGGAATGGAAGTGGAAAGGTTAGCATAATAGATGTTTGATGTCAGGAGGATAGGAAGTAGAGAAAGACCGAGATTTATACAGACTAATGCAGTTAGTTGTGCCATAGTGGACTGAAATGCAAGATCTGACAAATAACAAATTAATTTGGAAGAAATTAATCTTTAAATTAAACATTTCTTTAGAAAGAAAAGTCACATTGGATTTTTTGTCCATGCTCATTCACACAATCATCTTAGTCAAAAATTTGGCACAATTATTCTTCAAGCCCCCTCACGGTGCTCTACTGAGCCATTACTAACACAACAAATACATTTTATCAAATTATCTTCTTGTCTGGCTCTACTGAGTGTTTTGTCACAAGATCATTAACAGTTATGGAATTTGCAGTTGTCAGTATCATAGATGTTGTCAACCGAAAAACTATGTCATGTCGGTGTATCCAAAGGAATCTACAAATTATTTAAATCCATTGGTTTCAGAATGATTTTTTGCCTGATTAATAAACTTGTATATCCTTTCAAGGCCTTTCAAAGGCAGAGGCCTACTTGCCCTGCCCTGGCAGCTTTCAAATTCCCTATGCTTCTGGCCAATCATACTTTGGTGAAACCAACAAACATGTCAGGAGCATCTAGAGTATATTAAATTTCCTGAGCCAGAAAAATTAAAACTTGTAAAACATGCCATCTCCAAACAGTTCTTTGGAAAAAGACCACAACCCAACATAAGATATTTTCTTATGGAGCAGCTGTATGAAGAAAGTAACAAAGACTTTAAACATCACTAGGACTTTAGAGCAATCTGGCCAATGTTGACTCACTTGTGTAATGTTTAATTTGTGAATTCAAAGTGAAGATGTCCATGATACTTGGGTGAACATTTTATCCAATTCTAATATAAATGTTCCATTTACAGCAATATCATTGCAATAATGCAATATCATTTTCTTGTCAAGTTCGTGGAAGCCTCATAATCATATATATCTAAATTAATTATCAGAACTTTTAGATGAGAGAGAGTAGAGTGAGTGACTGGATGTGTCACAATTATAAGTATAATATTAACCTAGAAAAGCTGAGTATTTTATGGACTGAAAGGATTCAATTCAGGCAAGTTTTTTGTCATTCCCCACCCAAAAAAAGGGCTGTAAATATATAGCACGTGTAGTATAGTGTGTCAGAAAAATTTAATAATTTAATTAAATGAAACTTAGATTTAATTTAAATGAAATAAACTTACATGCTCAGTGGGTATAATATGTATTTAAAATAAAGGTGTAATGTGAATCAAATGTTGGAGATCTAAACAGTAAAGTAGGAAATGAATACCAGACATGTACAAATGTCTTGGCTAAGTAGCCTTTATCTATTGTATGGAAAAAATCCATAATTGGATGGATTCTTTCCATGTTTCTGTAACCTTTATCTGTTGTATGGAAAGAATCTATTATTTGAACTGATTAGGAGTAATGGTGAAATCTGAACCTTTTGAATAAGGCACTTCTCTTTGGAGTGCAAGTTTGGCTCTAACAATAAGATGATGAATAAAAGGCAATAAACTATATGATTATAAAGGCTAAGGGTTATTTGGATTTTTAACCAAGGACTTTGCCAGCTTGTAACTAAATATGGACTTTGGGAAACAGAAAAATTTCCTTAATCTTATAGCAAGTAGGAATTACCTGGACTACTCAACACATTTTGAGGAATCTATTCATTTAACACAACTAGCATGTTTCACTAATAATTTATCATAAATGCTACATTGAAATAGGCTCTCCATAATGCCCAGAAATATTTTCATGAATTGAAACATAAATATACAGGGTGTTCGGGATAAATTTGACAGTTTCGTAAGGAAAAAGAAAATCTTCTTTGTATCTATTAAATTTAATGAATTGACAAAAAACATTACAGGCAGAGTTAATTACAATACTATCAACAAGATTTACTCAAAATAACCACCATTAGCATCGATCACAGCTTCAATTCTGCTTCGGAACCTCGAACAAGCTGATGCTACAGTCTCCCTGGGAAGGGCCGCAAAAACTGTTTTAATTTTATCCATTAACTGGGCTTTTGTATTACTGGAAGTGCGATTGGTGTATTTTTCAACTGCGCCCCATACAAAATAATCCATGGGGTTAAGGTCTGGGGAGTTTGGAGGCCAAACATTTGGACTGGTGAAGTCGTAGAAATTTTCAGACAACCATTTTTGACTTTTCCCAGAGGTGTGGCAAGGGGCCGAATCCTGCTGCCATACATACGGCCTACCATTGGCTACCCTTGTTATCCAGGGCTTGACTACAGTTAGCAACTCCACGAACAAAGCCCGAATTCCAATGCCAGGGTTCTTCAACACCTGTTCCTGCAGTACGAACGCAATCAGATCGTCTGCTAGGGATCTTTCTTCTTGCTACATCCTCGTAGTCACCATTGCAAGTCTCTAGTTCATGCCTGATTGTTTTTACTGTATTCAGGGAGCATTGGGCAGCAGTCGTAATATCCTTATTTTGATGGCGGGCACGAATCATCATGATACAAGTTATTCTCTTCCATGATTCAGGTGGGTTCCAGCTATCCATCCTTTCTGACATCTTGTATATGAATGAAGAAGGGTCCAAACTTTTAAATGAAGAGAAGTGTGTGTTAATACATGTAACTTACGGAAAAATATAATTAATTATAAATATGTCAAATTTATCCCGAACACCCTGTACATTTAAATGCTGAATAAATTAATGCTTCTCTTCTTTATTTCATGTGACTGACAGTCTCATTGTTGATTCTCTGTTATAAATAGTTTTAATGGAACATCTACTCCAGACATATTTCAAAAAAACTTCCTGCCTTACACATCTAATAAAAAAAAAAACTAGATTCTATGTTACTTGCCTTGTTTAATTTTTGAATCCGCACTTAAGATGCCCTTGATATTTGGGCAAACATTTCATGCATTTGAACTTCTAACATAAGATATTAATTTTTAGTTAAATATCTTGCAGAACTCATGCATTAATTATTATTTTTTTTATTATTTATTGTTATTTAGATGGGTATCTTCATGGAGTCAAGAGAACTGCCAGCTAAACTCTGCAACACCCCCCCCCCCTTTTCAATCTATCCTCATAGGGAGCATTCTCTAGTCACCTGTTTGGTTACTCATTTTTGAATCCTTTCCACCACTTCTTCATCCATAAGAAACGCAAGTGACCAAATCTGTGCACATTAGTGAACATGTGACAGAATTATAACAGATTATAATGGGGGTAAAGAAATCTTTCAGCAATCTCTTAAACTTGACTTGTTTCAAAGCATGCATATACATTTTTTTTTTTTTTTCATATGCATTTGTAATTCATTAATGAATAACAACTGCATACAATTAAAATATACACTGGTTTGAGCAAGCTGTTGTTGTTTACATACAATACAGTTTGATGTTGATATTTTCATTGATTTTTGTGAAAACTGTCATGATATTTGTGACATTTGTCATTCAAGGAGCTCTATCAAATTGTGAAACTTCTGTGAAAATCAAACAAGTGTTCAAAGTTAGTGCATTTATTGAAGTATGAACCTATTTTTGTCTTTATGTACTTAAGACATAAAATTTTGTTTTCCAACTTTTGCTACTCTACATAGTTTAATCGCAACCAAAATTGAAAAATTTGCAAATTTTAAGAGGTTTTTTTTTTTTTTGATAAATCAGTTCTGTATTCGCTTGTTCTGAGTTTAAATTGTTCTGGCAGTCACACTATGAGAAAGTGCAAATTAACAAGCCTGAAATGATAAGAAATGATAAGAAATTTATCATTTTTTCCAGTAGCCAATCATTTTGTGTTTCAATCAATAATAAAATCTAGTGCAACCTGCCCTTATTAATCCTATTAATGCAGCTAAAAATCTGAAACCAGTTGATTGAGCTGGAAATGGAGTCAGTTATATTGACTGTGATGCTAAAACCTGATGGTAATACCCTTAGTACTACAGAATTTACATGTGATGCGATTGTTGCATTATCTAGGAATATTCCACAGTTTAATAGGAAAATCAGAACAAAAAATATTTCATGGGTTTTCATCTGCACTTCAGTTACTGCTGGAGTAGGTAGAACCATTCTCTCCCCCAATAAATTTGGTATAGAGAATTTTAAACAATGGTAAGCTCATCATCAAATTCCTGCCATGTATCCTCAAGGGGTGTACATGATATGATAGTACTACATGAAAAATTTACATCATTACTAACTTCCTATCTACAATTTTCCTCCAAATCAGTCTGTTACCTGTCAAGACTCCAACATTATCAGATCTTATGTTTCTATCTATCTTCTAAGGCACTTTTTACCGTAACAATCCATCTATATCTTGGTCTTTCTCTGGGTCTTTTTCCTGCCAACCTGGTAGAGAGCACTTGTTTTGCTAATCTTTCCTCGCCCATTCTGTTTAAGTGACCTTAACATCTGAGATTAGCTCTGCTAATGCATTCCTGGATGCACAATGTCAAATTCTTTCCTAATATCCTCATTTTTAATATGACATTTCCATTGATGTCACCTGTTCATGCCCCTAATCTTTCTCAGGACTCTCATATCGGTGGTCTTTGGTCAAGTGTTTTTACTTCTGACAAAGCTCTTAGATCTATAAGTTAAAATTGTTTTGAACACTGTCTTGTATATAGCCAATTTAGTTTTTTGACTAATTTCTCTCTTATTCCATATAATTTATTCAGTTGGCTTCTTATTATACCAGTTTTATTGATTCTGTTGTCTATTTCCATATTTAATTTACCATCTTCACTAAAAATCATGCCTAAGTTGCTGAAATGTTTTACTTGTTCGATAGGTTCTCCATTCACAATGCAATTGATATTTTCAATGGTTCTGCCTATTTTCATTGTCTTTGTCTTTTTATTGCTGACCTTCATACCAAATCTATTACAACAGTTATTCAATTTAGTCAGGGAATCTTGCAGACTTGTAGCTGATTTATTTAGAAGTATAACATCATCTGCATAAAACAAAGCGCTGACATTAACATTTCCAATTTTGATATCAGATTTAATACCACTTTCCTTCATAATGTGATCCATATAGATATATCAGAAGGGGATAATGTACATCCTTGTCTGACTCCAGATTTACCATTAAACCATCTTCCTGTACTTCAATTTTAACTGCTGACTTACAGCTCAAATAAAGACAAAGTATTGCTTGATATAATGCCCCACTGACACAATACAACTGCAGCATTTTGAATAGCTTCTCTCTTGGCACCTTGTCATATGCCTTTTCCAGATCCACAAAACTTAAATACAGATATTTGTTATATTCCCGTGATTTCTCAACTATTTGCCGAAAAGGGAAAATCTGATCCTGACTGCCTCTATTTGGCCTGAATCCAGCTTGTTCTTCACCAAGCTTTTCTTCCACAATCCTTCTCAACCGTTTCTCAAATTTCATAAATAAATCTTACCAGGAACACTCAGTAGAGAAATACCTCTGTAATTCTCAAATTCAGCTTTTTTCCCTTTTTATATATCGGGTACTATGAGAGCTCTACTCCAGTCATCTGGAATTCGTCTCTCTGTCCAGGCCTTCTCAATTATGCAGTGCAGCCACCTTTTATTATGACTTTTATATCTCCATATTTGAGTCAAATATCATCTACTCATGCTACCTTTTCACGTTTCAGGCCTTTGATGGCTTTTTTTTTTTACTTCAAGTATGAATATGTATTCCTAACTGTTGAGTGTTATGAAACAAGCAGTAATATCCACTGTGCTATTACTGCTTGTTTCGTTTAGCAATTTTTTGAAATAATTACTCAATACTTCAAAGATACGTGTTTCTCCAGTTTTCATGCCACCTTTATCATCTCTAATTCTTTTTACAGCTCTCTTTCTGAGCTTCTTCAACAAGCTCCAGAATATCTTGCAACCTTCTTGATATTTATTTTCACTGTTCATACCAAAGTCTTCCCATGACTCTTTTATAGCTAGTTTTACAGTGCTTAGCTTTCTTACATTTGTCTCTGTATTCTCTAAGAGCACAAGCTGACTTATTTGGCAGGAACTTTTGATATGCTTTCTTCTTTCCCTTCACTGCCTCTTTAACCTCCTGTGTCCACCATGGAGTTCTGATTTTTCTATCCTTGCAGACAACCTCACCACATGCCTCTGTGGCTGAATCAATGCTTTCTTCAGGCGTTGCTACTCATTTTTTCTTGAATAATGCTTGTGTATTTTAGTCTACAGTTCACAGCTGAGATCAGCTTACAATGGTAAGCCGATTACATATAACAGCTTTAGGGGTAGCAGGACTTTATGTATATTTGGAAGAAACGTTTAAAGAATGGGCTTCTTTATCATTCCCTTCATGTTGGCTGTGTTCTTCATCTTGTAGCTAGCATGTCTGAAGTCCAGTTAGTTGAGAAACTGAAGAGATTGAGAACTTTGACTTACTATGTGTTTATGGCATAGTGAATTCCAATATCTTTCATGTGCTTTCAGAAAATAATCAAAGTTTCGAGTTTGATAACTGTAACGGTGAATTGTAGACTCAAATACACAAACATCATTGAAAAAAAAAAAAAAAAAAAAAAAAAAAAAAAATTGAAAACAAGAACAAAACCTTGAAGATTCAATGGCAAATTCCAAAGAAAACAATGATTATTTTATCCAGAGAGGCATGTGGTGAGGTTGTCTGCAAGGATAGAAAAATCAGAACTGCATGGTGGGCTCAGGAAGTTAGAAGCAGTTAAGGAAAAGAAGTTAAGGAAAATAGAAAGAAAGCATATAGATAGTTCCTTGCAAGTAAGTCAGCTTGTGCTCTTAGGGAATACAGAGAAAATGTAAGAAAGCAAAGCCCTGTGTAAAACTAGCTAAACAAAAGTCATGGGAGGACTTTAGTAAAACACGGATAATTAATATCAGGAAGGTGGTAAAATATTCTGGAGACTATTGTAAAAACTTAGAAATGGAGGAAAGAGTACTGTAATGAGAATCAGAGATGATGGTGACGTGAAAACTGAAGATATTCTAGATGTTTGAAAGAATGCTGAATGAAACAAGCAGTCTCAGCACAGTGGTCGAAAACTCCCAAAAGGGATGCAGTGAGGAATACATATTCATATTGAAATAGAAAAATTAAAAAAAAAAAAAAAACCCAGAAATGTGGATGTTTTTCACTCGAGACCAGCTAAATCAGCTTTTGTTGAAAGAGACCAGATAAAGATTGCTTTTGTCATGGATGAGAATCAACTCAGGTCTTTCTGACCAAATGGCTTTGTCTATACTGACTGAGCTCCTGAGGCTCTACATATGAAGGTATAAAAGTTTTACAGTGGCTTCATTGCATAATTCAGAAGGCCAGTCAGTTGATCGAATTCTGGATGGTTGGAGAAGAGCTTTCATAGTACTCATCTGAATAAATAAATAAAAAAAAAAAAAAATTGTGGAAATAGAAATAAAATTGCATGTGAGAATTACAAAGACATTTTCTTGCTGAGTATTCCTGGTAAGATTTATGCAAGTATACTTGAGAAATGGCTAAGAAAAGTTGTGGAAGGGCTTGGTGATGAACAAGCTGGATTCATTCCAAATAGAGGTTATCAAGATCAGATTTTCACTTTAAGGCAAATAGTTGAAAGGAATTGTATTTAAGTTTTGTGATCTGGAAAAAAGCATATAACAAGGTGCCAAGAGGAAAGTTCTTCATAATGCTACATTATATGGTGTAAATGGGACATAAATTGAGCAATACATAGTCTCTATTTAAATTGTAAGTCAGCAGTTAGAATTGAGGGAGGTGCAGGAAGATGGTTTGATGTTAAATCAGGTTGTGACAAGAGTGCACGTTATCTCTAATGTTATTCATTATCTATATGGATCACGTTATGAAGGAAAGTGGTATTAAATCTGATATCAAAATTAGCAATGTTAATCTTAGCTTTTTACTTTATGCAGATGATGTTGCACTATATAGTAAAGTCTGCAAGATTCCCCTAATTAAATTGAATAAGTGTTGTAATAAATTTGTTGTGAAAATTAGCAATAAAAAGACGATAAAAATAGGCAAAAACATCGAAAACATCATCTGTTTCTTGAATAGTGAGCTTATAGAACAAGAATTAGACCAACTATTAAATGAAAGAAATTAAAAGAAACTATGAGAACCGAAAATTTTAATGGGATATACAGTGGAGCCGACAGAGACCAAAGAGCATAAGCAGGAGTCATGATTTGGATTCATAACTCCTTTTCAAAAAAGAAATATACTAGATATTAAAAGAAAATATTTTAAATATACTTGGGCAGCAAGAGGATGGAAATCAATATTAGATTTTATATTAAATGAAAAGACATCAAAATTTTCACTAGATGTTAGAGTTCACAGAGGATATGAAATAAGTAGCGACCACTTCCTTCTTAAAATAAAATTAAGATTATCACCTAAATGGCTACAAGTAACAAGATTAGAAAGAAAATTTGAAACATTTGTTTATTAAACTAGACTATTGAATGACACAAATGAACAATGACTATATGAGCAAAGAATTAACCAATATGTAGATAAAATAAAACAAAATGAAGAAATAGAATGGCTTAATATAAAAACAGTACTAAATGCAGCAGCAAATGAAAGCTTAGGAAAGACCAAAAAATTCAATAAAAGGAAAAAACTGAAGATCTGGGATGATATAATCAAAAAGAAAAAAGAAGCCTATCACAAATGGTTAAGCAGTAAAAGATTAGAAGATGAAATAGAATATAAAAGCCATAGCTAAAAGAGAAGTCAAAAAAAGACATAGAGAATCATGGAACAAATTTGTTTCTAATTTAGAACATGATTTATATAAAATAAGACCCAATGTATATAAGATTTTGAAACGCTTAAATGCAGATACCAAAGAAAACATAAAATTAAACACTGAATTGAAATTAGAAGAATTTCTAAATTACTACACAGAATTGTGGACAGAAAAATATTTTAAAAAAGACAACTATCAAACAATTAACGAAAATGAAAAGGAAATAACTAAAGAAGAATTAGAAATCAGCCTGAAAGAAACAAGAAATGGAAAATCACCTGGAGAAGATAAGCCTCAGAACTATATAAATATGCAGGGACAAGATACAAAGAAAGACTTATTATTTTCAAATAAAATTTATTCAACTAGTATCACCCCAGTAGAATTGAAAATAGCAATTGTGATTCCTATCTTTAAAAAAGGTAATAGAGATGACCTTTTTTTAAAGGTCATCTGTATAATTTTATAGAGGTATCAGTATACTAAATTCCTGTTACAAAATACATAGCAGAATCTTAAATAGCAAACTAATGAAATATTTCAAAAACTTTATTTTAGAAGTACAGAATGGATTTAGAAAAGGACGATCATATATAGACCCGGCTTTTTGCCTAAAATTAATAATAGAAAAAGAAGAGAATACAATTTAGAAAACATATTGCATTTATTGACTTTGAAAAAGCATTTGGCAAAGTTAAAAGAAACTTATTATTTAACATATTAAAAGAAAGACAAATAATATCCTAAAAACTATCACAAGTATATATGAAAATAATCAAATACAAACAAGATTAAATCACGAGCTATCATATACGAGAGAGATATAAACCAAGGGGTCAGACAGGGATGTCCCCTCTCAGCAACTCTTTTAATATTTACTTAAATGATATAATAATAAAATGGAATAAAAATTTACATCAAGGAATTAAACTTTCTCCTACAGTGAACTTAAACACTCTCCTTTTTGCCGATGACCAAATAATAATTACAAATTCTGAAGATAATTTACAGAAAGCTATTTTAGATCTAAATGAGATAGCAAAAGATTATAGTATGATAATATCAACAGAAAAATCAAAAACTATGGCCTTTAAAGGATAAGATCAAGCAAGAACTAAAATAGTAATAGATAACAAGATCTTAGAAAAGGTGAATTCATTTAACTACCTAGGATGTATGATCACATATGAAAATGAAAAAGATATAAACGTAAAAATTGCAAAATATTTAAAAATAACAGGTGTAATTAACTCTATATTTAAACTGTTGGATTCTGAATATATAGAGATTTAAGTAATTATTATTTGCTTCAAAATCCAACATGATCTTCCATCACAAAGGCTAGACTTGTAATTAATAATTAATGTAAATCACTTATTTATAAATTAATATTCATATAACTACCTTTAACTTTATTTGATATTTAATTATTTAATCAAGGATATATGTATTAATAGTAATAAAACTCTGTATTTAAAATATTAAGTTTATTTTATTTATTGCTATTTTAATATAAGAAATTGTATTCAACATTTTAACTGCGTATTAATTGAAATGTAAATATTCTTATTTTGTTCCTGTTTGTGGAAGTTTAACGTTATGCAATAGCTCAATTTTATTATATTTTGTTTGGTTGTCATGGAGGCGTATGTAAGAGAGCGAGCGTGAGTTTGAAGCAGTGCGTGAGGGAGAAAGCTGAAAGTTGACTGGAAAGAATTTTGTAAAAGAGAGGGTAAAAGAGAAGGTTAGAGAGAAGGAGATAAATAGGAAACAGAGAGAGAGAATTGGCATTCAGTTGGAATCGGAGTATTCAGCATTCGGGGAATCAGAGTGCGATATTAGAGAGTCGGCAAGTCACTCAAGCAGCTAATTTAAGTCTACTAGTCGAGAAGCAGTTAGCTAATAAGTTGTAGAATAGCAATTATAGCTACAGAAAACAGCTGAGAGACTATTAAATAGACTAGCGATACTTGAGGTGAGATTTAATTTCAGCGCCGACCTTTCAAGGACATACGTAACCTTGAAGCAAAGCACGGAGTTACTAGAGAATAGTAGAGGCTGTAAAGTTGAAGTTTAAGGATAGCTGTGTTTAGAATTATAGTGCCTAAAGAATTAATTGAATGCAGGAAGAATGAACAACTGTGCATATAAACCCTCAAGTTAAGAATTATTGTGTGTTGCCTTAATTCATGAGTGATCAGTAGTACTTCATGCAAGAATGTTTGTTTATGTGTATAGTGACCGATGATTAATTCAGTTATTGCTTAGAAGATTTATTTAATGAGTACCGTATACTGTTTAAGTGTTTACGTATAAGTAGATGAAGAAAAAAGATTATCGGTAAGATTATTCCAACCTTTAATATTTCTATACAGAGAAGTGTGTGAGTTTCATCCTAGAATTTCCTTATACTAACAGTAACTATTGTGGAGAATTAGCTGAAGTGTAAAATTAAAAGTGTTTGTTTGTAAAGAGGTGTTACTGCAATTTTTATTGTATTTGGAACTTGAGGAACTGTGAGAAGACTGTATTATAGAGATAACAGATTTACCATTGTCTGAGTTTGTATGATTGTACTTATCAGAGAAGCTAAAATGTTTGTGATATCTTAATTACTGATTTGAAGTTAAGTGTAAAATTTGTGATTTTAAAATTAAATGTTTGTTTTTGTTAATCAGAAGTTGTATTTTGCCTGAATCTCTTTTACTGCACCGGTCATAAAATATTCGAACTAAAGCGGGTAAATTAAGTAAGTTAAATATACTCGGCCAGTATATATAATAACAACATATAAAGGAAGGGTAGTTGAGAGTTGGTTTATCTTCAATTCTTGAACTAATTCAGATATAAAGTGGCGCAGTCTTTAAATATAAATTTTCTTTATATTTGAATTAGAAATCAACTTACCAAATTAGTTAAGAACAACCTAATAGTAATCATGTCGGATCCAAAGTATAGGTTGAGAAGAAGTAGGATCCAACAAAACCAAACCTAGTTCAAAAACAAACCAGACTAAAAGTATACAATACATTAGCCCTACCAGTCTTAATGTATGGAAGCAAAATCTGAACAATAAAACAAAAAGACAAAGATTAATAACAGCAAAAATGAAGTTTATGAGAAAAACTGCAACATGTACCCTATTTGATCACAAAGAAATGAAGAAATTATGAAAGAATTAAACCAAGAACCAGTAATAGAAAAAATTAAAAAATATAAACATAAATGGATGGAAAAAACAAGCCTTAAAGTACAAGCCATTAGGAAAAAGAAAACCAGGACGTCCTCTTAAATGATTCAACGATGACTTCTGGGGTGCCAAAGGGTCAAAGCTATATAACTGAGAGGAGACCTCCACATAGCCTTTAAAGGAATGCAGAGAACCAACGAGGGCTTCTGACCTAATGTCCAATTCTCACCTTCTCGTGGTGCACCCTGTTGGGTATCTACCTGGATAATGAACGAACGAGGATGGGCTGGCAATTTGGGATTTAGCCGATCAAATTGTATTCTTATTGGTTTAACCAAAATACAAAATGATTTTGTACAACATGACAAAATTTCATGCCGGCTGGGGCGTTGCCCGGTTAAACAAGGCACCCCTTGTTTTTGCCAGGGAACCAGGGCGAACAGCGAAAAGTCAGCTACTGGAACAAACCTGAAAATGCATCCTAACTCAACATTATCAGAGTCAAAGATCGGAACTATCAACATAAGAAGCCTGAATGGCAAAGAAATGGAGCTAGCTGAGGAATTAGATAAGTACCAGATCGACATAATAGGGGTGACTGAAACAAAAAAAGACAAAAACTGGTGAGATCTTTCTGGGCAATAAATACAAAATGTTATGTTCAGGAAATGACAATCAAGGAAAAGAAGGAGTAGCCATAGTATTCAACACAAAATACAAGGCCAATCTTCTTGAATGGCAGTCAGTCTCAAGTAGAGTGATGTGGGCAAATATGAGAATGGGGAACTGGACAATGAGACTTATTTGTGTCTATGGTCCCACAGAAGGTTCTATTAAGGTAGAAGTGGAGGAATTTTTTTGATGCTTTAGAGAAAGCAACTGACACAATGAAAAATGAAAAGTTGGTCCTTGTTGGGGATCTAAATAGCAGAGTAGGAAATGATTGTCAGACATACAAAAATATTTCGGGAAAATTTGGAGAAAAGAGCAAAGCTAATAATAATAATGGCAAATACCTGTTGGATTTCTGCTCAGGACATGGACTGGTTATTACTAACACCATATTTCAACATAAAAATGTGCACAAATTCACATGGAGAGAAGAGGCAAGGAATAAAAAAAGTCTCATCGACTATGTTTTTGTCAATAGTTATGTTTTTTCTCTGGTGCAGGACACCAGAGTGTAAAGAGGATTTGAAATTGGAAGTGATCACTATTTAGTCTTGAGCAGGATAAAATTGAATTTCATATTGAAAAGAATAACATGTAAGAAAGTTTTAAAGCGAATAAAAGTTGAGCAGCTCTCAGAGGTGAACTGTAGACTAAAATACACAAAGATTATTGAAGAAAAAATGAAAGAGTTTGAGAACAGGAATCAAACCTTGGAGATTCAGTGGCAAACTCTTAAGAAAACATTGATCGATTCTGCCAGAGAGGCATGTGGTGAGGTCTGTAAGGATAAAAAAAATCAGAACTCCCTGGTGGACATAGGAAGTTAAAGAGGCAGTGAAGGAAAAGAAGAAGAAAGCATACCAAAAGTTCCTGTCAAATAAGTCAGCTTGTGCTCTTAGAGAATATAGAGACAGATGCAAGAATGCTAAACACTGTGTAAAACTAGCTAAACAAAAGTCATGGGAGGACTTTGGCAAGAATATAGAAAATAAATATCAAGAAGGTGGTAAAATATTCTCTAGGTTGTTGAAGAAGCTTAAGAATGGAGGAAAGAGTGCTGTAAAAGGATTTATAGATAATAAAGGTGACATGAAAACAGGAGAAAAAGATATCCTTGAAGTATGGAGTAATTACTTCGAAAAATTGCTAAATAAAACAAGCAGTGATAGCCTGTGGTGAAAACAGTCAACAGGCATACATTCAGGAATACATATCCATACATGAATTAGAAAAAGCTATCACAAGCCTCAAATGTTGTAAGGTAGCAGGAGTAGATGATATTTGTCCAGAAATTCTCAAATATGGAGGTGTAAATGTTTTACAGTGGCTGCACTGCATAGTTCAGAAGGCCTGGACAGACGGATGAATTCCTGATGAGTGGAGTAGAGCTGTAATAGTACCCATATATAAAAAGGGAGATAAAACTGAATGCGAGAATTATAGAGGTATTTTCTTATTGAGTGTTCCTGGCAAGATTTATGCAATTATACTTGAGAAATGGTTGAGAAGAATTGTGGAAGAAAAGCTTGGTGAAGAACAAGCTGGATTCAGTCCAAATAGAGGCTGTCAGGATCAGATCTTCACTTTATGACAAATAGTTGAGAAAGCATGGGAATATAACAAAGATCTGTATTTAAGTTTTGCTGATCTGGAAAAGGCATATGACAAGGTGCCAAGAGAGAAGCTATTCGAAACGCTACAGTTATATGGTGTCAATGGCGCATTATACCAAGCAATACTTAGTCTTTATTTGAGTTGTAAGTAAGCAGTTGGAATTGAAGGAAGTACAGGAAGATGGTTTAATGTTAAATCTGGTGTGAGACAAGGATGTACATTATCCCGTCTGTTATTCATTATCTATATGGATCACATTATGAAGGAAAGTGGTATTAAACATGATATCAAAATTGGATATGTTAATGTCAGTTCTTTGCTTTATGCGGACGATGTTATACTTCTAAAGAGATCCGCTACAAGTCTGCAAGATTCTCTGACTAAATTGAATAACTGTTGTAATAGATATGGTATGAAGGTCAGCAATAAAAAGACAAAGACGATGAAAATAGACAGAATCGTTGAAAATGTCAACTGGGTTGTGAACGGAGAACCTGTGTTGAACAAGTAAAACATTTCAGCTACTTAGGCACGATTTTTAGTGAAGATGGTAAATTAAATATGGAAATAGACAACAGAATCAGCAACGCTAGTATCGTAGGAAGTCAGTTGAATTAATTCATATGGAATAAGAGAGATATTAGTCGGAACACTAAATTAGCTATATACAAGACAGTGTTCAAACTAGTTTTAATTTATGGATCTGAGAGCTGGGTCAGAAATAAAGCACTTAACCTAACTAGAGACTGCAGATATGAGAGTCCTGAGAAAGATTAGAGGCATGAACAGATGGCATCAGTGGCAATATCATATTAAAAATGAGGATATTAGGAAAGAACTTGACATTGTCAGTATCCAGGAATGCGTTAGCAGAGCTAATCTCAGGTGGTATCACTTAAATAGAATGGGTGAGGAATGATTAGCAAAACAAGTGTTCTCTGCCAGGTTGGCAGGAAAACGACTCAGAGGAAGACGAAGATATAGGTGGATTGATATGGTACAAAGTGCCTTAGACAATAGAAATATAAGATCTGATAAATTGGAGTCTTGACGAGTAACAGACTGTTTTGGAGGAAAATTGTAGATAGGAAGTTAGTAATGATGTAAATTTTTCATGTAATGCTATCATATCCTGTACACCCCCTTGAGGGTACATGGCAATAATTTGACGATGATGACGACGATTACTGCTAAGGCCGAAACAGGCCATGCTAGGTCTAAATCCTTGATACGCATGATGATGAAGATGATGATGATGATGATAGAACAAGTAAAACATTTTAGCTATTTATGCACAATATTTAGTGAAGATGGTAAATTAAATATGGAAATAGACAAACGACTTAGTAAAGCTGGTATGATAGGAAATCAGCTGAATAAATTTATATGGAATAAGAAAGAAAGAAATTGGTCAAAACATTAAATTGTCTGTATACAAGTATATATTGTCTGTATGCAATTTCCTACTCTTATGACCTACTTGTTTCTTGGTTAGAAATAAGACTGTTTAGTGACTTTAGAGACAAACTCTAGAGACTTCTGATATGAGAGTTCTGAGAAAGATTAATGGAGTAAACAGATCTCATCAATGGCAATATCATATTAAAAACGAGGATATTAGGTAATAACTCTTCATTGTTAGCATTCAGGAATGTGTTAGTAGAGCTAATCTTAGATGGTATGATCACTTTAATAGAATATGAGAGGAAAGGTTAGCAAAACAAGTGTTCTTTGCCAGGATGGCAGGAAAAAGACCCTGAGGAAGACCAAGATTGATGGATTGATACAGTGAAAAGTGCCTTGAAAAACTGAAATATAAGATCTGATGATATCGCAATCGACAGATAATAGATTAATTTGGAGGAAAATTATTGATTGGAAGTTAGTAATGGTGTAAATTGTTCATGTAGTACTATCATAATTATTCTGTAAACCCCCCCCCCCCCCACCTGAGGGTACATATCAGGAATTTGGTGACGGTGACCTAAGTAACTTAGGTTGTAAATGAATTTCTTCATGTGAGATGAGTGATATCTCCCCTTCCCTCCCAATTAACTGAGTTCTGAAGTGGCTTGAAAGATGCTGTGTTTGGTCTCTAATGCAAGGTTTCTGGATTATGTTTAAAAAAAAAAAGTTAAATAATAAACGATAACAAAAATTATCCTGCTATAGGAACCATGTACTATAGGTTTACAACCTTTCATATGGGAATTTCAGAAAAATGCTATATTCAGCATTTTTATTGACTACTTACCTGCCACAAGAGTGCCTGCACATATGCTTTTTATATTCTCACTTACCAGTCTCACTTTTCTTCCAAAAAAGTTTCATCCTTTATAGGGATTTCTTCACACACACACACACACAGACATACACAGCATCTAATAAAATCCCTTATGTTAAATTCACCTAATGCAAATTCAATGTAAAGAAAAAACACAATTGTTATCTGATGCCTGTACAATCAACAGCTACAGCATGCCAGCTCGGACGTCACCCGGATAAACAAGGCCCGTGATACCAATCGAGCGATTCGGGTTTGATCGAAAAGTGGGATACCGAAAGAAAACAGAAACTAACAGAACTGTTATCAGTAGGAACGTGGAATGTGTGAACACTCTGGATGTCAGGAAAATTAGAACTACTTTGTGAGGAAATGAAGAGATATCGGTGGGATAGGCTAGGATTGGCAGAGATGAGATGGACATCATCTGGTGAGATCAATGGATGCAAAGTAATATGGTCAGGACATGACACCAGGCATGAAGCAGGAGTTGGCTTCCTTCTTAGCAAAAGAGCTTGAGAGACACTGTTAGGCTAGGAACCAATTAATGAACGAATCATAGTAGCAAGATTTCAGGCAAAACCATTCAACATATCAATAGTCCAGATATATGCACCCACATCTGACAACACAGATGAAGATATTGACTTATTCTACAAAGATCTAACAGAGACAATAGAAACAATACCAAAGCAAGATGTGCTAATTATTGAAGGAGATTGGAATGCCAAAGTTGGAATAGATAATGATGGTTGGGAAAGAGTCATGGGAAAATATGGTTTCAGAGAAAGAAATGAACGAGGTGAAAAATTGTTAGAATTTGCTGTGGACCACGAGATGATGATCTGTAACACAAGATTCCAACAAAAAGAGTGTAGAAAATGGATGTGGCGATCAAATGATGGGAAAACCAAAAACATGATTGATATGATTAAAAGAAGATGGATAACATCAGTACAGCAATGTCAAACTTTTCTAGGAGCGGATATAGACTCGGACCATAGTTTAGTGATTGCAAACATCAAGTTGAAATTAAAAAAGAAATATAAACCCCAATATCAGAATAGAAGAGATACAGCATGAATAAGTGAAGCAGAAATAGGAAGAAGGTACAGAACAGTGTTAGAAGACAAACTTAAAAGTGTGGAGAAAGAAAAATACTCGAATTTAAGAGTGAAAAGAGTAATAAAGGCAATAGAAGATGCAGTTGAAGAAATGGATTACACAAGAAACACTGAAGTTAGTACTGGAGAAAAGAATGTTGAAGATAAGAAGGGATACATCAGAACAAATAGAAGAGCAATATAGAAGAAAGTGTAATGAGGTGAAAAAAGCAGTCAGAATGGATAAGATGAAATGGTTAGAAGCCCAATGCAACAATATAGAACAGTACTATGGAGAGCATAGTACTGTTCTATATTGTTGATCAGAAACCATATAAAAATGATCAGAACCATTAATAGAAAGTGGCAACCAAAACAGACCACAATTAAAGATGAAAAAAGCAAAGTATTGATGAATAAAGAAAAAATTGTACAGTGGTGGACAAGATACTGTAGTGAGTTATATGAAGAAAAACTAGATTCAGATAGCGTTGGGAAACTGACTGAAGAATTGAAGCAGATATCACCACCAGGTAATGAGCATGATATGGACATTTTAAGAGAAGAGGTAGAGAAAGCAATAGGATGGCTAAAACACAACAAGAGTCCTGGTAACGATAACATTACTGGAGAAATGATTAAATATGGTGGTGAAAGTATGGTTACAGAAATGCACCAACTATGTAATACGGTATGGAAAGAAGGGAAAATGCCAGAGGAGTGGGTGAAATCAATATTAGTAACATTATACAAGAAAGGAAATAAGCTATCATCATCATCATCATCATCAAATTAATGCCATGTACCCTCAAGGGGTGTACAGGATATGATAGTACTACATGAAAAAAATTACATCATTATTAATTTCCTATCTACAATTTTCCTCCAAATCAGCCTGTTAATTGTCAACACTCCAACATTATCAGATCTTATATTTCTATCGTCTAAAGCACTTTGTACCGTATCAATCCACCTATATCTTGGTCTTCCTCTGGGTCGTTTTGCTGCCAACCTGGCACAGAACGCTAGTTTTGCTAATCTTTGCTCGCCCATTCTGTTTAAGTGACCATACCACCTGAGATTAGCTCTGCTAACGCATTCCTGGATGCTAACAATGCCAAGTTCTTTCCTAATATCCTCGTTTTTAATATGATACTGCCATTGATACCATCTGTTCACGCCTATAATCTTTCTCAGGACTCTCATATCTGTGGTCTCTAGTCTTTGGTCAAGTGTTTTACTTCTGACCCAGCTCTCAGATCCATAAGTTAAAACTGGTTTGAACACTGTCTTGTATACAGCTAATTTAGTGTTCCGACTAATTTCTCTCTTATTCCATATGAATTTATTCAATTGACTTCCCACCATACCAGCTTTGCTGATTCTGTTGTTTATTTCTATATTTAATTTACCATCTTCACTAAAAATCGTGCCTAAATAGCTGAAATGTTTTACTTGTTCCACAGGTTCTCCATTCACAACACAGTTGACATTTTCAATGATTTTGCCTATTTTCATTGTCTTTGTCTTTTTATTGCTGACCTTCATACCATATCTATTACAACAGCTATTCCATTTAGTCAGAGAATCTTGCAGACTTGTAGCGGATTTATTTAGAAGTATAACATCATCTGCATAAAGCAAAGAGCTGACATTAACATCTCCAATTTTGATATCATGTTTAATACCACTTTCCTTCATAATGTGATCCATATAGATAATGAATAACAGAGGGGATAATGTACATCCTTGTCTCACACCAGATTTAACATTAAACCATCTTCCTGTACTTCCTTCAATTCTAACTGCTGACTTACAACTCAAATAAAGACTAAGTATTGCTTGATATAATGCCCCATTGACACCATATAACTGCAGCGTATTGAATAGCTTCTCTCTTGGCACCTTGTCATATGCCTTTTCCAGATCGACAAAACTTAAATACTCCACTGAATCTCCAAGGTTTGATTCCTGTTCTCAAACCCTTTCATTTTTTCTTCAATAATCTTTGTGTATTTTAGTCTACAGCTCACAACTGAGAGCTGCTCAACTTTTATTCGATTTAAAACTTTCTTACATGTTATTCTTTTCAATATGAAATTCAATTTTATCCTGCTCAAGACTAAATAGTGATCACTTCCAATTTCAAATCCTCTGTACACTCTGGTGTCCTGCACCAGGGAGAAAACATCACTATCAACAATAACATAGTCAATGAGACTTTTCTTATTCTTAGCCTCTTCTCTCCATGTGAATTTGTGCACATTTTCATGTTGGAACATGGTGTTAGTAATAACCAGTCCATGTCCTGAGCAGAAATCCAACAGATATTTGCCATTATTATTAGCTTTGCTCTTTTCTCCAAATTTTCCCAAAATATTTTTGTATGTCTCACAATCATTTCCTATTCTGCTATTTAGATCCTCAACAAGGACCAACTTTTCATTTTTCATTGTGTCAGTTGCTTTTTCTAAAGCCTCAAAAAATTCCTCCTTCTACCTTAGTAGAACCTTCTGTGGGACCATAGGCTCAAATAAGTCTCATTGTCCAGTTCCCCGTTCTCATATTTGCCCACATTGCTCTACTTGAGACTGACTGCCATTCAAGAAGATTAGCCTCGTATTTTGTATTGAATACTATTGCTACTCCTTCTTTTCCTTGACTGTCATTGCCTGAATATAACATTTTGTATTTATTGCTCAGAAAGATCTCACCAGTTTTGGTCTTTTTTGTTTCAGTCACCCCTATTATGTCGATCTGGTACTTATCTAGTTCCTCAGCTAGCTCCATTTCTTTGCCATTCAGCTTCTTACGTTGATAGTACCGATCTTTAACTCTGGTGTTGTTGAGTTGGTGTTTATTTTCAGATTTGTTCCAGTAGCTGACTTTTCGCTGTTCGCCCTGGTTCCCTGGCAAAAACAACGGGGGCCTTGTTTAACCGGGCGACGCCCCAGCCGGAATGAAATTTTGTCATGTTGTACCATCATTCTATATTTTGGTTTAACCAATAAGAATACAATTTGGTCGGCTAAATCCCAAATTGCCAGCCCATCCTCGTCCGTTCATTATCCAAGTAGATACCCAACAGGGTGCACCACGAGAAGGTGAGGATTGGACATTAGGTCAGAAGCCCTGGTCGGTTCACCGCATTCCTTTAAAGGCTATGTGGAGGTCTCCTCTCAGTTATACAGCTTAGACCCTTAAGCACCCCAAGAAAGGAAATAAGCTAGAATGTAAAAATTATAGAACAATTGCCTTGATAAGTCACCTTGGTAAAGTAATGATGATCATATTGACAGAAAGATTGAGAACACAATTGGAAGCATACCTTGCAGACGAGCAAGCAGGATTTAGGAAGGATAGAACTACAATTCAACAGATTTTGACAATGAGGTTAATAGCAGAGAAAGCTAGGAGAAAAAACAAAAACATATATACTTTGTTGATTTTCAGAAAGCATTTGACAGTATTGACCAGAAAGTGACATTAGCAGTTCTGGAATCCTATGGAATTGATAAAAAAAAAAAAAAAAAAAACTAATAGCTATATTAAAAGATGTTTATCAGAATGCAGTTGCAGCAGTTAGAATAGGTGATGATTTGGGGAAATGGTTTAAAACAAGCAGAGGTACTAGACAGGGCGACCCAATATCACCAAGCATTTTCATCGCACATTTAGAAAGAGCAATGGACAAATTGAAGGAAGATGCCAAAAGAATACCTGTACATGGAATGAGAATTAACAATCTGAGATTTGCTTTTGACATTGTTATTATTTAAGAAGACGAAAGAGAACTACAAAAAACGCTGAAACTGTTAAATGAGGAAGGAAAGAGATTTGGACTTGTTATGAACTTGGAAAAAACAAAGACAATGGTATTTGGTGAGAAGAACATGAAACAAAAGATACAAGTTGATGGAACTGATATAGAAAATGTAGAACAATTCACATATTTGGGAAGTAAACTGACATATGACTTTGACTGTAAAAAAAGAAATAAAGACCAGGATTGCAAAGCGAAGAACAAATCTGAAGGTCATGGATAACATCTGGAAATGTAAAGTGATCTGCCTGCAAACAAAACTAAGAGTACTGGAAACATGCATCTTCAGCGGTGTACTGTACGGATCTGAAACGTGGGTAATAAATAAGAATCAAGAAAAAGAATCTTGGCATCTGAAAGAACTTGTTACAGGAAGATTCTAAGAATAGGATGGGTACAGAAAATCACCAATGAAGAGCTCTATCAGAAGATGCAACCAAAACAGAATCTAATGCAGAAGATTATAAAACGGAAGCTGCAATTATTTGGACACATCTGTAGAATGAGTGAGGACCTGAAGATAAAGACATTTATGTTTGGTATTTTGGATGGTTTAAACAGAAGAGGTAAACCATACAGAGAATGGATAGATGATATAAAAGACTGGTGTGGAATGGGTGTACAAAAACTGCAACACTGTGCACTGGAATAAAAAAAGTTGGAAGAAGATAGTGAAACAGGCATCAGACATCAACGGGCAGTGAGCTCATGGTTTGTGATGATGATGAATATAAATTCCTACTCTTATGACCTACTTGTTTCTTGGAAAGTCATCATTAAGAGGGCTGCCATAAACTGAATCCTAATTTACAGAATCTCAGTGTCATGAATTGAGGTTTTATTCTTGGAAATACAGTTTGAACTATAAAATACCACATTGAAATAGCCACCAAATTAAAACAGAGCACTTAAATAATGAAATGATAAAGAAATATTTCATTATGCAAAATTGAAAATGTTATAGGATTTAATGCTTTAGAGCAGTGGTTCTTAACATTTTCAATGTCATGGAACACTTTTGATTATAAGAAAAATTTGAGGAACACCAAAAGCATTAGGGTCATAAAACTGACAATAAAAATATACATAGACTTGCCTTTTTAAAAATGGAACTTATTTTAATGCGATACTTGGGCTTGTCGGCTTTTGCAGATTTCAGCAATATCAGGTTTAGTATGTGATATAGCTACCTTCATCTCTTTGTCTATGTTAGTAAGTCTTTCATGCTTTTTATTTTTTATATAGGTTAATATTGAGAAGCTGAGCTCACACAAATATAATGTTGAAAACTGTAACAAAATTTTCAGTGCTCTTGCGGAGAGAGCTGAGTATTCAGTTTGGACAAAAACCCAAAATTTTTCAAGAGTTATTTCATTTTTAGAGTACGATCCATTGACAAGTTAACTAATTCTTCTTCTTGTAACGAAAATTCACAACTTGGTGTATTAGCTGTGCCAAATGGATTTTGTATCCAGTCATAATTGTGTGTATTTAAGGAAGGAAAATAATTTGAAATCTTTTCTTCCAATATTGTTAATTGTTCTGTTATAACGGAAATAATTCCCTCGACATTTTTATTCAGAGTAGCCAATTACACTGAACTGTGTCAGATGACATCTTTCACCGGCAGACCACAAGCCCTCCGGCGAACACCAGTTAAGAACCACTGTTTTAGAGCTTCTTGAAATAATAACAGAGCATGTACTTTCTTCTAAACTCGATAAATTTCCCTGTAGCATGACGAGGATTCTTGACCATGGCTAAGATCTTTGAGCTCCATTCAAAATTTGAATCATCATTTTCAAATTTCTTAGACTGGAGTCATTTTTTTCCAAAAGCCAGCTAAGTCTCTAGTATAAACAAAGTGGATAGGAAGCATTGCATTCTTCATACTGCATTTTGTATTCTCAAATTCACTTTTTCTTTTTTAATAATAAAAAAGTGATTTGATAATAAATGAAGTGGAAGGCAAATGACAACAGTTTCCTACAACTCAAGTCTCTAGTCTAATTTACCCTCTGCATCTTTGAAGTGATCTATACACCACACAGTAATTTTTTCAAATACAAACATCTATACAATGTTTTGTGATGTAAAATTGAGTTATTGAATGAAAAATGGAAATAAACCACATTCGTGTCCAAACACAAGTCGTAGAGTAGTTAATAATTGGTACAACATTATTCACAACAAATTAGGATACATTACAAATGCAAACAGCTTAAATTTAATGGGTAAATTATACAGGGAATAATAGGTAAAATATGAAGGAAAAAGAAATTGTGTATATACATTAAATATGGTCAGATGTTATTCCAGATCTTGCACAATCAACTGTTCCCTCTGTGCAGGATATAAGGTCCTCCTTTGTGCAAGGTGATTGAAGAAGGGAGCAAGAAAGAAAGTGTTCCATGGACTGGGTTGTCCCACATTCACAATTATCTGGTCCAATGAGGTTTGTTTGCAGCTTCCTATCTTTCATTGTCTGTTGAGGCTTTTCCAAGTATTCCAGTTCAAGTGGGCACCACATTGAAGATGTTTGGCTGTTGGAATACCAGTATTATTCTCAGGGTATAGTGCAAACCATTGTTGAAGCCTTGTCTTTGGAGGGTTTTTAGGTGATTCAATGATTGCTAGAGAGCTATGTTAGGATCTTAGTCTTTGGGGCACTGTAGTCTGGCCAAATAGTGGGTGGTGCTCATTATTCATTTGTCTGCTTCTTTCGTTAGCTGAGAATGCAGATCTTCGAATTGAAGGGATGCAATTCGAGCCAAAATATACTGGTCTTTTAATGGTGTTGATTTCAGGCATCCTGTAATTGAGCGTCAGCTTTCATTCAATGTTGGGTCTAGTTTTTCAGAATGGCAGGATCTGGCCCATACAGGGCAGGCATATTCAGCAGAAGAATTGCAAATGGCCAAGGCAGAAAATCTCAGTGTGTTAGGGTCTGCACCCCATTTCGAGGAAGTAATTTTTTTTCTTAGTATATTGTTTCTTGCAGTAACTTTTGCCTTTGTTTTTTTAAGAGTCACACTAAGTTAGACTGGGTTCCAGGAATGTTATATATAAGAGCCTTCCCAAGAAATCTGTAGCTTCTTGTTGGCTTCCTTATTGTTAAGGTGGAAACGGCCGTCTGGGTTTTCAAGAGGTTTGGTTTTAATTGATTATTATTATAATATGTGGTTAGACTATTTAAGGAAGTGATAGAGTAGTTTCAATGGGCTTGAAATTATTCGATTGAGTAGCTATGGTGAGGTCATCAGCATAAATAAAATTTCTAGTTCCTGGAAAGATGGGGAGATCATTGACTTAGATGTTGGTGATAACACACTTCCCTGGAGAGGCCATTTGGGGGGGGGGGGGATGTCAGTGGTTCTTCCCCCCCAGGTCACAAAAAAGCATTATTTTCCAAGAGTGATTGGATCAGGAGGACAAAACATAATTTTGTCATGAATTTTGTCTTATTCAGTTATAAAAATCATTTATACAAAGTTTTTATTCATGGTCTTACACTGTGAACTCAGTCAGTCAGCAATCTATCATAGAAAGATATGCATCTCAATGGCTTGACTTTTGTGGTTAAGCATTTCATATAGTCATGATAGATTTATACCGATTGTAAAATTATGGAATCACAAAACGAAGTGTTGTAAAGCTGGGATGTATTCTACTGCAAATGTACCTAATATTATTAATCACTTCAGAAAAATTACATCTGCAGTGTTAAATGACAACCACAAACCAAACTGTCATCTCTCCAGTTGGTAATACTGACCCTGTATTACTTTCAAATTGAATACATCAAACAGTTAACTTGTGCCCAGAAATCAATACAAGTGATAAGGGATTTACCCACATGCAGCATTTTTGTATTGCATGCAGTTGTATCAATTTTTGTTAGAGCCTAGTTAACCATGTGTGCTCAATGTGCAGTTCCTATGCTAATTATTGACCCTACTATTTCAGTCTATCTGTAAAGTATGAAATTTCTTCATTGCCAAAGGAAGACAAAACATTGCTCCATCAATAAACATCTGACATAACTGTTTCCCTAATGGTGCATATTAATGAATGACTAATTCTATCACCTGGAACTTTAAGAGCAACAGCAGATGATTTATTACTCCGTAATTTGAGAACTTCATCTCCATTGTTTATTTTTATATACTGGTTTTTATAAATTAAAAACAAAGATGAAAAAATCATAACCCCAAAACTGTATTTTGCATCTGAAGTTTATTATTATCTGAGACCTCCAGGGAGGCTGTAAATTACCCAACCAGCTATCATACCTTCCCTTAAATTCATTTACACTATATGCACTCACTATCCCTAAGGACAAATTATTCCACTCACTCACTGCTCTCTGGGAGAAAAACCTAGCTCTTACCCCTTTCTTGACTGAGAACAACCTTAACTTCCATGGATGCTCCTGTGTTCTCTCCCTGCCTTCCATATAACAAAAAATTTCATCAGTTGAAATCCTATAACATCCATTCAAAAGTTTATAGACCTCTATCATATCACCCCCCCCCTCTTTCTCCTGTTAACCAGAGTCTGCAATCTACATACTTGCAATCTGTCCTCATAATCTAAATCCCATAATCCAGATATAATCTTAGTAGCTCTTCTTTGTACCCTTTCCACAGCTTCTTTATCCCCTTGGAACCTGGGAGACCAAATCTGTGCACAGTAATGTAATACAGGTGTGGTCTTATCAAAGCCTTATAAAGAGGCAAAATTACTTCCTCTGAGTTGTATTTGCAATGTGACCTTTGAACTTTAAATTCTTATCCACCATTACACCAAGATCACTTACCTCTTCAGTTTCTTGTAGCAAAACCTCACTAATATAACATGCTGCTGGAACTCTAATCACGTCAAAGTGCATAACTTTACACTTACTAACATTAAACTGACAGCCATTTTCATTTGCCCAGATTTCCAGTCTATTCAAATCATTTTGTAATTGCTGAATATCAGTAGCATCCCTGATTGCCCTGCCTATCTTTGCATCATCAGAAACAATTGCAAATTTGATGATAGATCCTGTTTGATGTCATTAATGTACAGATTGAATAATAATGGCCCAAAGACTGAACCCTGAGGCACACTACTGGTTACCTTAAATCTGGCAGATTCACACCCACTGAATACCACTTTTTGATGTCTGTCAACCATCCCGTGTTATGCAACAGCCTATCGTGTGGTATCAAATGCCTTAGAAAAATCCAACATTATCATAGTGTAATCCATTCCCTTTATCCAATTTAGCCTTAACATTATTATAAAATATAAGCAAATTACTAAAACATGACCTTCCTTTAGTAAACCCATGCTGTTCCCTGCAGAGTATATAGAATGCTTGGCTACCATTTCTGTATGCGAATTCTTACCAACTTTTCTAAAATCTCCACTACCACACCAGAGATACTAATAGGTCGGTAGTTAGACGCATCAGTTTTTGCACCACCCTTGTGCAATGGAACTATCATACATTCCTTCCATTCCTTTGGTATACAGGAAGAAATTCCCTTTCTGATGGTTTATTGTACCTGCATGCTATATCACACTATCTCTTTCTCAAAAATGTGAATATGAGAACTCTCAGGGACATGTATAGTAGAATACTACAGGTTTGTAGATTATCTCAGTGACATAGTCAAAGATATGCTTTTATCCTTAAGTAAAAAATGATGCCTCTCATACCCATAACATTAAGTAAGAATGATAATCAGTAAAAATAGATCTCTTTTTCTTTTCTAATAGCCTTGAGATGGCATATCAAGCTATATCGAAAGACAATGTGAATTGGAATATATGCTGAATATCAATATAAGTATTGGTTGTAATCCAAAATCAGTATACAGGAATCAGATTAATCAACAAGATCACATTTAAAAAAAGTGTGGTTACTCTCCCATCAGTCACACATCTTGAAAACTAATGTTATCCAAGATACTTTCAATTCACTACAAAGCATTCAAGAGATGACAATTACTCTTTTTGGAGTAACCATCATCTCTGGAGAGACAATGGTTACTCCAATCCAACTTAATCAAAACTAATGATTCTTAGACATGAGTTCAACACAAGTAGAGAAAATACTTCTTTCATTTCTCTGGTTCAACCGATAGGTTATTACTGAACCAACACAAAAAACACTTGTGAGATTTCAAGTACCATATGATGCACATAATATATTTAATATATCATGCCTCCTTTGTGTTGAAGCTTTGATTAAGGTTGAACTCTTGTCTAAAAATCATTAATTTGATTAGATTATCCTTCTATTCCATCATCTCTCCAGAGATGATGGAATAGAAGTAATTGCAAGCTGAGTTTATGCTAATTAAGAATAAGCTGCATATTCTTGCGTATTCTTATTTATTGCTACATAAAAATAGGAATTGTACATTAAATTGCACTTGTTATCATATGAGATATTTTATTGCTTAAAATTTTATACCCATTAACAAACTTTGATTTGTTGACTGTGGTTAATTTATTTTCTTTTTTAAAGGCTCTTGCAATAAGGGAAAACATTGCTGAACAGATCCATTCAGTTAAACATTTTCAGTTTGCACAATCTCTGGAATCCACCAGCCAGTATTTTTCTGCAGATAGTGAAATGGAAGATCAATTTTGCAGCAGAGATTCTTTTTCCTCTGTACCAGGTAGTTTTTCTGAAGATATATCAAACTCTATCTCTGATATGAGAAAAGATAAATCTCTTGGAGTTATGAGTCAGAGATTTCTTATGCTTTTTCTTGCTTCATCCGTAAGTATAATTATTTTTTTTAAAAAAAATTTATTTATTTTTTGAACGTTGCTCCCACCCGTGAAAGGTTATTTTTTTTATTTATTTAATATTTGTTTATTTAAGCTGCGCCAGTCAGAGTTCTAAGACAGAAGAATTCTTGCCTCAGAGAAACCTCCCAGAGTTCTAGAGTTACCTAACCTTTGTTAAAAGTTTAAAGCATCTGTAGAAATCTTAGCTTGCAGTCATGGCCTTATCACTCTAAAATTCCCTTATCTTCCCCTTATGCATAGGTTCAAACTTTTATGAGTGGTAAAATTAGTCTCATGCTCAGACTTACATAGCAAAACATGTTTATTAAGAATCTAACGAGTTTACAAATAGGTTTAAACTTATCAAAAGCATATCACATTATCATTACTAAATCAATTGACAAACAACGAAAGAACACTAATTAACAAACATACAACTCATATCCTTAGGTTAAATAAATAAATACACACTTAGCATAAAATACATGTTCATAATTCCTAACTTCAATTGCCAACATAGGCCCCTCCACATTAATTAGGTCTTGCACAAAATCTTAAATCTTCAGACTACCAGTCCAATGGAACTAACAAATCACTAAACACATTAATCACTCAAAAGTTCTTTAAGTAATTGTCAATCTTCCTATGCAACAAAATTCTCGTTCACTCTTTCCCTCTAATGCTAATTGATAATTGAATAAGAAATTTCTGTATGTTACCACCGCAACTTGAGGTTAACGGTGTCCCTTATGTCCGTCCTTTGTCCTTGGATACCTTTCTGCTTCAGCGGGTCTCGTATAGTCATTTTCTGCATTCTGCTGGGCAAATGCTCGTCTCGTTGGTCACTGTCATTAGCCTGACCGCTTTCCAGAGGGATCCTTCTGCTGTCTCATCCCAGTAAAACCCTTTACTGATGGCCTGAATTAGTGGACGCTGTCATCTTGCGTACAGTTCATGTGATACTAGTCAGTCAGCAATAGGGTAAGGCCTGCCGTCGGTCATTGTAGAGCTTCCTTCCACTGGTCAGCATCGTAGCTCCATACGAGAATGGGAATAGAAAAAAAAGGGGGGCTTGAAACCTGTGCGAAACCACATTTATTCTCCTTCGTTACACCCTCTTTTGGTTACAGAAGTTTCTGATGGTGCCTTCCTATTCGCCCTCACGTTATCACATCACAATTCTTCTCCTTGAAGAGCGCTCTTTTCGTAGAACGCGTGTTCGATTCTCTTTCCACGAATGCTTTCGCCTCGGGCGTTATGCTGTCTTAGGTAACTCGCACATGACCTTTGTTAACATTTTGACATACATTTTGCATAGAGTATATTTTAATCACTAATGCTTTTAAACAACAAAATTTCTATTTAGAAAAATTTCTCCTCCTTATTACTTCCTTTAAGGTAATTCAAATATGTTCTCTTTTTACAATTTTTCTTCACTAATAGTACAAGTATTTCTTGGTCAGTATTGTATTCTTGAATGAATCTTGAATGAATGATCCTTTTGATGAGAAGGTCTTCTTTCAAAATCTGACAATAGTTCGGAAGTGGTCATAAGTTGAATATTCACTTCTGAATCCTGCTTGGTCTTTTGTTTGTGAGAACTCTAGTTTATTTTTCATCCTATTGGCTAGTATTTTGGTGAATAATTAAAAATATGTGAAAGCAGGCTGATTGGCCTGTAGTTTTTTAGATCTGTGTCTCCTTTTTTGTATGTTTGTGTAGAATGTTTGTGCTTTGTTTCAGTCTACTGAGATTTTAGATTCTGTGAAGCATTTATTAAAAAACATTTCAACCTTTTTTAGCAATTTTTTTCCTACATTTCTTATGATATGTGCTGTAATTTTATCTGACCCCAGGCTTTTATTATTTGGCATTTCTTTTAAGGCTTTTTCTGTTTCTTAATCAATATTGATGGTACTTCCACGTCATAGTGGATTACTGTAGAATTACTTTAGAAATTACTATAGAATTCTTTATTCTTTCTATTATTTTCTGTCTTTAATGGATCAGTTTACCATTCTTATCTTTAATATTCTTTGTGCTTTTCCTTTGTGTAGTATTCTCATGGTAGTTTTGATGCATTTACTTTTTTCAATAGTTTCTTTTAGTTTCTTTGTGTTGTTATATTCTCTTATTTCTTTTCTTATTCTCTTTTTCATAGTTTTTAGTTCTGCCTTTTCTATTTGATTTAAGTTTTGCTTCATGTTTCTTTTTTCAATTAGGTTTAGAGTTTCTTTTGTTAGTTTCTGCTGTTTTTTCTTTTCTTTTTATTTTATTTAAGCTATAATAAATTTAGTTTAATCCTTTATGCAAGTGTGAGCAAACAAAGTTTGGGCCTGAAAGTATCTTCAGGACTGGGGTAAGGTAGTACAACACCAGGCTACTCATTGCAAAGGTGGAGCAAGCTAACATCACTCCTATCTCAGTATCTCCCATAATGCAAAACACATCTCCTTGCAGATATGTATAATGTTATGCATTAAGGGGAGGGCCACTACCCAGACTAGTTTTGACCTTTATTGAGGCCTATTCAGTGGGAGCCAGGTCCAGACGTGGAGATACCAGGCAGAAGCAAAAGCAAGGTCATCTCTACTTATAGGAGTTGCCAAAAGATGTGCCACCTTTTTATTAAATTACTCTGGATTTAGAGAAAGATGTCGAAAGTTTATTTTTCACTTGGTTAGACTATAATAAATTTAGTTTAATCCTTTATCCAAGTGTGAGTAAACAAATTTGCGCTTGAAAGTGTCTTCAGGACTGGGATAAGGTAGTACAACACTGGGAAACTCATTGCAAAGGTGGAGCAAGCTAACATCACTCCTATCTCAGTACCTCCCATAATGCAAAACACGTCTCCTTGCAGATATGTATAATGTTATGCATTAAGGGGAGGGCCACTACCCAGACTAGTTTTGACCTTTATTGAGGTATATTCAGTGGGAGCCAGGCCCAGACATGGAGATACCAGGCAGAAGCAATGGCAAGGTCATCTCTACCTATAGGAGTTGCCAAAAGGTGTGCCACCTTTATTTAAGCTGTTTATAATTATATCTGTAATATCTTGGTTTAGAGTATTTAAATCTTTTTCTTCTTTTGTTTCCAACATCCTTTTATTTATTTCTGTTTAGTATATTTTTCTATTTTGTTTAAGCATTTAATTGTTATGGAGTCATCTGTTTTCTTTTGTATAAGTTTTCTTTTTTCTACCCACATCTTTAATTATATTCATTCTGTTCGTTAGGATGTAATCTATTTCATTTTTTGTTATATCATTTGTTCCTTTCCGTGTCCATTTTTATTGAGGTCTTTTCTTAAAGAAGGTTTTGGTTATTTTTAGCTGATTTTTGGTTGCAAATTTGATTCTTTCTTCACATTCATTTCTGTCTCCTGGTCCAAATTTTCCTGTTGGAAGTTCTTGTGCATTTGATTTTATTCCTGTTTTTGAGTTTTGTCACCTATAATTAAGATAGGAGTTTTTTCTTTGTTCATGAGGTCATCCAGTTTTTTTTATAAAATTCTTCTATTTCATTGTCTTCATGGCTTGTTGGTGCATATATTTGAATGATTTTAATTTTATATCTTGAGTTTATTTTCAGAATCAGTTGGACCATTCTATCGATATTCCTTGCATACTTGTATGTCGTATTCTTCGTTTGTGAATTAGAAAGGCAATTCCATTTCTATTGTTTTTTGTGTTTCTGTAGGTGTAGAGCATATGACAGTTGTTTCTTATGTTTATGTTTTCTCCCTTCCTTCTTACCTCACTGAGTCCATTGATGCCCCATTTAATTTCCTTTATTTCTTCTTCCAACTTTCCAACTTTAGAAGGTTGCTTCTTCTTTCATTTGTTCTTATGTTGTATGAGCATATGCATATGTCTCTGTTTTTTCTATTTTATGATATTTTTGATGTTTTTGGATGTAGCCAATTTTTCACCTGTGGCTCTCTGCCTAAACCGATGCTGGCTTGGATGTCGCCTGGACTAAAACCAAAAAGCAAGACCAGTGCTTTTTGGTGTGTGTGTGTGTGGTCATTGTGGAAGGTATTTTAGCCTTAACACACCATGCTGCCCAGATGAGTTGGTGTTTCATTTTGGCTGCCTCTAACATGAGGTACAGATGTCATTTATAGCTGCTTCTCTGGAGTGCAGATGCTGCTGTGGCTGTAAGCTTTGGGCAACTTACTCTCGCCTTATCACAGCATCGTTATTGGGTTTTGTGGTATTTTTGTAGAGTTAGCAATGCCACCCCTGTTACTACTGCTGATATTGGTCCAGGGCTGCTTATTTGGATATTCACAGCTAGCCTCCATATCTGGTGGCTTTTCCCTTATTTGCCGCCTAGGATTCCACCTGGTAGTAGTCAGCTCTGCTCCAACATCAAAGCTGTATAACTGAGAGGAGACCTTCACATAGCCTTTAAAGGAATGCGGAGAAGCGACCAGAGCTTCTGACCTAATGTCCAATCCTCACCTTCTTGTGGTGCACTCTGTTAGGGATCTACCCAGATACTGAACGAATGAGGATGGGCTGGCAATTTGGGATTTAGCTGACCAATTGGCTTAAACCACAATATAAAGTGATGATGCAACATGACAGAATTTCATGCCGGCTGGGGCATTGCACAGTTAAACAACGCCCCCATTGTTTTCTCCAGGGAACCAGGGCAAACAGTGAAAAGTCAGCTACTGGAACAAATCCTAAAACACACCTCAACTCCAACAAGATCGGTGCTATCAACATGAAAAGCCAGAATGGCAAAGAAATGGAGCTGGCTGAGGAATTAGATAATAGGGGTGACTGAAACTGGTGATATCTTTCTGAGCAATAAATACAAAATGTTGCCTGCCATTTAAGACATAATATTCAACACTAAATACAAGGCTAATCTTCTTAAATGGCAGGCAATTTCAAGTAGAGTGATGTGGGCCAATATCAGAATGGGGAACAGGACAATGAGACTTATTTGTGCCTGTCATCCTAAAGGTTCTACTAAGGTAGAAGTGGAGGAATTTTTTGAGGCTTTAGAGAAAGCAACTGACAGAGTAGAAAATGAAAAGTTCGTCCTTGTTGGGGATCTAAATAGCAGAGTAGGAAATGATTGTCAGACAGACAGACAATATTTTGAGAAAATTTGGAGAAAAGAGCAAAGCTAATAATAATGACAGATACCTGTTGGGTTTTTGCTCAGGACACAGATATTATTGCTAATACAATGTTTCAACATAAAAATGCCCACAAATTCACAAGGAATAATTGTCTCATTGACTATGTTATTGTTGATAGCGATGTTTTCTCCCTGGTGCAGGACACTAGAGTGTACAGAGGATTTGAAATTGGAAGTGATTGCCATTTAGTCTTGAGCATTATAAAATTGAATGTTCTTTTCATATTGAAAAGAAGAACATGTAAGAAAGTTTTAAACCAAATAAAAGTTGAGCAACTCTCAGATGTAAACCGTAGACTAAAATACACCAAAATTACTCAAAAAAAAAAAAAAAAAATGAAAGAGTTTGAGAACAGGAACCAAATCTAATGAGATTCAGTGGCAAGCCCTGAAGAAAACACTGATTGATTCAGCCAGAGAGGCATGTGGTGAGGTTGTCTGCAAGGATAGAAAAATCAGAACTCAACGGTGGACATAGGAGGTTAATGAGGCAGTGAAGGTAATGAAGAAAGCATATCAAAAGTTCTTGGCAAATAAGTCAGCTTGTGCTCTTAGAGAATACAGAGACAAATGTAAGAAAGATAAACACTCTGTAAAAGTAGCTAAACAAAAATCATGGGAAGACTTTGGTAAGAATATAGAAAATAAATATTAAGAAGGCGGCAAGATATTCTGGAGGTTGTTGAAGAAGCTCAGAAATAGAGGAAAGAGTGCTGTAAAAGGAATTAGAGATGATAAATATGACATGAAAACCAGAGAAAAAAACATATATTTGAAGTATGGAGTACTTACTTTGAAAAATTGCTAAATGAAACAAGCAGTGATGACAGCACAGTGGTAAAAAACAATCAACAAGCATGCAATCAGGAATGCACATCCAGTAGAAAAAGATATCAAAAGCCTGAAATGTGGAAAGTCAGCTGGAGTAGATGATATTCAACCAGAAATGCTCAAGTATGGAGGTATAAAAGTCTTACAGTGACTGTACTGCATAGTTCAGAAGGCTTGGACAAAGGGACGAATTCTCAATGATTGAGTAGAGCTCTCATAGTACCCATATATAAAAGGGGAAATAAAACAATGTGAGAATTACAGATGTCCCTACTGAATGTTCCTGGTAAGATATATGCAAATATACTTGAGAAATGGTTGAGAAGGATTGTGGAAGGGAAGTTTAGTGAAGAACAAGCTGGATTCGTGCCAAATAAAGGCTGTCAGGATAAGATTTTCTCTTTACAACACATAGTTGATAAATCAAGGGAATATAGCAAAGATCTGTATTTAAGTTTTGTAGATCTAGAAAAGGCATATGAAAAGGTGCCAAGAGAGAGAGAGAAGCTATTCAAAATGCTACAGTTGTATGCTGTCAGTAGGGCATTACATCAAGCAATACTTAGTCTTTATTTGAGTTGTAAGTCAGCAGTTAGAATTGAAGGAAGTACAGAAAGATGGTTCAGTGTTAAATCTGGTGTCAGACAAGGATGTATATTATGAAGGAAAGTGGTATTCAACCTGATATCAAAATTGGAGATGTTAATGTCAGCTCTTTGTTTTATGCAGATGATGTTATACTTCTAAATAAATCCGCTACAAGTCTGCAAGATTCCCTGATTAAATTGAATAACTGTTGTAATCGATTTGGTATGAAGGTCAGTAATAACAAGACAAAGACAATGAAAATAGGCAGAAGCATTGGAAATATGAACTGCATTGTGAGTGGAGAGCCTATAGAACTGGGTTTCCCAACCCTATGTCCACGGGCACCATGGTGCCTGCCGCTGTTCAACTGTGTGCCGTATAGTTTGAAATAATCATGCAACAATTCATGGCATGCTATATGACGCATGCATTAATGATACATGACGAGTATAAAAGCATACAATGTAAAGTAGATGTGCATTCGAAGTTGTTCATTCCAGTTTAAGAACTGGAGTATCATCATATTCTCCTAATTATGAAGCACTGGCCAATGAAATGCAATGCCAAAGATCACACTAACTTACATATATATATATATATATATTTAAATTTTTATATAATGTAAACTTTTAAGTAATAAAACATTTGATTATAATGTAAACTTTGTTTGTATTCATTTAACAAATTCAAAAAATTTGCTTGAAAAAATAGATGCCCGTCGCCCTATCGGTATTTTAGAATGTGCTCTAGGAAACAAAAAGGTCGGGAACCCCTGCTATAGAACAAGTAAAACATTTCAGCTACTTTGGCATGATTTTTAGTGAAGATGGAAAATTAAATATGGAAATAGACAACAGAATCAACAAAGCTGGTATGGTAAGAAGTCAACTGAATAAATTTATATGGAATAAGAGAGAAATTAGTCAAAACACTAAATTAGCTGTATACAAGACAGTGTTCAAACCAATTTTAACTTATGGATCTGAGAGCTGGATTAGAAGTAAAACACTTGAGCAAAGACTAGAGACTGCAGATTTGAGAGAGATTAGGGGCATGAACAGATGGCATCAATGGCAATATCATATTAAAAACGAGGATATTAGGAAATAACTTGACATTGTTAACAGAGCTAATCTCAGGTGGTATGGCCACTTAAACAGAATGGAAGAGGAAAGATTAGCAAAACAAGTGTTCTCTGTCAGGTTGGCAGGAAAAAGACCCAGAAGAAGGCCAAGATATAGGTGGATTGATACAGTAAAAAGTGTCTTAGAAGATACAAATATAAGCTCAGATAATGTTGGAGTCTTGATCCCTTGAGGGTACCCCAAGGGTACATGTCAGGATTTGATGATGATGATAAAAATCCTATATGACAAGCAAAATTAATCATTTCTTAGAGCCGTGCCTTGACTACTCAACTTACCATATTCTCAACACTTTCCTAGCCAATGGCTACAACCCCCATAAAATCCAAGAAATATTAAAACCCTGAAACTTCACCCCCCCCCCCCCCACCCTTCAAACTACTAGAGATTATATGAAATCTATTACCACTCTGTATATCTGGGGCAGATCTGAAAAATTAACAAAAATCCTAAGGAAATACAACCATTTACACACTATAAATAAAATTGGCATTCCTTTTTGTTATCCACCAAAACCCAACGCATTCCATAGGACCTACCAAGTTCGTTGCAATTGCAAACTGCCCTACTATGGCCAAACAGGCAGGATATGTCTGTTTTTTTTTTGGGGGGGGGGGGTTCACTGCTGGTGAATGTATCTACCAATATGTTTGGGTTTTCTGAAAAATAATAGTTAGCCTTTGTACTAGAATAATAAATAGTCATAAAGGGGTAAATTAGTAAATACTTGTATGTACAAAAATTTAAGTTAAACAATGCAGTATCTACATATAAATAGAATTCATAATCAAATGTTTATATAAATTAATTTTTTGTAAAAAGTTAAAATATCATGCAATTTGTCTGAGTCTGATAACATCTGTCAGAGTGTTCATAGCTTGCCCAAATAAGTAAAAATTTCATTCCTCTCTTGTGTGAAGTGCTGATGCTCAAATGATAAGACACATATTGCATTTTTCATACATAGGTTGGTCATCAGCCCTCAGTAAACAAGAATTGGTAAGATGAGTGTGACCTATGTGATGTCTAGCAAGAACAACTTCCTCTCTTCCGTCTTTACATTGATTGGATTTCCAATGCTTAATATCATGCAGTTTGTCAATGCTTCCTGTCATGATGACTGCCACCTGGCAAGTAGCTTTGATCTTATATAGTCTGTATATGGTACTGTCAAATGGTATATCAAAAAAAAGTATGAGCAGATTTAGCAGCTGTATCTGCAGTCTCATTTTCCTTAATTCCAGTCTGGTTGGAAATCCAGCACAACCAAACATCAAAATTTTGTACAACAGTTGTAACATCTCACAAAGCACTGGATGTGGATTATACATAGGGGAAGAGATAGCCTTTAAAGAACTCAGTCTGTATAAAACACACTTTTGGTAGCAGTTCCTTTTATATGCACCAGTGCAAGCTAAATAGCATGCAACTCTGGTGTATAATTTCTACGACTGAGTGCGATCTGGTTGGAGATAGTAAAATCAGGAAACACAGCAGCACAGCCAACAGAGATCTGATCTTGAGCCATGAATGTAGATGGACAAGAAATCAGAGTGGACTGCTATGCGCATTAAACAATTGAAGGTAGACAGATGATGGTGTATCTCTCTCTCACACATACCCCAAAAGGATGTATGGTAATCTGACGTGTATGATATTGAGTCTCTCAACATAGAGAAAAGAGACTAGTCCATGTAGGATGCTCTGGGAGAGACTTTATTTTTAGGGCATAATTAAGGGACAACTGTTTCCATCTAAGTGTTAGAGCCAGGTCAATTTCTTCACCATAAAGGCTTTGAGTGGGTGATGTGCAAAAAAGCACCAGTAGCTATCCATATACCCTAATGATGGATAAGACAGAGTGCAAAGGAGATTCATCGCTTTCTTGCACTTTCCCCTTAGTTAATGAATGTGTGTGCAAGGAATGCAAGTTTCCTGTCAAAGATGAGCCACAAGAGACACAATCGATTGCTTGTAGAAGTTGTCTTTCAGTTATCCTTGTGTTACGAGAGTGACAGTAAATTGAGAAGTCACCAACATACAGAGCATTACCTACAGTGGGAGGAAGTGTTTAGTGATTGAGTTAACTTTAATAACAAAAAATGTCACACTTAAGACAGTGCCTTTGAGGAACACCCTCTACTTGATGATATAGCTGAGATAGTGTACCTTCCACTCTAACTTGGAAAACTCAGCTAGACAGAAGTTTTTTAATAAATACAGGAAGGTATCCTCTGTGACCTAGGTTAAAGAAGTCTTTTAATATGCCATATCTTCAGGTTGTGTCATAAGCTTTTTGCATGTCAAAGAATACTGAAACCAGATGTTTCTTGTTTCAGGAATGAGTCCCTTATACAGGTTTCTAAATGGACCAAATAGTTCAAAGTCAATGTCTGTGAAAGCTTCATTGTTTATTGGAGAGAAGAATGTTGCTTTATAAATACCATAGAAGTATGGCATTAACTATTTTGTTTAACATCTTACAAAGGCAGCTGGTCAGAGCAATAACCCTTTCCTGGTTTTGGGTTAGCAATGACAACTGACTTATGCCAAGAATCTGGAAAATCCTCTAGGTATTCTGTTACATATTAAGAGAAGTAAATCATAGAAGATGATGGAAGATGTTTTATCCTTTCATAATGGATGTCATCAGGAACTAGGAGTAAGACAAAAAAAAAAAAAAAAGAAGAGCTTTTTAGTTTCTCCTCAACAAATGGGTTATTGTATAGCTCAAGCCCATCAGTAGAAAAATTTAGCAGCTGTTTCTCATGTTTTGCTCTTTTAGTATTAAAAATTCAGGATATGAAGCTGTTGCTGAGATCCTGGGAAAATTGTTTCCCAACACATTGATTATAGCCTAAGGTGTAGACAAACAGGGGGTTCTGTATCTACCTTTTATTTTCCAGATTTTATCCCATAAGATTTTTGCACTCATTGTTTGAATAATCAATGAGGTAAAATGGATCCAAAATTGTTTTGACTGTGACATCTGCCATAACGTGCTTTAGCCTGAGCATGCTTAAAGGCTATTAAATTTGATGTGGTTGGTTGTCATGAAATATATCACATAATGATATTTTTTTGGCTGACTGCCACCTGGGTTCCACCAAGGCTTTGTATACTGTTGTTACATACTTCACTGCTTCATTTTCCACATAGAAATCCACATGGGAGAGCTTAAGTTCTTGCGAAGAATTGTGCAAAGAATAGGAAAATGATCACTTCTGTATGTGTTCTCTTCGACATTCCATGTGAATGGTAGAAAAATGGCAGGGCTGATTGTATGATCTATTACAGAATATGAGTGGGTAGGTATATGTGGAAGAAGGTATTGAATCCATTTTTCGGAAGGGAAAGGTCAGTAATCAAGGACTTGTTCAATGATAGACCTTGTCCATTGGCACTACCCCACAGAGTGTTGTGCTAATGAAAGTTACCCATTAGAAGTACAGGCTCAGGGAGTTGCAATATAAGATTATCAAATTCCATCTCATTTACCTCATAATCTAATGATAAATAAATTGAACATACTGTAATAAGAGATTCCACGGATAGGAGACTCACTATTGCTTCTAAAGCAGTATTAAGCTGAACATGATGGAAAGGAGTTTGACTGCCCACTAGGATAGCTATTCTGCCATGAGCAGGACCATCTCCAGTTCTGTTCTTGCATCTAACAGTAAAATTCCTTAAGGTAGGATCTTCACTAGGTTTTAAATATGTTTCCTGCAGACAGAAAGACTTGAACCATTGAAGAAAGACTATTACTATTAAATTATTTAAAGAATTTTACAATGTATACTGGAATATTGAAAGAAACTTTAATAAATACCAGTTATATTTCGGCAATGTCACATTGCCATCTTCATGGGGAACATACAACTATGACATGCACGCAGGCACTACAAAAAGCAAATGAGGCAGAAGAGAGAAACTACTGTTGTTCCTAGAGTCCTAATGGTGCCCTCTTAGCAGGCTATATTGGGTTGTCTTGGCTGTTGGGCTGATGTTCTCATGATGCAAGCTTCCCAAATTTGGGGCAGTCTCATGCACCCAAATTTGTTGAGGTTTGAAAGTTTTTTAGAGCTATGGCTGATTCTATGAACAGTCTTTCATATTTAAACTTGCTGCGGTATATTAACATGGCTTTCTTCCAATGTATTCTGTGACAGGTATCCAGAGCCCAGAGTGGCTGTACTGGTGAAACCAGATGTAGTCTTTGTCTTCCGAAATCCTAACATTTTCTGTCCTTCCTGTTTGGCCAAAGTAGGACAGTTTACAGCTGCAAGTGACCTGGTATACCGCAGGTAGGTCTTGGGGAAGTGGTTGGTCTTTGGTGGAGCGGATAAGGGATGCCAATTTTTTAAACGGTTTGTAACAAGAAGTCAGGTCATATTTTTTTAAGATTTTGGTTATTTTTTCAGAGTTGCCCCAGATATAGGGAATGGTGATGGATTTAGTGTAATCTTTGTTATGAAGGGGGGCAGGGGAGCTTGTGGTTAACTGGTTTTAATATTTTTTTGGGGGGGGGGGGTTTGTAGCCATTGGCTAAGAAAGTATTAAGGATGTGGTTTAGTTCTGTGGTTAGGGCATTATCATCTGAACAGATTAATTTTGCCTTGTTATAGTGTTTTTATAACCCAATACTGTTGTGGGGAGGGGATTGCTGGTGAATATATCTGCCTGTATGGGTGGGTTTTCTGTAAACAGAGAAAACCAAGGATCCATCAGACTGGCGAGTGATTAGAGTGTCTAGGAAAGCAAGACTGTTGTTTTCATCTTTTTCCAAGGTTAACTGGATTCTGTGGATTGGTTGATTTAGCCTGAGTTCATTGTGAACTGAAATAGAGCTGAGATATCGGGAGGAAATTTCCTCCCGATATCTCAGCCCTATTTCAGTTCACAATAAACTTGGGCTATTTCGTTTGGCAAGGAAAATTCTACAAACAAATAGAGGGGGACAGCCATAGGTTCACCTCTCCCTTCCCCTGGCCAACTTCTTTATGGAGACTTTTGAAGAGAAAGCCTTAAACTCTGCCCCACAGAAACCCACTGTTAGCTTCGCAATGTTGATGATGTGTTCGCTATTTGGCCACATGGCTTAGGTACACTCCACTCCTTCTTAACACACTAAATCAACCAACACCCCAGAATCCAGTTAACCTTGGAAAAAGAGGAAAACAACAGTCTCACTTTCCTAGACACTCTAATCGCTCGCCAGCCTGATGGATCCTTGGTTTTCTCTGTTTACAGGAAACCCACCGAAAAGGCAGATACATTCACCAGCAATCTTCCCCCCCCCCACACAATAATATGGGGTTATAAAAACACTGTATAACAGGGCAAAATTAATCTTTTCAGATGATAATGCCTAACCACTGAACTAAACTACATCCTTAATACTTTCTTAGCCAATGGCTACAACCCCCAAAAAATCCAAAAAATATTAAAACCAGTGAACCACAACCCCCCCCCCCCCCCCTTCATAACAAAGATTACACTTAATCCATCACCATTCCCTATATCCGGGGCACCTCTGAAAAAAGTAATCAAAATCTTAAAAAAATATGACCCTACTTCTTGTTACAAACCATTTAAAAAATTGGCATCCTTTATCCACTCCACCAAAGACCAACCACTTACCTGGGATATACCAGGTCCCTTGCAACTGTAAACTGTCCTACTTTGGCCAAACAGACAGGACAGCACATGTCAGGATTTCAGAACACAAAGACTACATCCGGTTACACCAGTACAGCCACTCTGGGCTACCAGACCATGCTCTGGTTACCCACCACAGAATACGTTGGAAGAAAGTCACGTTAATACATTGTAGCAAGTTTAAATATGAAAGATTGTTCGTAGAATTAGCCTCAGCTCTAAAAAACTTTCCAAACCTGAACAAATTTGGGTGCATGAAACTGCCCCAAGTTTGGGAAGCTTGCATCATGTGAACATCAGCCCAACAGCCAAGACTATCCAGTATAGCCAGCTAGGGGGCACGTTTAGGACTCTAGGAACAACAGTAGTTTCTCTCTTCTACCTCATTTGCTTTTTGTAGTGTCACTTGCACATTTTATAGTTGTATATTCCCATGAAGATGGCAATGTGACATTGCCAACATATAGGAGGTATTTATTAAAGTTTCTTTTAATTAATATTCCAGTATGCGTTTTAAAATTCCTTAAATAATTTAATAGTCATGTGTTATCAACGTATAATCCTTTCTACAAGAACAGTTCCATTGTAAAAATTTTCCTGTTGTTTTGACTTTGTAGACTTGTCAAATTTCTGGGAGTTTGAGGGATATCTATATAAACCTGATATCTATCACTTGATAGATATCAGATTTATATCTATCAAGTGATTTTGGGAAATATGTATGGCCAGTATCCATCTCTTGCTCTGTTATAAAATTCCATACATCACTTGATGTGTCAGGATTAGTTGGTGGTAAATTTGACTTTCAGTGGATACTGAAGTTTTTTTTTGACAAGTGGAATTCTTATCAAATGGAACCATTTTTGGAGCTGTTTCTAGAGTGAGACTGTAAGTTATATGATTCATGTGCTCAACAGAGAAGCACTTCCACTTTTTTTTAGCTTTTTTTTTTTGCAAATTTAGCTTTCTTTGCAGAGCAAGATTTATTATGCTCTTTGCTACCACATTGGGCACAGATAAGCCCATTGGACATGTACAGTCTAACAGAACAGTTGAGATTACCCTGCTTTTACAGATGGTGGAAGCTTAGGTGTATCAAAAGTAAGGACAGCTTTCCTGATTAGAGCCAAATGACCATCTATAAGGATTAGAATGTACCTCATACCTGTGACTTCCTGATCTTTCATCAGGAATACCAAGGAGATTCCATTCTGAGATTATTCCCCAAGAAGAGTGGTGTTTAATGTGGTGTTACAGCAATTGGTATTTACTAGCAATTGGTGTTGTTCAGAATGTTGTTGACATGATGTTTCTTAACTGTTTTTGGAGAACCTGCCATTCCTAAACAAGTCCTTTTAAATAAAGAAGGGTGACATTTTCCCTATTGGCTTTTCACCTGTACACAGATGATCAGAAAAACTGGTACATTTATACTGGTATCATGTCTTTTGTTTCTTATTTCTGTTATCAAATGATGCATTTTCAGTATCAGTACTTGGTTGGGACTTTTGAGGGCTCTTGTTCAAAGATTTTTTTTTTTTTTTTTGGTCAGCACCAGAGCTTCCCATCCACTACAGTCACACATGGATGCCCATTGACTGGCAAGCAATGATTGCATTCATGAGTGGAATGCTAGGGTTACCCCAGATGCTATGCCAAACACCACAGCAAGCCTTGGGTCCCAACTCCAGACCATGGGGTTAGAGACTTATTATTCCAACACTGACCCTTACATGCAAGCCCACTAATTGATTGATGCTGGCTAGACTTCCAGACTTCCAAAGCAGAAGCCAAAGTAATTCAAGACTACCAGGATCCACCTTTCCGGATATCCATAGGTCACCGCAGTAAGACAGTAGGACATTGGATCAAAATGATGGTGGTATGGAAGAAAGGATAGTTAAAAAAAAAAAAAAAAAAAGACTCAGGAGGAGTGGAGTGAAGAATGTGGGAAGAAAAGTAAAAAAAAAAAAGAGGAAGAATGAAAAGGACCAGAACCATCACTGGGAGGTTCCCTCCATCACAAACAAGTGCATCACGGGGAGGGGTAGCCAAAAGAAATGCTGACTATAATTTGACATTAGCCATCCCATACACAAAGGGATTGCTTGACTGGAAAGGTACCATGAAAGTACAACTCCAGTCTTTCACCCCCCCCCCCCCCTCCAACTTAAGAATTTCTGCATTCCTTCATGTTGGAGGTTTAATGGAATATTTTCAGCACTAGGAAAGGAATTAAAAACATATTTTCAAGAAGCATTAAAATTAATCCTTTCCTAATGATGAAAATATTCCATTAAACATCCAACATGATGTCCTCCCAGCACCTATGCCTCAACACATGGATTCTCCATTCCCTCTTAAAAAAAAAAAACCTGTTAGCTTACTGGGGGTTCTTGTTACATTCTTCACATCAGCAAAATAGGAAGAACTATCTTCTTAGTATGAACACAAGGCAGATCAGCTATTTATCTGAACCCCAGAAAATGAGGCTTCTTGTTGAACCATGCCAATGAATCATTGAATTGATTAGAAAGGAACCCATGTTGCTCGATCAAATTCTAGCACAAGGAAGTGTGTGAGGCTATTTTGAACTTTCTCAACCTGAATAAACGTCATGACCTCAATAATTTGGTCAGTTACTACCAGATCTTATTCCTGTCACTCTTCCATATTCAGTAGAATTCAACTAGCATAATGACACTCCAAGACGTGTCCAGGATGCTCAAGTTATGCTATTAGGATATTGTCATCTCCTTCAGGGGCATTCACTTAATGAACAAGAGGTTCAAAAATTATTTGGTTCCTAACAGTCCAGACTGCTCTATTAATAATACTCTTACATATTGACAGTCAATAAATTGATAGTGCTAAAATTCCTTCTCCACCAGGTTCTCATCTTGTCACCAAGTTCTACTTCTATTTCCAGACTCAGACTCTAGGTTTGAACATCCATCATGAATGTTTTTTCTTTTACTTTTTTTAAGAGTAATGTTCAACTTTTTTTTTTTTTTTTTTTTTTTTGCTGGGAAACGTTCCTGTCTTATTATAAACTTGTATTTCTGTACACACACTCCTGAAAATGACTTTACCACAGAAGCTAAAATATCAAGTGTAATACAATAATTTACATTTACATGACAATGTAAATATAAGTGGGAAAGTAATTTGCCTTTCTGCTGTTGACATAGAAGGGCCATACAATTACATGATACTGTACCAGAAGTCTATTGACATAGAAGGGCCAGTTAATTGCTGTTTTGAAGATTTGGATAAATGGTAGATCATATTTAAAGTAGATTACTGTGGTTTCTTTATTTTTGTTAGTACATTTTTATTTTCTAGATATTAACTGAATCATTAAGTTGTTTACAATGAATTTGTTGGATAACTCCTGTCTATGAGGTCGCAAACCTCTACTACATTAGTGGCTGGGCTATGGTAATCTGGAAACCTTGCTTTAGAGATCAAAGCATGAAACTTTAAGCCACTTAAGTAAGCAGTGTGATAGTTTCACATTGGACGATGAAATTCATCACTTACCTAAAGATATTTACAGACATCCATGTTTGTAAATGTCTTTAGGTGGAATTCGGACCTGTAAGCTATGTTGGGAAGCTGATATGATATGTTCAACAGTCCAGTAGTAGTGTACACTGTCCAACAGTTTCGTGAAACGATCATAAATTGGAGTGTTGCCTGTACATTCATCTTATTTTTTTGTCTTTTCATCTCAATAGTATGTGTGATATGCATGGCTGTGACTTAAAGTAGTTCTTTATATTCCACTAAGCAGCTCAGAGAAATTGCTGCTGGCATAAGGATGAGTCTGAAATGGCAGAAAAATGAGCAATAACAACACTCATCAAAATTGAACATAAAACTACTTATATTGGAGTATACTATGTAGCTGAGTTTGAAGTTTTATCCAAGTTAGCTTTTAAAAAAATTTTGGATATAAATTTTAATTTATGTGAATGAAATAGTTTTTACATTAAAAATATTTTTTAAACAGCCAAAGATCATAAACTTAGAATTGGCAGCTAAAGTTTTGATTGGTGATGCGACAATAGATAAAACTGAATCTGTGAAGTTCAAAAGTGAGTTTATTATTATTTTTTATTATTATAATATGATACCTCCAAGGACTCATCTTGAGTGGGCACATTATAAAATGTGTATTAATTCATTTTTATTTTTTAAAGGAGTAATTCGGTGTTTAATTTTCTGATTGGTGGTGAATGCCCTAAAATGTTACAAATGTTTACACTTTGATATTGCATTTTTGTTTACCACTATTCAGAAAATTCCACACCCCATTAAAAACATTTTTTAATGTTTTTTTTAACATAGTTTAGATAATTATATCAAATAAATGCAGAACACTGGGTGATTTCTTTCAAAATATGTCATATTTATAGATCAGCCTGAAAAATAATTTATACTGTGTTGTTAAAAAAATCTGTGTTGAAATCCATTTAGGATATGAAGAATTGTTAGGAAATTTGAGCTGAAGCATGTTAGTTGGTTTTATTAGGGGTAGTAGATTCCCCCCCCCCTTGCAAAGCAGGCATAGTCAAAAAAATATGTGCAGTTAACAAATCTTTGCTTTGCTTTAATTCTGGCACAACATTAAATCTTCATATACTACTGCATATTATGCTGCATATAAATTTCGTGAAATGTAGTCAGTTTTTTTTTTTGATGAAGAATACTCAAAAAAATAAAGGAAATGTTCCAGGTGAACATTAAGTCAGAAGATGAAGATCATAAACATGATTACAGATCTTTTATTTATTTTTTTATCTTGGATATCAATTTTAGTTTTGCCTTGCCTAATCATCCACCAAAAGTGATCCAGGTGAAACTAAAATTGAAATGCCACAACCAGTTTTAATATCTCCTTAATCCTTCATTTCATAAAACTGCATTCAGATAGAGTGCTGATAAAAATGATCAGATTCACGAAACTGAATTACATAGAGACAGTCTAGTCTACATCAGAAGTACCAGATGTTATTGAATTCCATCCTGACAAAGTGAAGGTAGAGCAATGTAAAATTTCCATTAACTTTTCTCTTTGTGTCCCTGCAAGTGATTTAATGCCAACAAAAAAATTTTAAGTGACCTGACAATTTTTCCATGGATTCTAAATTCAGAATTTCAATAAAATTCACTCTGGCAGAACCAGGGATAATGTGCATGTTGTATTTTGAGAAGTGCAATTTTTACAAATGCACCAAAGTTTGGGATATTTATGTGTTTTTAAGTTCAACCAATAGATGTGGTTCTTTGAACACATAAGTGGGTTACAGAAATTATTATTATTATTATCATTGCACCTCCATGGAGTCCAAAGACTCATCGAGGGAGGGCACCTACTCTACAACTCTTCATCTCTACCACTCCACCAACCGCAACTACCTTCATCATCTACACCATCTACCACCACCACCACTAGTATTTTCACATACAATCATAAACATTCATGCCCACGGGGGATTCGAACCAGCAGCCTTTTGACTGGAGAGCGGATGTGCTAACCACTCATTATGATAGCTGTGTGAACAAAAATTGAAAATAACTTAGAAAAGTAGCAATCTGTCTTATTCATAAACAATAAATTACATGATAACCACAGTAAATAACTTAAATGAAACGAAAATACAGATATCAAAGAAATGGGAATAGAATACAAGGTACATACAGTTAGTTGGTGGTTTATCAATTAAAAACTGTTGCCACGTGCTAGAAATTAATATTAATAAATAATATTATTAAAAACTATTTTTGACGGTTACATAAAATAAGACTCTCCCAAACTTTTGGGGGAGAGAGTGAGAAAGAGAGACATTCGTTCCAATTCAGATTTGGCCAATGCAAAAGGGCTTTGCAACTTTCTTTTAAAAGGCATAGTTCATATTTAAACCTGCTTCTATGAAGAAGACGAGCTTCATCCCACTGGATTCTGTGTTTAGTGTCAATACTATGTTGTGCCAGATCAAACTTTTGAGGTTTCATTTATTTGATATAACATTGATGTTCATTAATTCTTGTTTCCACAGCCTGTCTGCCCATAGTTTGTTAGATTACATTCACAAAGTATCTGGTAAAAGCCAGCTAATGAGAGAGGTGACAGTTTGTATTTTGTAGATGGCAACAGATGAGAAATTTTATTGATAAGAAAATATGTTGGAATAAGATATTTCTTTAAAATTCTACCTATCAGTTCAGCGATGCCAGAAATATAAGGGACCGGAGCCCTGCAGTCTGCTGAAGAATCCTGAGGTGTTGGAACATAGGAGTCAATTATCTGCTGATTTGATTAGGGTTGTAACCATTAAATTCCATTAACATTTTAATAGTGAGAAATTCTTGTAAGCGTGAGGGAGAGGAGCACACATTATGTCTCTATTAATTAAAGACTTGATAACACCAATTTTTTGAGATGATGAGCAGACTTTTGATGAATATATCTGCCAGTAAATTAGGTAGGTTTTTGATAAACGCTGGTTGATAAATTACCAGTGGCTGTGTGCTTTAGAAGGATGTCTAGGAATGGTAAATAAACTACTAGCCTTTTTTTCCTCCATGTTGAATTGAATGCATGGGTGAAAGCTATTGATCTGGTTTCTAGGAAAGTGGCAAGTTCATTTTCAGAATGAGGCCAAATAGCAATGTGATCATCAACATAATGAAACCAATGAGAGGATTGGGGATGAATGAATGAGAACAAGGTATCTTCCAGATGGTTCAAAAAATAGTTTGCCAATGGTGGGGACGGAGGGCTACCCATGGCAGTGTGCCTTCAACTTGTCTATAGATCTTGTTTTTCCAGCTGAAATATCCTAATTCTATAAGAAATTCAAAAATCTTTGCAAATATCAGGAGAGTAATTATCATATAGTAAAGTAACAGTGTTAATTTACTATATGAAACAATGTTAAAGCTGACTAACAAACTGATCTTGTATCTGAATATCCTTGATTTTCTCAAGAAAATGTCTAGAATTCTTGATGAATGATCTGGATTGTCCAGTATGGGCAATTAATAAATGTGACAGAAATTTAGCAGTTCTATAGGTGGAAGAGTAACTAGTAAGACCCATCGTGAATTGTATTGACTCTCCCACTTATAGAATTGCTAAATTTCTGTCACATTTATTAACTGCCTTGTATTATTTTGTACCATGTATTCTTGTTTTTCTTTGATTTGCTTGTTTCTATGCACTGATGAGGTACTGTTATTTTCAGTACAAAATATCTGTACTTTCATTTCATTAAAGTTAATTACTGTGGTTATCATGTAATTTATTGTTTAGTCAAGCCACAGGTACCTTTTAAAGATTATCTTATTCGTAAACAATGACAGCCTACTACATTGCTGTTTATCATAATGGACTACTCATCATGAACTAGCACCCTATACCTTCTGTCCAAAAAGAAACCGAACTTTTTGAAAATAGAAGAAACTAGTGGTGCCACCTGTTGTATCCTTTTGTTGTCGAAAACGGCAACCTTCATTAGTGTTGTGTCAACTGTTTATGACATTTGTGTCATTAGAAGCAGAGTTATAGTGCCAAGAATGACAGTGTGTTTTGACAAACGGTTGGAAAAATGAGTTTCAAACAGAGAGCTGCGATTGACTTTTGTGTTAAACATGATAAAAGTTTTACCGAAATGCATCAAATGCTTCAAAAAGCATACAGCGGTGAATGCTTATCCCGTACTCAAGTTTACGAGTGGTTTAAGCGATTTCAAAGTGGTCGTGAGATGCTTGAGGACGACGAAAACCTGGGCCGTCCAAAAACTGGACTGAGTGAAGTTAACATCCAAAAAAAAAAAAAAAAAAAACGTGATTTCATCAAAGAAACCCCGAAATTGTCCATCCATGAGATTGATTAAAGATGAATTGGGGATTCCAAAATCAACTTTGCACAACATTTTGACCGAGAGTGTGGGCCTTCATAAATCGAATTCGCAGTTTGTTCCCACAAGTTGATCGACGACCAAAAAATGTATCGAATTGAACACTGCATGGACCTCATTAAAACTGTCGTAAGGACTCAAACTTCCTTGAAATTGTTACTGGTGATGAAACTTTGTGTTTTGAGTATGAGCCCGAAACAAACCAGAGTGCTGAGTGGAGACAACCAGAAGAGGGGCATCCGAAAAAAAGTCACTTGGAGAAGTCAAAAGTAAAGACAATGCTGATTTATTTCTACGATTCCGAGGGCATTATCCACAAAGAATTCATTCTGCCTGGCCAAACAGTCAATGGTGAGTTTATCTCGAAATTTTCAAGCGGTTGATAGTGAGAATTCATCGCATACGGCATGAATATCGTGATGCAGGCAGCTGGTCACTTTTGCACGCTAATGCATCATCTCATTGTTCGAACATTGTGAGACAGTTTTTGAGCAAAAACCAAGTTTGTGTGTTGGATCACTCACTGTATTCACCTGATTTAGCACCCTGTGACTTCTTTCTCCCCCCCCCCCCCCCCCGACTTCATTTGCCGATGAAAGGAAAGCAATATGACACCATTGAAAATGTTCAAGCGGCAGTAACCACGACCCTCAACAGTATCCCAAAAACTGATATAAAAAATTCATTTGACAAATTGATTGACCATCGAAAAGAAAGTGATACAAGGGCTGCGGAGTCACATCGCCGAGAAGTGGACGAGGGCTACCGCATCAAGGGCGGTTGCGGTTAAAGAAGCGAGCCCAGCAAGTGGAGAGGATGTTGCGAGTGGGAATGTTGAATGTTGGAAGCATGACTGGAAGGGGAAGAGAGGTGGCAGACATGATGAGGAAGAGAAAGTTTGACATTTTATGCCTGCAGGAGACAAGGTGGAAGGGAGAAAAGGTGAAGGAACCAGGAGACGGGTATAAATTGTTCTACTGTGGAGCGAATAAAGAGGGAAGAAATGGTGTCGGAATTGTGGTGCGTGGTGGAATGAAGGATGAAGTACTGGAAGTGGATAGGAGGAGGAACGACAGGATCATGTGAATGGAACTGGGTCTAGGAGAAGAACTGGTCATCTTATGTGTATATGCCCACAAGTTGGCTGTACAGCAGAAGAGAAAGATGAATTCTGGAACATGCTAGATGAAGAAATGAGGGAACAGGAAGAAAACGAGATGGTGATTGTCGGAGGAGACTTGGGCACACAGAATAGGGACTGTGAAAAGGTACATAGTGGCCATGGAGTGGAAATGATGCACTGGGAAGGAGAGAGGATTTTGGACTTTGCAGTAGGATTTGATCTGGCAATTGTGAACTCCTTCTGTAAGAGGGAAGAGCATTTGGTAACATTTAGAAGAACAATAGTTCACAGATTGACTACATTTTGACTAGAAGAAAACATCTTAAGGCAGTAATCCCAACAGATCAAGTGGCGCAGCAACACCGGCTGCTGTGTGCAGACTTTGAAATAAAGTCGAAGATAAGAACCTTTGGAAGCCATGGGAGGAAGAAAATTAAGTGGTTTCGCTTAAAAGAAGAGAGTGTGAGGAACCGTTTTAGGGAGAAGGTGTTAGAGAGGATTTCAGATGGATTAGAAAGTGTAAAGACTGGTGGAGACATAATTCAAAAGTAATTCTAAGCTGTGCAATTGAGGTGCTTGGTGAAGCACCTCAATTGCACATCTGGAAAGATTAGAGAGCAGGAGGGAGGATTGGTGGTGGAATAATGAGTACAAGAAGCAGTGACAGCTAAGAGGAAGGAAAAGCAGAAGTGGGATGAGTCAAGAGTGGAAGAGGACAGAGAGGAATACAGAGAGAAAAAGCGAGAAGCCAAGAGAGTTGTTGCACAGGTGAAGGCCATGGTATATCAAGACCTTTATGATCAATTAGAAACAAAGGAAGGACAGAAAAAGATTTATCAATTGGCAAAATGTAGAAATAAGGCATCAAAGGACATCATACATGTGAGGCAGATCAAAGACTCTAGAGGAAGGGTATTAAGGAGGGACGTGGATATACCTTTAAAGCCCTTTAAAGTATATTCTCCAGATGGAGAATATACTTTAAAGGGCTTTTGAATGAAGAAAATGCAAGGACTGACGGAGAAGATGGGGAGCCTTATGAGGGGATGGTGCAGAACATTAGTAGAGTGGAAGTGAAGGAAGCCATAAAGAGGATGAAGAATGGAAAATCAGTGGGCCCTGACAGGATCCCAGTGGAGGCATGGAAGGCACTGGGGGAAGAAGGAATTGACCTGCTGTGGGACCTGTTAATAAAAGTTTGTCAACAGGAAAATATATCCGAGGAATGGAGGGAAAGTACTCTTGTCCCCATCTACAAGAGTAAAGGGGATGCACAAGACTGTAAGAATTACAGAGGAATAAAGTTGATGTTCCACACAATGAAAATCCTAGAGAGGGTTCTTGATGGAAGAATGAGGAAGGAGTCGGAGATTGCAAAACAGCAATTTGGCTTCATGCCTGGTTGATCAATGACAGATGCTATCTTTGGGGTACGACAGATAATGGAATAGTTTTGAGAGAAGCAACGGGAGCTACATCTGGTATTTATTGATCTGGAGAAAATGTATGATAGAGTGCCAAGGCAAGAAGTCTGGAGGTGTCTGAGGGAGAAGAAGGTACCAGAGAAATATATCAGGTTGATGCAGGAGATGTACAGAAATGTGAAGACAAGAGTTCAAACCTGCCTGGGAGAGACAGAATGTTTTCCAGTGACAGTTGGCTTGCATCAAGGGTCAGCATTAAGTCCGTTCCTGTTTAATATTGTGACGGGGAAGTGAGAGAAGACATGCCTTGGACTATGTTGTATGCAGATGACATTGTACTGTGTGCAGAATCAAGAGAAGTGGCAGCCAACTAGACATTTGGAGGAAAGTACTGGAAGAGAGAGGTATGAGACTGAGCAGAAGTAAGACAGAGTATATGTGTTGCAAAGTGGATGGCAGCCAGGAGACAGATCTGGAGCTGGAAGGAAATGTCATCAGGAAGGGCAGTGACTTTAGATACTTAAGTTCAACAATGAAAGAGGATGGTGAGGTTGAAAAGGAAGTGGGATGCAGGATACAAGCAGGATGGAGGAACTGGAGAGAGATGGCTGGAGTGCTATGTGATAAGAGGGTGCCGATCAAACTAAAAGGCAAAATCTACAGGACAGTAGTGAGACTAGCTATGATGTATGCTTTGGAAACTGTGGCCCTGAGGAAAAATAATGTCAGCAGGATGGAGGTAGCAGAGATGAGAATGCTTAGGTGGATGTGCGGTGTGAACAGAAAGGATCATCTGAGAAATGCCTATATAAGGGGAACGGTGAAAGTTACGAACTTGGGAGCAAAGATACAGGAGGCAAGGTTGAGATGGTTTGATCATGTGATGAGGAGGGGGGAAGAAAGGTCATGCAGATGGATGTGCAGGGAAAGAGGAAGCGTGGACGGCCAAAGAAGAGATGGTGGAGAAGGACTTGAGGATGAAGAACTTGGACGGTGCTATAGCTCAAGACAGGAAGTTGTGGAGGAGACTCACCACAAACAGTGATCCCTACTTAAGTGGGAAAAGCTGCAGAAGAAGAAGAATTGACTGTGCCAAATGCTATATTGAAGCTGATGGAGAGTATATTGATTGAAATAAATGATTTGAATAATTATAATTGGCCTGTGTTTTAGTTTCTATCAAAAGTTCGGTTTCTTTTTGGACAGAGGGTGTATTATGATGAAAGCTTGTGTGTACCCCCAATGACCCAGAGTTATAATGCAGAAAATTAAACTCCTGATGGTATCATCCTAGTTCTATTGGAAGTTTATGACTGATGAAAGAGTAGGGACCAAACCAAGTGTGGTCTACTATACTTACACACTCCCAAGATGGACTGTGTGCATATGCGCATGCACAGACAACAAGTTTTGTTGTAATCTCCAAGCACAATGTGTGTAGAGAGAAAAATGATTTCCTAAACTTTTCAAGGTATAAAAATTCCAATAATTAATACTTAAGGAATTGACAGCATACACTAGAAATATAAATAAAATCAACTTTAATATATACTTTCCGATATTTGGCAACGTCACGTTGCAATCTTCATGGAAAATTAAGATAAAGACACGTGCACGCAAGTACTACATAACAGCAAATGAGAAATGAAGCGAGGAAGCTAACGTTTTCCTAAAGTCTTCATGGTGCCCCCCCCGGCGGGCTATATTAGGTGTTCTTGGCCTTTGGGCTGAAGTTCTTCTGATGTATGTTTCCCAAATTTGGGGCAGTCTCATGCATCCAAATTTGTTGAGGTTTGGCATGTTCCTGAGGGCTGAGGCTGATTCCACGAATAGTCTCATATTTGAATTTGCTGCGGTGTATTACTGTGGCTTTCTTCCACCTTATTCTGTGGCGAACGTCCAGAGTATGGTCTACAAGCCCAGAGTGGCTGTACTGGTGAAATCGGATGTAGTCCTTGTATTCTGAAATTCTGATATTTGCTGTCCTGCCTGTTTGGCCAAGGTAGGACAATTTACAGCTGCAAGGGACCTGGTATACACCAGGTAGGTCTAGGGGAAGTGGTTGGTCTTTAGTGGAGTGGATAAGGGATGCCAACTTTTATTTTCTAATTCTTCGTAAAAATCACCTCTTGATGTAATAAATTCTTTTATTTGTGACAAAAGAATGATAAATTGCTCAAGTATTTTACTTCTGCTCAACCACATCACTTCAGTATGTTATAGTAGGTTGTCATTTTCAGCATTTTCATCTTTCAAAAGTAATTTAAATAACCTGTTGAGTTGCTTTTGATTTTATCGAATTAATAATTTTTGTTACAATTGACATTACATGTTTAAAATTGACAGTTTTAGCATATAACATTTCCTAATGAATAAGACAATGATATGCAATAAATTTAGGAAATAAAAAGGGTCCTGTCTGCACAAGGCAATAAATCCATTTTCCTTATCAGTCATTGCTTGTGCATCGTCAGTAGTAATTAAAGTTAATTTGTGAATTGGTAATTTTTTGTATAGTACAAAATCTTGAAAAACGGGAAAATATATCCTCTCCTCTAGTGTGCCCCTTCAATGGAATAATTTTAAGAAATTCTTCTTTTGTAGAAAAATCATTAAATAAAATTTTCACTGAAATTGCTAATTGTGATGTATCTGTTATGTCTATCGATTCATCCAGCTGTAGCGAAAAGAAAATACATTTTTTTATTTAATTTGCTAATTCTGTTTCTAAATAAACTGCAATTGATTCAGTTCTTCTAGTTACAGTTCTTGCTGATAACTGTAACGTATTTATAGCCGAAGCTATTTCGGTTTTATTTTTGAAATCTTCAAAAAGTGAATCTGCAGCTTCTAACATAGCTTCTTTAATTAAATCTCCATCTGTAAACGATTTTTCTTCTTAGCTAGCAAATGGGAAATTTTAAAAGATGCGACTGTTACTACTTTTGACTGTTGCAATAGTTTAGTAAAAAAACTTTGCTGTTTAGTAATGGATGAGAAGTGGAGGAATTTTTTGAGGCTTTAGAAAAAGCAACTGACATAATGAAAAAGGAAAAGTTGGTCCTTGTTGGGGATCTAAATAGCAGAGTAGGAAAGATTGTGAGACATACAGAAATATGTCTTTTTTTGGGAAAATTTTCTCCAAATTTTTTGGGAAAATTTGGAGAAAAGAGCAAAGCTAATAATAATGATAAATATCTGTTGGATTTCTGCTCAGGACATGGACTGGCTATTACTAACATCATGTTCCAACATAAAAATGTGCCCAAATTCACATGGAGAGAAGAGGCAAGGAATAAGAAAAGTCTCATTGACTATGCTATTGTTGATAGTGATGTTTTCTCCCTGGTGCAGGACACCAGAGTGTACAGAGGATTTGAAATTGGAAGTGATCACTATTTTGTCTCGAGCAGGATAAAATTGAATTTCATATTGAAAAGAATGACACTTAAGAAAGTCTTAAAGCGAATAAAAGTTGAACAGCTCTCAGATGTGAACTGTAGACTAAAATACACAAAGATTATTGAAGAAAAAATGAAAGAGTTTGAGAACAGGAATCAAACTTTGGAGATTCAGTGGCAAGCCTTGAAGAAAGCCCTGATTCATTCAGCTAGAGAGGCATGTAGTGAAGTTGTCTGCAAGGATAGAAAAATTAGAACTCCATGGTGGACACAGGAAGTTAAAGAGGCAGTGAAGGAAAAGAAGAAAGCATATCAAAAGTTCCTGGCAAATAAGTCAGCTTGTGCTGTTATAGAATACAGAGACAAGTGTAAGAAAGCTAAACACCGTGTAAAACTAGCTAAACAAAAGTCATGGGAGGACTTTGGCAAGTATATAGAAAATAAATATCAAGAAGGTGGCAAAATATTCTGGAGGTTGTTGAAGAAGCTTAGGAATGGAGGAAAGAGTGCTGTAAAAGGAATTAGAGATAATAAAGGTGAAATGAAAACAGGAGAAAAAGATATCCTTGAAGTATGGAGTAATTACTTTGAAAAACTGCTAAATGAAACAAGCAGTGATGACAGCACAGTGATAAAAAACACTGACCAGGCATGCAGTCAGGAATACATATCCATACTTGAAGTAGAAAAAGCCATCAAAGGCTTGAAATGTGGAAAGGCAGCAGGAGTAGATGATATTCGACCAGAAATGCTGAAGTATGGTGGTATAAGAGTCTTACAGTGGCTGCACTGCATAGTTCAGAAAGCCTGGACAAAGGGATGAATTCCTGATGAGTGGAGTAGAGCTCTAATAGTACTCATATATAAAAAGGGAAATAAAACTGAATGTGAGAATTACAGAGGTATTTCCCTACTGAGTGTTCCTGGCAAGATCTATGCAAGTGTACTTGAGAAAAAGTTGAGAAGAATTGCGGAAGAAAAGCTTGATGAAGAACAAGCTGGATTCAGGCCAAATAGAGGCTGTCAGGATCAGATCTTCACTTTACGACAAATAGTTGAGAAAGCATGGGAATGTAACAAAGATCTGTATTTAAGTTCTGTCGATCTGGAAAAGGCATATGACTAGGTGCCAAGAGAGAAGCTGTTCAACGCTACAGGTATATGGTGTCAATGGGGCATTATATCAAGCAATACATAGTCTTTATTTGAGCTGTAAGTCAGCAGTTAGAATTGAAGTACAGGAAAATGGTTTAATGTTAAATCTGGTGTGAGACAAGTATGTACATTATCCCCTCTGTTATTCATTATCTATGTGGATCACATTATGAAGGAAAGTGGTATTAAACATGATATCAGAATTGGAGAAGTTAATGTCAGGTCTTTGCTTTATGTGGACGATGTTATACTTCTAAATAAATCCGCTACAAGTTTGCAAGATTCCCTGATTAAATTGAGTAACTGTTGTAATAGATATGATATGAAAGTCAGCATTAAAAAGACAAAGACAATGAAAATAGGCAGAATCATTGAAAATGTCAACTGTGTTGTGAATGGAGAACCTCTGGAACAAGTAAAACATTTCAGCTACTTATGCACGATTTTTAGTGAAGATGGTAAATTAAATATAGAAATTGACAACAGAATCAGCAAAGCTGGTATGGTGGGAAGTCAGTTGCATTAATTCATATGGAATAAGAGAGATATTAGTCAGAACACTAAATTAGCTGTATACAAGACAGTGTTCAAATCGGTTTTAACTTATGGATCTGAGTTGGGTCAGCAGTAAAACACTTGACCAAAGACTAGAGACCACAGATATGAGAGTCCTGAGAAAGATTATAGGCGTAAACAGATAGCATCAATGGCAATATCATATTAAAAACAAGGATATTAGGAAAGAACTTGACATTGTCAGCATCCAGGAATGCTTTAGCAGAGCTAATCTCATGTGGTATGGTCACTTAAACAGAATGGGCGAAGAAAGATTAGCAAAACAAGTGTTCTCTGCCAGGTTGGTAACAAAACGACCCAGAGGAAGACCATGATATAGGTGGATTGATATAGTACAAAGTGCTTTAGACGATAGAAATATAAGATCTGATAATGTTGGAGTCTTGACAAGTAACGGACTGATTTGGAGGAAAATTGTAAATGGGAAGTTAGTAATGATGTCATTTTTTTCTTGTAGTACTATCATATCCTGTACACCCCTTGAGGGTACATGGCAGGAATTTGATGATGATTTGAAAGATAAAATTTTTTTTTTTTTTCTGATTTTGAATTTCACTGGATAGTCAAAATTAAAATTGTCATGAATGGTTTTGAAATGTCTTTATGTATTACTTTTTTTAGAAATAGCCACACTATTATTGCATAATAAACAAATACATTTGCCATTAAGATTGATAAAGCAGTACTCTTCCTCCCAGTCCTCATTAAAATTGTACGTTCTTTTCCTTTCACGTTTATCCATTATAAAGGATTAAAAATATCTTTGTAAACAAAGTATTTTATATTTACACTGATAGCAGGAGTGATTCAGCAAACACACATACTAAAAAACAAATAGGGTTCTAACAATTTTTAGAAGTGGTGTGAAGGGTAGTGAGAGTGGTCGCATTGATAACTAGATGACGTCGACAACTCACTCTACTTATGACCAGTCGTCTCTCGTCTTAATAGCACTAAAAAAAAAAACAGTTTATAATAATTTCTCTGTGGGCGCACTAAAAAATCACTGAGGGTTCTGCGCTGCTGACTCCTGATCTAGAGTATACACACCTGTAATATAGCTTGTCTTATATAATTTCCAATAGACAGCAACCCAATTTGTTCATTCATACCAGTGTTGGCACGTGTCATCTTTTTCACGATCCCTCGCAAAATTTTAGCTGCATGCGATGTGTAGTTCTCATTTGGCACACATTTAAAATGGCCATGTTTGCATTTTTCATAAAAATGGAGAAAAACGAGTTTTGTGCACTGCTAAAATACTGTTATTTGAAGAAGTGGATGGCCATGTAAATCAATGCTGAGTTAGATGCAGTTCATGGGGGACACCAGCATTAAAGACTATTTTTTTTTTTGGATAAATAAGTTTAAACGTGGTCATAAGTCCATCAAAGATGAAGCACGTGCTGGATGCCTGAATGTATAAATACTCATTTATAAAATGAATGTACAGTGGTATCTCGCTAATCAGAACCTCTTTAGTCCGAACCCTCCAGTAATCCGAACTGCAGTTTGAAAGAAAAAAAGGTTTTATTTATTACATATTATTATTTTGTGTACTATTATTTTTATTTAATAATTATTATTTTAACTATTATTATTTATTTTATTATTATTACGGTACGGTATTTTTTTTCATACTGTCAATTGCACGGTTATACTGGAGGCCTATTTTGATTTATTGTGTGTTCACATTTGCATTTTTATACTGTACAGTACGTACTGTATTGTCGGCATGAATCACAAATATACACAAAAACAGGAAATTCAAAACGTGCATAATTTGGTTAAAAATATAAATGTTGAAATTTCACAAACAGATGTTACGGAATGGATTACAGGTAGAACGAAAGTGAATTCAAAATCAAATCAGGCGCTGAAATTATAAATATGATGCTACAGAATGAATTAGAAGACGATGATGACCATGAAGAACTCGAAGAAAAAAAAGTAAAACATGAAGAGGCAGCTGACAGTTTTAATATGTGTGTAGAATGTGCTAAGTAGAATGATACTGTTAAGTTCTGAGTTAAACAAAAATGAAATTAATTTAAGTTTTCTTCAGACTTAACCACGGGCTTGCAAATTTGAATCATTTATTGATGTACCAGAATATATTAGACTCTTGTAAATTTCACTAAAATATTACTAAGCTGAGAATCCTTCATTTTATATGTGATATTATAGAGTATCGTGAATTGCTAAGCTGCTTAAGTGTAAGTACTTATAAATTGCTGGGTGAAAGAGATAATCCAGATAATTCATTTAATAATTGTCCTTAGTATTAATGAATAAGTGTGATTTTTTTGTAAGCCTTAACTGAAGTTCTTTGTCATGCATGCTAAGATAGATATTGAGTATCTAAGTAAATTAGTGCTCATTCATTAGCAATTGTAGATTAAATATTAAGAGTGAATTCATAGAATGTATAATGTTTCAATTGAATTAAATGTTTTGTTTCTTTTGTTTAACTGATGACTTGCCTGATATTCTTCTCTGTTGCACTTGCTCATAAATTACGGACCACAGTGGGAGATTAAATTATAGAAAGGCTACGACTGCAAATGTAACTCTTAGTAACATAAGATTGTATGCTAAACTGCGTTCTGGTTCCTCGATTCTACACTATCTGTTAATCTAGGATTCGGGGTGGTGCAGTGAAAAGTAAATTTTCCCTGAATCCAAAAAAGGAATTAGAACCAGTGTGAGACAAAGGAATAGGTATCCGCCATTAGTAATTCCTTTGTCCCACAAACCACTAGCATCATTCTTGTAAGTATAGATCGGCAAAGAGAGATATTGAAGTTAAGAGAATTAAGATTGAACATAAAGTTTTAGTATAATTAAGAATAATCAAGAGGTAAAGATAAGAGTCTATATTAATATAGACTAAATATAGAATAAAATAATAAGAATAAAATAAGAAGTAAAATTTTACTTCTTATTTTATTCTACGATATGTGGAATACGCCATTCCACAAAATTTTGTTGTTAATGCAGCTCCGAGAAGAAGCATTCGAAAAAAGTTTAGCTTCCAAGAAGCAAAAGAAAACCAGTGACTTTTTTACAAAGAAATAAAAAAACTTTTTTTGTGTTATTTTGTGAAACTTTTTTATTGTGTACAAGAAAGTGATATTTTTTACGCAAATTAAGTTACGTACTGAACTATGCAATTTTATTAAATCAGAATCCTCAACAATACAGGTACATACAAATTAAATTTTTTACTAAAATAAGCTTGTGTACTGTTTTTGTTTTACATTACAGTAGCTTTTTTTCTATCAGTTAATTTATTTACAGAATTAAATTGATGTACCATTAGAATCTGATTATTTTTTCTTAAACGCTAGTTATTGTTGTCTCTTGGGGGGAAATTCACTAATCCGAACTTTTCGCTAATGCGAATGCCACGGTTTTTATTAGTTCGTATTTAAATGTTAATTATCAACACTATTTTTTGATTGGCCACTCGCCTTCATCACGAGATATATTTCTATCTTTTAGCAACAGTGCTTCTGTAATTAAATTATTTCTGGCAAAATCATGTCCAAAGCTCTCAAAATCCAGTTGCACAACAATTCTAATGATGCTCTCTTAATCTTAATCCACCCCTGCACAATCCAAGATCGAGAAGAAGTCAATGCTCTTACTCCCACATTTTCTCTACTGGTTGCTCCAGTCTCTACGCATATGATTGGTGCAGTGTTAACAAAAGATTGTGCGACTCAATGACAAAGGCAAGTTGATGATTGTTGAGTTGAAATGCTGATTCTCTTCAACCGAATTCCAAAATATCTGAAACTGCCAGAACAATATTCACTATCCATTTCTTAAAGTTTTAAACTTTTTTTGTGTGCGAACAATATGTGAAATTTTTAAATTTATTTTTTCGTAATGTATAATCGGGTGCGAGATATACACAAGGGCGAGTTATTTTTGAGTAAATACAAAACTTACCATCATTATTAGCATTCCTTTTCTCCACATTTTCCCCAACGTTTCTATATGCCTGGTGGGATTCATTTCCTACTCTGCTGTTTAGATCTCCAACAAGGACCATATTTTCATTTTCTTTGTCAGCTGCCTGCCCTAACAAGTCAAAATATTGTTCCATTTCTTCCTTGGCAGAATCTTCTGTGACACCGGTAAGTTTCATTATCCATTTTCCCATTTTGAAATTTGTCCACGTAACTACTTGAAACTACCTTCCAATATAGGAGTTTATCTTCATGTTTGATGTTGAATGCTATCACTACTCCTTCCGTTCCTTGGTCATTATTTCCAAATAAGTATTGTATAACATACTATACTTATTATTTAGTATGATCTCACCTGTTTTTGTCTTCTTTGTCTCAGTAATGTAAATTATGTCCACATGATACCTTCCATTTATTCTGCAGTTTCAGTTTCCTTTCCATTGATCTATCCTTGTATTGATGGTTTTTATCTTAATTTCTTCTGACGTTGGATTTGTGCTTTTTCTTCTTCTAGATGTTCCAGCAGCATACTTTTCTGTTTTCCCTAGTTCCCTGATGGAAACAGCAGGGGTCTTAGTTAATCAGGCGATGGCCCATCTGGAATGAAAGCTCACAATGCTGTGCCAAGAGAGAGTACAGTTGGTTGGTCAACCCCAAATTGCCAGCCCATCCTTGTTTGTTCAGTACCCAGCAGGTACCCACTAACAGGGTGCATCACATGAAGGTGAGGATTGGACATTAGGTACAAGTAACTTAAGGTGATGTGAAGGTCTCCCTCCTGTTACTTACTTTTGATCTTTAAGTGAAACCGTGAAATATATTAGATTCACAATATTTTATTAAAATTTCAAAAGTTTCTACTTCTTTCTTAAAAGAAGAGTGATTCAATCATATCAAGATGTGTAAAAATATTTTGAATTCTTTTTGTTGCCATATTCACTGTTGTTATAATCACTTATACATATGATGCCACACAGTAAGTTTCTTTATATTCTAATATCATTTTGAAACTCCATACCATAATAAATTCACAATTTTTACTACAATTTGCTTGTATCATTCATCTTCCTTAAAAAAAATAAATGTTGGGTACAGTAATTGATTTAGATATTTGTTTTAACAGAACAAAATTAACAAAAAAAAAAAAAGGCAAGTTTTAAGCGATAATAAGCAACTTAAATAAGAAATCTTGTAAATATATCTAAACATAATTAGACTATGTAAAAAACGTATGGAACATGTAAAATCAGGGAGCATAAAATTATTATTATGGGTATCTCCATGGAATCAGTAGACTCATCGTGGGAGACCCCAACTATCAAAACAATATCTATCATACCTCTTCTTAAATTCATTTACAGATGAAGAACTCACAACTGAGTCAGGCAATGCATTCCACTCATTCACCACCTCCAAGCGAAAAATGTAGTTCTCACATGCTTGTTAACCACACTTTTCCTTAATTTCCAAAGATGACATCTTGTTCTTCCATCACTATCACACAGCTGAAATATTTCCCCTGCATCAATCTTATAAAAGCCTTTTAGTAATTTAAATGTTTCTATCATATCCCCTTTTTTCTGCCTATCAACCAACCTCTGCAATCCACAAGCACTCAATAGTGTAGTGAGCATTTTTTACATCACTCACCAACTTAGTCACTCTCCTCTGAACCCTCTCCACAACCTCCTCATCTCCAAAGAATCCAGGTGACCAGACTTGATCCCAGTAATCCAAATGTGGAAGTATCAACGCCTTACAAAGGGGAATAATAACCTCTTTATCTCTGGATGTTAGTGTGTTCTTCAATAACTAAGTAATCCTATGTGCAATCGTTGGACACCTTAGCAATGTGCCCTCTGAACTTCATCTCCCTATCCACCAACACCCCCAAGTCCCTAGCCTCATCAATCTCTTTGAGTACCATTCCATCAATGTCGTACACAGCTGGTAATCTTTTAATCCCAAAATGCATAACTTTAACTTTTCCACATTGAACTGACATCCACTACTGTTTGCCCAATTTGCCAGCTAATTTAAATCATCCTGCAAACTCTCAACATCAGCTTGAATTTTTATTGTGCTACCCAACTTTGCATCATCAGCAAACAACTGAATATTTCCCTTCAAGCCATTTCCTATATCATTTATGCACAAATTAAACAACAATGGCCCAAGCACAGAGCCCTGAGGGTCACCACTGGTCACCTGCCTCATCTTGGACTCTGCTCCTCCATACGCTACTTTCTGGTATCCCTCCATGAACCATTCTCTTATCCATATCACCAGTTTAGTATTCATCCCTATCTGTTCTAATTTGTGCAACAGTATTCCATGTGGTATCCTGTCAAAAGCCTTAGCAAAATCCGGAATTATCACTGTGTAGCCATTCCCCTATCCAACTCAGATGTCATTCTATTGTAAAAAGTTAATAAATTGCTAAGGCAGGATCGACCTTTAAGAAAACCATGTTGATCCCTATAGAGTATCATATTCTGATCCACCCATTCTTGAATTCTGTCCTTAACCAACTTTTCCAATACTTTTATCACCAATCCTGAGTTGGTGATTGGTCTGTAATTAACTGCTGCAGTCTTAGAGCCACTTTTATGCAAAGGAACAACTTTACCTTCCTTCCACTCCCTAGGGACTATTCCAGAGTTCAAACTTAAGTTAAATATCCAAGTAAGAAGCTTTGACAATTTCTTTGCACATTCACGCAACACCCAAGCTGATATTCCATCTAAACCTACAGCAGTGTTTGCATTTAAATTCTGCAATATACTAAGTACCTTTGATTTCTTAACTTAAATTCTCACATTAGTTATTGCTATAGATACAGAGATATCCTCACTTGGGTGATAGACTTTTGAAAAGTGATCACTCAGTAACTCTACTCTTACATCTGAATTGGTCAACTCAATACCATCAGCACCCACTAAGGTTATCCTTCCAAAGTCATTCTTCCTTTTACTTGCCACATAGCGGAAGAACTCTTTGGGATTACCCTTGATCACCTTGGCTAAGGTCTTCTCATAATCTGATTTAGCTTTTTTTTACTATGCTGGTAACCTTCCTAGCTTGAGCCATGTACTGATTGCCTTTCTCCTTGTAAATTCTCCATAACATTTTCTTTTTTTGCAGATCAAGCCTGATACTACTACTTATCCATCTAATGCCTACCTTGTTTGTCTTCCTGATCATAGGAATACATTGTGATATTGCCTTCAGACACCTGCTGATTATATCCCAGCAATATGTTCTGCCATGGGATGGCTCTAAGCTCACTCCGAAGCTTGTTATAATTACCTAACCTATAGTTCCATATATATATATATATATATATATATATATATCCCCCTTAAGAGAGAAATCCACAAATTTGCAACCTTCCAAGTCAATACCACATGATCGCTCTCACCAATTGGAGGTAACGAGGACACCTTACTTATGCATATGTCCTCTGAACTATGACCAGATCCAACACTTCTCACACCACGAGTCCCTTCAATTATGTGCTGTTTCAAGTAATTATCTCTTAGAAGGTGTATGAATTCCATTTCCTTTTTGCCATGTGATATTTCCTCCTTCCAGTTGATATCACCATAATTAAAATCTCCCATAATAATCACTAATCCTGCACTCAGCTGCAACCAACTGCATATTTGGTTGCATTGGCCACTATTTCACACCAGACTGCCTCAAATGAACTATCATTCAAACAGTTATCCTCTTAATATATCACTTTCTTTGGCTGCAACTCATCAGCTATCATCAACAATACTCCTCCCCTCGTTCTGTCTTCTCTATCTTCCCCGAAAATACTGTACCATTCACATTCAATTCCTGTAACCACATTTTCTGCTGGCAGCCAAATTTCACTAATGCCTACAACTGTTGGTGAGATTGCACTGGCTAATGCCAAAAATTCTTCCCTCTTATTTCAAATGCTTCTTGCATTAGTATACAAAAATTGCAGATTTCCTTTAGTTCTTCTACCAGCTTTAGAACCGATATACATTCTGCTAATTTCAGTAGTCCTACGCCGATTTTTATCCACTCTATTCTTCAAATTATTCTGCAAAAAAGATCAACAAATATACGTTCACTGCATAAGTTTCTCTCTCTTACACTCGACCTTTTCAATTTTAGTTTCCCTGCCAATTATAGTTTCACTGTAGTTTTCATGTAGCTTATTTCTCTGAAAAATTTAGTCCCATCTTGAAAAATGAAAGAAGGGATCAATTTTTCTATAGACAGAAGGTAATTGTGTACAGGTCTCACCATTTAACTGATTTTAGTCAAATTTTGAATAAGTTCTTTATGCTTCGTCTCCTGACAATTTCAATTTATTGAGATAAATGAACTGGTGTGTGGGGGGGTGAGATTATAGTAGGATGGCATACATTCTAAAATTCTCTGCAGCTCATCATTCAATTTTATATTCTATTTTATGTGAAATTTTAAATATAGTTGTTTCTGACATCGGTTCCTCTGACAGTTTTGGTGTAGTTAAACGAAAATATGGGAGGAAGGTTGTAAAGAAGGAAGAGGAAAGTAAAATGTTATACATTGCTACAGATTACATATTATTCAGTAGATGTAAGTAGTTATTCTTAGGCTGCTTTTACTTATCTATAAAAAAAAAATGTGACATCTTATGTGTGAAAAAATGAACCAAGTATTGAGAAGGCAGGTATAGAAATTGGCTTCAATTTAGAAGCAGCTGTTTGGCTGACATGGGTATCTTAATTTGTTGCTGAGAATGTAATCCCCCCCCCAAAAAAATAATACGATAATAGTAGCAACAATCATTAATAAAAAAATAATTTTTATTATTATTATAAGGTCAGTGAGCTAGCTACTTGTATGTTGCCACTAACTTTCTATTTTTTTTTCCCTCACTTTCTTTTGTCTTTTATGTTGAGGACTATTTTGTTGCATGGCTCCAAAGTTAAATGTAATGTTTTTACCTTTTCTCTATTTCTCAAACTTTCTAACTTTGTTTCATAGTTGAATCTTTGTTTGGAAATATGATTAATTGCATATTTCCAGGGAATGTAGAGAGCTGCATGCTATCTTTATTAACAGCAACTGTATTTAAGTGTTTTTCATCTATTGAGTGTGCTGTCCCAATGATGAAGCTTGAAGGGGAACATTATAATGATGTGGTATTGCATTTTGTGCTGTGGATTACATTTACTGGTTTGTAGTGCATAGAACCATTATCACTAGGTTCCATATGAATTTTCTGAACAATTTGTGAAGAACATCAATTCTCACACACAACAGTTTTATGGTAATAGCCTTTATACATTGTGATGCATTATCTCAGCTCAGAGCATTGACTGTAAACAGCATTGTTAATCCAAACACTACAAAGTTCTGATGTAATTCTATTCAAACATGGTTTGAGGATAACAACATAACTTTGGCCAGTCTATCACAGTTTCAAATTGAGATGTAGTAGAATATCTCTAGATGAATTGGAATGAATTCTGAATTGGGTTAGGGCCAAGGTGATCATCAATAGTGAACTTGATAATGATTTAAAGGAGGAATAGAACACAATACCACCAACTTTTTACCAGAAATTAGTGGAAAGTCTTCCACTGTGTATTGAAGTGGATTATGGTCAAAGGTGGTACAATGTTATTAATATTTGTAAACTGTTAAAAATATCTTTATTAAGAGGATGGTATACATCTACTGTACAGACAGCAAATAACTCTGTATGTTTTCTGTTTATGGATTGAATGATAAAAATGTTCATTTGAGATGGCAGTAATAAAATAATCATGCTTCCAAAACACTGTCTAGTTATCTTACTGTAGTTTTTCAAATTTTTTATATTGTATTCATTTAAAAAATTACACCATCAAGTGTTATTAATATTTGAGTTATAAACATTAGTTAAAGGAGTGCATCCTACTATAAAATTATTCCATGCTTTTTTAAGGCACAGGATCTTTTGCTATGAGATGGTAAACTGATTTTGGAATATTAATTTTTACTTGCTTTAGAAAAGTTGAAATTTTAAACTCACTTTTGACTTGCTAGTTCTTGTGATTCCTGCTTCGGTTAGTTGTCATTGACTGTGGTGTATGTAGTATGTAACACCTGCCAATGAAGCCAATTTATTTCTAAAAAAAATATTAGCATACAGTTATTTCATAAATGAAAAGCAAGATATTTATTATGTGCTATGCTTCATACTTTCATCTCACATCAATCAGAGGCAGTGGTGTAGCTAGAGCTTTTGCTGCCCCTCTCAATACACACCAAAAATACTACAAAAAGTCAAAACGACGTATAGGGAAATAAATGAAAATGCTATGTTTAGTTTTTGAAGTGAAACTTTAATTTCAACATTCTAAAATGTTATTTTTCTTGCTTTTCTGTTAGCAAAATCGTCAATGACATTGGCAAAGTCTATTTCATAGTAATGTAGATAATTCTTAATAAATTTTATTTAGAAAAACTCCTCTCACAATTAACAATACTTACAGCAATTGTGAGGAAAATTCACAGTAGTATTACAATATTTGGAAAAGAGTTCTCGAGACTGTATTTATTTTAGAATTAACTGCAAAAGTTCAAAAAGGTTCAAAGTGCTGCCCAGGGCAGACTGCTTCCCTCCCCCCCTCTCCAGCTACACCTCTGATCAGAGGTAATACAAACAAAATTAACCTGATGGTTTTAAAAATGGGCACATGGACCATGCTGAACCTACCGTTTCAGTATATTTGATAGAAATGATATGCTCAGAAAAAGATATTGGATTCTTCAGTAATTGTGGAGTTTGTCAAAGTATTTAATATTTTCTTTTCTTGTTGAATCTAATTTAAAGGAAACACATAATTATAGTAAAGATAAAACATTAATTTCAGTTCACCTAAGTTAAAAATATTTATCAGTATATCTTGTCTAGCATTATTAATATGAACTAAGAACAACCCTGTAGAAATTCAAATGCATCTAGATATATTCAGGAAGTGGCTGTTATCTTGATTCTGAGACCAATTAATACTGTTAGGATATTATAATTGAAAATATAAAGGGCTATATTTATGAATAATTTTTTTTTAAAGAAAATGCATCTGTTTAGCACAGTTAAATATGATAGTTTTTCAGATTTTTTAATATAATAATCCATTTCAGTTTTTGATTGTAATTAGGGTTGAAATAATTCTTCTGTAGGTTTCATGAACAAATGTTCACATCTGAAAGCATTTCTGTAACAAGATATCTGCCCCAAAGTCTTATGACTAGTGTCCACTTCATGCTCAGCTTGCACACCATGAAGTGGAGTTTTCCTATAGGGCTTTAACTAATCTAACGTAATTCTACTTTTTGGAATCCTCTTCTCTGCAGGTAGATTAGTTTGTCCAAAATATTTTGAACTGCATGAGCGAAGAACTTGGTAGACTTCAGGTAAAGTTCATGGGCCAAATTTATCTTAGACAGATAAATTTGACAAGATAAACAAATGCACTACAACGATTTTATAAATGTGTTTTCAGAATGGCTGTAAATTGAACTTCCTTAGAATATGACCAGTATATTCAGAAGTACTTTTAACCTAGGTACTCTACTTTGGAGGATGTGGAAGGAGTACACCTGAACTTGATTTTCTGGATAAGGATTTGAATATAATCAATGAAAGTCAATAATGTTATTAAATTTGGAGCATTCTTATTAAATAAATCCTTTAAAGGGAAAATATGATACAGGCTCTGGTTAGAAATCTTGATCATACTATACATTGAGAGAAATAGTATGCAGAAGAATGATAAACATAATGGGTTTGACACACAGTGGATTCCCTAATAGTCAGCTTTTTATTGGAATGGAGGGAGTTTATATTTTAAAGAAAAACTAAGTTCTTTGGTTTTGTGCTGCTACTCACTAGCCTGAGTTGAATAGTATGTCTGTTCTCCAGCCTGCAGGGGTTGTAGGTTTGAATTCCATGAGAATAGGTGCTTATGATAGGTAGATGAATTTTGTCACCTAGTGTGAAACCACTATTCTGCTTAAGGACCTCTTTAAATTCACTATTACTTGCTTGTGTTGTTTGTTTAGGTCACACGTTGTGATTTTATGTCCTTGTCACATGTAATGGATGCAGATTAATGTATAAGCTAGTAATTCTAATTAACCTTCTAATGCATGAACTAGAATTGTTAAAAGTGTGAGGATAAATGGGTCTCCACTTTTTCTTGGGAAAGGAAAAAAAAAAAAAGTATAATATAAGGTGATAGTCATTATAGTTAAATGTGTGATATACACTGTATGTTTTTTATTTATGTAGCCAAAATTAGGAGGTTGTATGATATAGCTAATATTCTGTCAAGTCTGGGTTTGATTCAGAAAGTCTATGTCACTGAAGTAAGAGGACGAAAACCTGCTTTTAAGTATATTGGACCTGATGTGGATACATTAAGAGGTGAGAAATTATTTTTCCACATAATGATAATTATTTGTCATCTCCAGATCAAGGTCTTGGAGATAAAAAAAAAAAAAAAAGAAAAAGTAAAATTAAGAGCAGCATGATTCCTGAATCATGCTACTCTTAATTTTATAATCTTCATTGTTAATTTTGTGCGTTTACTAATTTTGCTCTTATTTTACATAAATTTATTTCATTCGCTTTCATTCATACATTGTGAATTCTATTATCTATAGTTGACTTTCTCTGTAATGAACTTGTAGGGACCAGCAGAATAGTTTGATAATTGTAGAAAGTTTTTTCTGCTTGGTTACACAGCAAATTACATCATCATCAAGTTTCTCATATGTACTCAGGGGATATACAGGATATAATGATAGTTCTACATGAAAAAGTTACACCATTATTAACTTCCAATGAACAATTTCCCTCTAAATTAATCTGTTATCTGTCAAGACTCCAACATTATCAAATTTTATAAAATAGTCTTCTAAGGTACTTTTTAATGTTTCAATCTACCTACATCTTGGTCTTTCTCTGGGTCTTTTTCCTGCCAGCATGGCAAAGAACACTTGTTTTTACTAACCTTTCCTCTCCCATTCTGTTTAAGTGACCATACCATTTGAGATTAGCTCTGCTAAAACATTCCTGAATGCTAACAATGCAAGTTCTTTCCTAATATCCTCAATTTTAATATGATACTGTCATTGATCCCATTTGCTCACTCCTCTAATCTTTCTCAGAACTCTTATATCTGTGGTCACCAGTCTTTGATCGTCTGTCTGTGTTCACTGGGCATCTACAGATGCCGTATGGTCACTCCAATGCTTGATGATGTTCCACACTAGGCCTCGCCATGTAGTCCTGTTGTTTGCCCTTCTGGCAGCCTCAACTCTCTGAAGATCAGTCACTCCACACACGCCATCCATCCATCTCATTGATGTTTACCCCTGCCTCTTTTTCCAGGAACTTTACCTTCTATTACTGTTCTGAGAAGTCCTCCTTCCATCCTTTCTATGTGTCCAAAATATTTTAACTTTCTTCTGTCAATATCCTTAAGGAGCCTTAAAGTTCTACTAATCTTTTCTAACACCCAATCATTTGTATGCCTTTCAGTGTATGATATCCTCAACAGCCTTCTGTAACACCACATCTCAAAAGCAGATATCCATTTCTTATCTGACTTCTTTAGGTTTCAAGTCTCGCATCCATAAGTTGCTGTTGGAAAAACAACTGCATCCAAAATCCTCAACTTTGTTCCCATGGAGATAGATCCATCCTTCCAGATTTTAGACAGGTCTCTGACTGTTGTTTTAGCCATTCCTAACCTTTTTCTGACATCTTCTGAACAGCAATTCTTCACATTAATAATGGATCCCAGGTACTCAAATTTGCCGACTTCCTCAATTCTTTCTCCATTAAGATACATTTGTTTCTCAAGAGCTTCTCTGTTTGTTTTTCCTTTGAGAACCATGATCTTTGTCTTGCTAGAATTGAGTTGAAGTCCTCTGTTATTACTGATCTTGTTAACTTTGTCAAGAATTAGTCCTAGTTCTTCCATGTCATTACAAAGGAGTGCTCCTTTGTAATGACATGTGTATCATCAGCGTACCTCAGATTACTGATCAATCTACCTCCTATCGTAATTCCTGTCCTGAGCTCATCCAATGCTTCACGCATGATGTCCTCTTTGATCAAGTGTTTTATTTCTAACTCAGCTGTTGGATCTGTAATAAGTTAAAATTGGTTTGAACACTGTCATGTATACAGCTAATTTTAGTGTTTTGACTAATTTCTTTCTTTCTTATTCCTTATAAATTTATTCATCTAACTTCCTACCATATCAGCTTTACTAATTCTGTTGTCTATTTCTATATTTAATATGCCATCTTCACTTAAAACATTTTCCTAAATAGCTGCAATGTTTTATTCTATAGGTTTTCTTCATTCGGGATGCAGTTGATATTTTCAATATTTTTGCATATTTTCATTGTCTTTCTATTTTTAGTTGATTTTCATACTATGTTTATCACAGCAATTACTCAGTTAGCCAAGGAATCTTGCAGACTTGTACTGGATTTATTCAGAAGTATAACATCATCTGCATAAAGTTGAGCTAAGATTAACATTGCTGATTTTGATATCAGATTTAACCACTTTCCTTCCTAATATGATTCATATAGAAAATTAATAACAGTGGAGATAATGTGTACCCTTGTCACACACCGGACTTAGCATCAAGCCGTTTTCCTCTATCTTCAATTCTAACTGCGGACTTACAGCTTGAATAGGGTCTATCTATTGTGCATTTACACCATATAACTGTAGCATTCTGAGGAAATTATATTATCATCATCATCATCATGCATATCAAGGATTTAGGCCTAGCATGGCCTGTTCCGGCTTAGAAGTCATCGTTTAAGAGGATGTCCTGGTTTTCTTTTTCCATCCATTTATAGTTATATTTTTTAATTTTTTCTATTACTGGTTTTTGGTTTAATTCTTTCATAATTTCTTCATTTCTTTTGTGATCAAGGAAATTATATTATATTAAGTAAATTATATTATACTGGATAAAAAATTATATTCTGATTTAATCCTTCCCTGTCAAATATAATTCAAATCTAATTTGCAATAATTGGAAAATTCACTATATCAAATCTTTAAAATAGTTGTCATCCCTGGTGATGACAACTATTTTAAAGTTGTCGTCCCCAGGGCTACAGGGTCTTTGGATGAGGCTTTTTGGGTTATAGTGAGAGTGTTTGATTGCTATAATGATGTTCACTATAGTGGGAATAGATATTTCCATTTTTTTTCCCCCTTCACTAAAAGATATTTTGGTTCATTTTATGTTCAGAATTAAATAGTCAAGGACTTGTGTTGTTTTCCTGTCTAGTAAGAAGTAAAGCAGAATTTTCTTATTTTACTTGAAAATTATAGTGTGAAATCATATTATTATTATTATTATTTTCTGACACCTCCAGGGAGTCAAGGACTCATACCTTCCCTTAAATTCATTCACACTAGATGCACTCGCTACACCTAAAGGCAAACTATTCCACTCACTCACTGCTCTCTGGGAGGAAAACCTAGCTCTTACCCCTTTCTTGACTGTAAACAAACTTAACTTCCATGGATGCTCCTGTGTTCTTTCCCCACCTTCCATATATCAAGGTTCGTTTCAACATTGCAATTATCCTCTGAGTTGTATTTGCAACTTTTGCTATGTGACCTTTGAACTTCAAATTCCTATCCACTAGTATGCCAAGAGTTTCTTGTAGCTTAACCCTGCTAATATAATAATCTGCTGGAACTCTAATCATGCCAAAGTGCATAACTTTACACTTACTAACATTAAACTGACAGCCATTTTTGTTTGCCCAAATTTCCAGCCCACTCAAATCATTTTGTAAATGTTGAATATCAGTAGCATTCCTGATTGCCATGCCTATCTTTGCATCATCAACAAACAATTGCACACCTGATGTTAGACTCTGCCTGTCATTATTGTATAGATTGAATAATAATGGCCCAAGGACTGAACCCTGAGGTACACCACTGGTCACCTTAAATCTGGTAGATTCACACCCACTGTATACCACGTTTTAATATCTGTCTGTCAACCATCTCCTGATCCAAGTCAAGAGTTTATATTCCAATTCCATATTCTCCAGTTTATGCAACAGTCTTTTGAATGGTATCCTATCAAGTGCCTTAGAAAAATCCAACATTGTCATAGTGTATCCATTCCCTTTATCCAACTCGGCTGTAACATTGTTATAAAATATAAGCAAATTGCTAAAATATTACCTTCCTTTAGTAAACCCATGCTGCTCCTTGCAGAGTATAGCATGCTTGTCTATCCATTTCTGTATGCGAGTTCTTACCAACTTCTCTAAGATCTTCACTACCATGCCTGAGATACTGATAGGTCAGTAGTTATACACATCAGTTTTTGCACCACCCTTGTACAATGAAACTATTATACATTCCTTCCATTCCTGAGCTGAGACTCAAGTTATGTAAAACATGTGAAAAGCCTATCCAATTTGGCTGAACATTCCTTTAGCAAACAGGCTGATATTCCATCTGTTCCTATAGACAAATTCTTATCCAGGGTATGCAACAGCTCTTCAACCTCATTTTCATGAACCTCTAACGCTTCATCTAATGTAGCAGTAGCACTGTGCACCATGTTACATACACGTGGTTGATATATTTTAGCAAAGTGAGCACTCATTAACTGAACAATCTCATTAGCTTCTTATGATCGAGTACCATCTGCATTCAATAAAGTTATTCTTTCACATTCATTCTTTGTTTTGCTTGCAGGATAATGATAAAATTCTTTTGGACTGCTTTTAAAGGGTCAAAGCTGTATAACTGAGAGGAGACCTCCACATAGCCTTTAAAGGAATGCGGAGAACCGGCCAGGGCTTCTGACCTAATGTCCAATCCTCACCTTCTCGTGGTGCACCCTGTTGGGTATCTACTTTGATACTGAACGAACGAGGATGGGCTGGCAATTTGGGATTTAGCCGACCAAATTGTATTCTTATTGGTTAAACCAAAATAAAAAATGATGGTACAACATGACAAAATTTCATGCCGGCTGGGGCGTCGCCCGGTTAAACAAGGCCCCCGTTGTTTTCGCCAGGGAACCAGGGCGAACAGCGAAAAGTCAGCTACTGGAACAAATCTGAAAACAAACCCCAACTCAACATCACCAGAGTTAAAGATCGGTACTATCAACTTAAGAAGCCTGAATGGCAAAGAAATGGAGCTAGCTGAGGAATTAGATAAGTACCAGATCGACATAATAGGGGTGACTGAAACAAAAAAGACCAAAACTGGTGAGATCTTTCTGAGCAATAAATACAAAATGTTATATTCAGGCAATGACAATCAAGGAAAAGAAGGAGTAGCCATAGTATTCAACACAAAATACGAGGCTAATTTTCTTGAATGGCAGTCAGTCTCAAGTAGAGTAATGTGGGCAAATATGAGAATGGGGAACTGGACAATGAGACTTATTTGTGCCTATGGTCCCACAGAAGGTTCTACTAAGGTAGAAGTGGAGGAATTTTTTGAGGCTTTAGAAAAAGCAACTGACACAATGAAAAAGGAAAAGTTGGTCCTTGTTGGGGATCTAAATAGTAGAGTAGGAAATGATTGTGAGACATACAAAAATATTTTGGGAAAATTTGGAGATAAGAGCAAAGCTAATAATAATGGCAAATATCTGTTGGATTTCTACTCAGGACATGGACTGGTTATTACTAACACCATGTTCCAACATAAAAATGTGCACAAATTCACATGGAGAGAAGAGGCTAGGAATAAGAAAAGTCTCATTGACTATGTTATTGTTGATAGTGATGTTTTCTCCCTGGTGCAGGACACCAGAGTGTACAGAGGATTTGAAATTGGAAGTGATCACTATTTAGTCTTGAGCAGGATAAAATTGAATTTCATATTGAAAAGAATAACATGTAAGAAAGTTTTAAAGCGAATAAAAGTTGAGCAGCTCTCAGATGTGAACTGTAGACTAAAATACAGAAATATTATTGAAAAGAAAATGAAAGAGTTTGAGAACAGGAATCAAACCTTGGAGATTCAGTGGCAAACTCTGAAGGAAACATTGATTGATTCTGCCAGAGAGGCATGTGGTGAGGTTGTGTGCAAGGATAAAAAAATCAGAACTCCCTGGTGGACACAGGAAGTTAAAGAGGCAGTGAAGGAAAAGAAGAAAGCATATCAAAAGTTCCTGGCAAATAAGTCAGCTTTTACTCTTACAGAATACAGAGACAAATGTAAAAAAGCTAAACAGTGTGTAAAACTAGCTAAACAAAAGTCATGGGAGTACTTTGGCAAGAATATAGAAAATAAATATCAAGAAGGCGGCAAAATATTCTGGAGGTTGTTGAAGAAGCTTAGGAATGGAAGAAAGAGTGCTGTAAAAGGAATTAGAGATGATAAAGGTGAAATGAAAACAGGAGAAAAAGATATCCTTGAAGTATGGAGTAATTACTTTGAAAAACTGCTAAATGAAACAAGAAGTGATGACAGCACAGTGATAAAAAACACTGACCAGGCATGCAGTCAGGAATACATATCCACTACATACATATACACATTTTCTACTACTTGAAGTAGAAAAAGCCATCATAGGCTTGAAATGTGGAAAGGCAGCAGGAGTAGATGATATTCGACCAGAAATGCTGGTCGAATGCTGAAGTATGGTGGTATAAGAGTCTTACAGTGGCTGCACTGCATAGTTCAGAAAGCCTGGACAGAGGGATGAATTCCCGATGATTGGAGTAGAGCTCTCATAGTACCCATATATAAAAAGGGAAATAAAACTGAATGTGAGAATTACAGATGTATTTCCCTACTGAGTGTTCCTGGCAAGATCTATGCAAGTATACTTGAGAAATGGTTGAGAAGAATTGTGGAAGAAAAGCTTGGTGAAGAACAAGCTGGATTCAGGCCAAATAGAGGCTGTCAGGATCAGATCTTCACTTTACGACAAATAGTCGAGAAAGCATGGGAATATAATAAAGATCTGTATTTAAGTTTTGTCGATTTGGAAAAGGCATATGACAAGGTGCCAAGAGAGAAACTATTCAATACGCTGCAGTTATATGGTGTCAATGGGGCATTATATCAAGCAATACTTAGTCTTTATTTGAGTTGTGAGTCAGCAGTTAGAATTGAAGGAAGTACAGGAAGATGGTTTAATGTTAAATCTGGTGTGAGACAAGGATGTACATTATCCCCTCTGTTATTCATTATCTATATGGATCACATTATGAAGGAATGTGGTATTAAACCTGATATCAAAATTGGAGATGTTAATGTCAGCTCTTTGCTTTATGCGGATGATGTTATACTTCTAAATAAATCCGCTACAAGTCTGCAAGATTCTCTGACTAAATTGAATAGCTGTTGTAATAGATATGGTATGAAGGTCAGCAATAAAAAGACAAAGACAATGAAAATAGGCAGAATCATTGAAAATGTCAACTGTGTTGTGAATGGAGAACCTGTGGAACAAGTAAAACATTTCAGCTACTTAGGCACAATTTTTACTGAAGATGGTAAACTAAATATAGAAATAGACAACAGAATCAGCAAAGCTGGTATCGTGGGAAGTCAATTGAATAAATTCATATGGAATAAGAAAGAAATTAGTCGGAACACTAAATTAGCTGTATATAAGACTGTGTTCAAACCAATTTTAACTTATGGATCTGAGAGCTGGGTCAGAAGTAAAACACTTGACCAAAGACTAGAGACTACAGATATGAGAGTCCTGAGAAAGATTAGAGGTGTGAACAGATGGCATCAATGGCAATATCATATTAAAAATGAGGATATTAGGAAAGAACTTGACATTGTCAGCATCCAGGAATGCGTTAGCAGAGCTAATCTCAGATGGTATGGTCACTTAAATAGAATAGGTGAGGAAAGATTAGCAAAACAAGTGTTCTCTGCCAGGTTGGCAGGAAAACGACCCAGAGGAAGACCAAGATATAGGTGGATTGATACGGTACAAAGTGCCTTAGATGATAGAAATATAAGATCTGATAATGTTGGAGTCTTGACAAGTAATGGACTGATTTGGAGGAAAATTGTAGATAGGAAGTTAGTAATGATGTAATTTTTTCATGTAGTACTGTCATATCCTGTACACCCCTTGAGGGTACATGGCAGGAATTTGATGATGATGATGCTTTTTGCTTGCATGGCCAATTTCTTTTCATTCTCTGATTTAGCTTTCCGCACAATACTCGTTACTTTTCTTGCCTGAGCTTTATATATTTCATAATTCCTCTTACTCTTATTCTGATGATATTCTTTCCACATCATCTTCTTGTGGATCTCTTGCTTAATAAGGTTGCACATCCATTTCACTTTGAACACCACTTTTTTAAAAATTAAATAATAGCACATTAATTTATTTTATTTTATTAATTTTTTTATTTGAAAATATTTTTGGTGCCACGCTCTTTCTGAATATCTTTATACATTATTATTATTATTGCACAGGAATCCCTATGGAGTCCAAACACTCATCATGGAAATCCCACAGGATCCACACAATTTGTGGAACCTCTCTTTGAACACACTGACCAACAAGGCACTCACAACAAACTCTGGCAACCCATTCCACTCTTCCATTACTCTCCAAGGGAAAAATCTAGTTCTCACATCCCCATTAACCACATTCTTATTTATTTTCCAGGGATGACCCCTTTAGTCTGGTTCCTTCAGCCAATTGGGAAATATTTCCTCTACGTCAGTTCAATGAAATCTTTTTAGTAACTTGCTTGTTTCTATCATATTCCCTCTTTTCTACCTGTCAACCAAGTTTTACAACTCACAATCCTTTAGTCTGTTGTCATAGCATTCCATGACCATTGCTATCGTGGTCACATGCTCTGGATCCTGTCCACCAATTGGTCATCTCCAAGAATCCCAAGTTGACCAGATCTGAGCAGAGTAATCCAGATGTGACCATATCAAGGTCTCATAAAGTAGAATGATAACTTCTTAGTGTGTTCTTCAATTACTGAGTAATCCTATGCCAGTGTGGGTTATCTTATTCCAAAATGGCAGCTCCGCAGTTGGTTGGTTGTCACGATGAACATGAGTCAGAACAGTCAAACTTTCAGAACATACCAACTCCACTAATTCCTTTGGAAGAAGATTAAAGTCCATCACAGGGGTAGTCATCGTATGGAGTGTTGTTTATACAAAGAGTTGTAAAACTTTACTTCACTGTCTGAATCTGAACAGAAATGGTCTGAAATTACCCATATTATAGGAAATAACTCTTCTCTACACATTCTGTGTTCAATAGTTTTGTTTAAATTAATACTTTGTCTCCAGTTTAAATTTATATAGTTAGGATATTAACACATTCGCTGCCAACTACGAGTATACTCATAGTTCATATATGAGCCACACAAGCCAGCTACGAGTATACTCGTATGACGCTTACCGCCGGCAGCGAGATTACCGTACTGACCTTGAAGAAGTGAAAATGCTTGGCTTGTGGAGCTAGCAGCAAAACTGTGTATACTCATAGATGGTATGTGCTCTGCACAAGCCAACTACGAGTATACTCGTATGACGCTTACCACCGGCAACGAGATTACCATACTGACTTTGAAGAATTGAAATTGCTTGGCATAGGGGACAGACTATGCCGAAGTAGCGTGGCAGCGAACGTGTTAATGTATTTTAGACTATGCCACTATATAATATATGACTAACTTGCATGTTTTCATTGTTGAGTATTTCCATTTCTCTTTGTTTAATTTGAAAGTCATGTATGAAGATGCTCAAGAACTAGGTGAAAATTCTATGTGAATTAAGTCTCAAGGAAGTAATCAATCCATACTTAATAATTTATTTTGTTATGCTGGCATATGTCCCAGTTGATCATGCTGTTTCATCATTTATCTTTGCTAAAACTTAAGAGTTATGCACCTGTCTTGAGTTGTAACCTTTCCCAATGTTTCAGTTAAATTTGTGAGATCAGTCTTTGTCATTTAATGACTGAGTTCTTGTTGTTGATCCCTCTTGCTCAGTGTTAACACTAAATGTTATCAAGCATTTAGAACACTTCACTGTCATTGTGAAAAGAAGAAAAACTGATATGATTCAAATGTTATCGTCACCATTATTATTACAGTAATGTTGCCATTAGTGATAACCCCATTATAGTAATACTAGAACACTGTCATATTTCTGCCTGTTTATTATTATTGTTTATTATTATTAAGAGAGACCTCCAAGGAGTCAGAGACTCATCGAGGGAGGCCACATACTACACACACCAGCTATCATACTTATTCTTGAATTCATTCACACTGCTTGTACTCACAACATCCAACAGCAATCCATTCCAATCACGCACCACCCTATGAGAAAAAAATCTGCTCAGTGTTAACTGAGCAGATTTACTCATATATTATATATTGTTGGAATGAGTGAATTACAATATAGTAATTTAAATATTCTAAATATCCATAATACAGTATGGTGCAAAAAAAAAAAAAAAGTGCATCTTCATACATGACTTCATACTGAACTTTGGCACCCCTTCAGTACACATGCTATGAAATATGCCGTTCGACTCCATGCACATTAATAGAAGAGCATGTGTAGCGTCTATGGCATTACATTAGCTCTAGCAATGGTCTTGACTTTAGATGAAAAGACGTTTATTGTTGAGCATTATTTTCATTCATATGAAGTTGGTCCGGTTAGTTAGCCTAGTGGCTATGCGCTTCACAACCATATGCCTGGGAAAGGAGTGTCCTGGATTTGATTCCCGTTGCCGATATGAGGAGCTTAAAGATCTTTCTTAGACATAGCCAAGTTAGCCAGTCTTGGGCATGGACAGTAGGGTTTTTCTCCCCAGTTTATCTGGGATTTTTCCTCCTGCAAGCTGCCTGCTTGCGGGAGGAAAATACATGCAGCTACAGCAATTGAATATATCAGAAGTCATAGGGATAGTCACCTTATCATTGGGATGAGTACGACTTAGAAGGGCTTAAGATAGCTATGTAAAAGCCAGTAGGCCTAACACGTAAAAGGAAGAAAAAGAAGAGACGAAATTGATAGAGCAAATGGTCCAAGCCTATGACATGTTTATGAGCAGTTTGTTCATTGTTTTCATAAGCGTTCCCCAAGTAATAGTGAATATGCCCAAATATTCCCCACGTCACTGAAGTGGGACATAATTGTGTTCTACTTCATTGAAGAGGGTGGTGTAACCATGACCTTGATTAACAGATGCTACATTGAGAATGTGTGTTAGTTCCGTTCACTCAGGATTTGCGTAGGATGTGTCATGCAAAAAACATTTCATTTTGTGCACAGACAAAGGTTTGTATTTTCCCGAAATACAAAAATGTTTTTGGAAAATTTGGAGAAAAGAGCAAAGCTAACAATAATGGTGAATACCTATTGGATTTTTGCTCAGGACATGGACCGGTTATTACTAACACAATGTTCCAACAGAAAAATGTGCACAAATTCACATGGAGAGAAGAGTCAAGGAATAAGAAAAGTCTCATTGACTATGTTATTGTTGATAGTGATGTTTTCTCCTTGGTGCAGGACATCAGTGTACAGAAAATTTGAAATTAGAAGTGATCACTATTTAGTCTTGAACAGGATAAAATTGAATTTATATATTGAAAAGAATGACATGTGAGAAAGTTTTAAAGCGAATAAAAGTTGAGCAGCTCTCAGATGTGAACTGCAGACTATAATATACAAAGATTATTGAAAAAAAAATTAAAGAGTTTGAGAACATAACCAAACCTTGGAGATTCAGTGGCAAACCTTGAAGAAAACCCTGATTGATTCAGCCAGAGAAGCATGTGGTGAGGTTATCTGCAAGGATAGAACAATCAGAGCTCTATGGTGGACACAGGAAGTTAAAGAGGCAGTGAAGGAAAAGAAGAAAGCATATCAAAAGTTCCTGGCAAATAAATCATCTTGTGCTCTTAGAGAATACAGAGACACATGTAAGAAAGCTAACCACTGTGTACTAGCTAAACAAAAGTAATGGGAAGACTTTGGTAAGAACCAAAAGTCTCATTGACTATATTATTGTTCACAGTGATGTTTTCTCCCTTGTGCAGGACACCAGAGTGTACAGAGGATTTGAAATTGGAAGTGATCACCAATTAGTCTTGAGCAGAATAAAATTGAATGTTCTTTTCATATTGAAAAGAAGAACATGTAAGAAAGTTTTAAAGCAAATTAAAGTTGAGCAGCTCTCATATGTGAACTTTAGACTAAAATACACAAACATTATTCAAGAAAAAATGAAACAGAAAAACAGGAACCAAACCTTGGAGATTCACTGGCAAGCACTGAAGAAAACACTGATTGATTTCATCAGAGAGGCATTTGGTGAGGTTGTCTGCAGGGATAGAAAAATCAGAACTCCATGGTGGACACAGGAGGTTAAAGAGGCAGTGAAGGGAAAGAAGAAAGCATATCAAAAGTTCCTGGCAAATAAGTCAGCTTGTGCTCTTAGAGAATACAGAGACAAATGTAAGAAAGCTAAATACTGTGTAAAAGTAGCTAAACAAAAGTCATGGGAAGACTTTGGTAAGAACATAGAAAATAAATATTAAGAAGGTGGCAAGATATTCTGGAGGTTGTTGAACAAGCTCGGAAATGGAGGAAAAAGTGCTGTAAAAGGAATTAGAGATGATAAAGGTGACATGAAAACGGTAGAAAAAGATATCCTTGATGTATCGAGTGATTACTTCAAAAAATTGCTAAATGAAACAAGCAGTGGTAGCACAGTGGTAAAATAACACTGACCAGGCATGCAGTCAGGAATACATATCCATACTTGAAGTAGAAAAAGCCATCAAAGGCCTGAAATGTAGAAAGGCAGCCTGAGTAAATGATATTTGACCAGAAATGCTCAATTATGGAGGTATAAAAGTCTTACAGTGGCTGCACTGCATAGTTCAGAGGCCTAGACAAAGGGACAAATTCCAGATGACTGGAATAGAGCTCTCATAATACCCATATATAAAAAGGAAAATAAAACTTACTGTGAGAATTACAGAGGTATTTCTCTACTAGTATTCCTGGTAAAATTTATGCAAGTATGCTTGAGAAACATTTGAGAAGGATTGTGGAAGAAAAGTTTGGTGAAGAACAAATGGAGGCTGTCAGAAACAGATCTTCACTTAGTTGTTCCAAGTTTTTCCACCTATAAATTAAAGATATAGCAAGAAATTATATACTTGTTTTATCCTTGAACCAAGTGTAAACAAACAAAATTTGCACCTAAAGTATTTTTTGAACTGAGGCAACTCGTGGTAAAGATGGTATGACTTCACATCACTAGCCTTAGTATCCCATAATGCAAAGCACATCTCCTTGCAGACATGCATTATGGAAGAGTCACTACCCAGACCGGTTTTGACCATTATTGAGGTCTCATCAGTGGGACCCAGAGGTGATACCAAGGTTGAAGTAACTTCAGGTGCAAACTTTGTTTACTTACATTTGGGTAAAGGATTAAACCATGTATATAATTCCTTGGTATCTTTAATTTACAGATCTTTACTTTACGACAAATAGTTGAGAAAAGCATGGGAATATAACAGAGATCTGTACTTAAGTTTTGTAGATCTCGAAAAGGCTTATGACAAGGTGCCAAGAGAGAAGCTATTCAAAACACTACAGTTTTCTAGGCTCAATGGGGCATTATATCAAACAATACTTAGTCTTTATTTGAGTTGTATGTCACCAGGAAGATGGCTTAATGTTAACTCTGGATCAGGCAAGGATGTGCATTATCCCCTCTGCTATTCCTTATCTATATGGATCACATTATGAAGGAAAGTGGTATTAAACCTGATATCAAAATTGGAGATGTTAATGTCAGCTCTTTGCTTTATGCAGATGATGTCATACTTCTAAATAAATCTGCTACAAGTCTGCAAGATTCCCTGACTAAATATACCTGTTGTGATAGATATGGTATGAAGGTCAGCAATAACTAGACAAAGATAATGAAAATAGACAGAAGCATTGGAAATATCAACTGCATTACTGATAATTAACTTAAGGAATTTACAACGCATAAAACGGATATTAATTAAAGGAAACTTTAATGAATACCTTCAATATTTCGGCAACGTCATGTTGCCATCTTCAGGATCATACAAATATGGTATGTGCACGCAGGCACTAACAAAAGCAAATGAGGAAGAAAGCAAGAAACTAATATTGTTCCCAAAGTCTTAATGGTGCCCCCTAATTGGGTTGTCTTGGTTGTTGGGCTGAAGTTCTCATGATGTAAATCTCCCAAATTTTGGGCAGTCTCATGCACAAAAAAAAACCATTCCATACCTCAACAAATTTGGGTGCATGAGAGTGCCCCAAATTTAGGAGACTTACATCATTAGAACTTCAGCCCAATGGCCAAGACAACCCAATTAGCCCACTAGGGGACACCATTATGACTTTAGGAACAATATTAGTTTCTTGCCTTCTTCCTCATTTGTTTTTGTTAGTGCCTGCTTGCACATATCATATTTGTATGTTCCTGAAGATTGCCAAAATATTGAAGGTATTCATTAAAGTTTCCTTTAATTAATATCCAGTTATGTATGATCAATGTATAAGCCTTGCTACAAGAATTATCAACTGCATTGTGAATGAAAACATAATGAACAAGTGATACATTTCAGCTACTTAGGCACGATTTTTAGTGAAAATGGTAAATTAAATATGGACATGAACAACAGAATCAAAAAATCTGGTATGGTAGGAAATCAACTGAATAAATTTATATGAATAAGAGAGAAATTAGTCAAAACAGTAAATTAGCTGTATACAAGACAGTGTTCAAACCAATTTTAACTTATGGATCTGAGAGCTGGATCAGAAATAAAACACTTGACCAAAGACTAGAGATCGCGGATATGAGAGTCCTGAGAAAGATTAGCGGCATGAACAGATGGCAATATCATGTTAAAAACGAGGGTATTAGGAAAGATGTTGACATTGTCAGCATCCAGGAATGTATTAGCAGAGCTAATCCTCAGGTGGTATGGTAACTTAAACAAAATGGGCGAGTAAAGATTTGCAAAATAAGTGTTAATGTTGAAGTCTTGATAGGTAGCAGACTGATTTGGAGGAAAATTGTAGATAGGAAGTTAGTAATGAGGAAGTTTTTCATGCAGTACTATCATATCCTGTACACCCCTTGAGGGTACATGGCAGGAATTTGATTATGATGACAAAGGTTCGAAGGATACCCATTCCCTTCACTTTTTCCGGAATTCACATCACTTGATGTCTTCGTTTGAGGTATGTTGAAGGAATGGGTATTCCACTCATGAGATGCCTTCAAACCTTGATGAACTAACTGATAAAATCACGCAATATGTCCATCAGATGTCTCAATCCTTGTTCTCAAGATGACAGAGAACCTTTGCATATGTTACGAAACCTGTCTTGAAAGATCAGGTGTCCGTTTCGATCTTGTAATCGACAGTCGTTAATGCTTTATTCGACCAAGATTCCACCAAAAATTTTGGGTGTACATATCATCGTGTATAAACATATATTTGTTTGTTAATAAACAGTGTATAGCTTTATGTCTATTATGAAAGTTGAAAATAAGGGGATAAACATCCTTTGTTGTTTTATAGCCAGTAAGCGAAACTAAAGATCGATAACTACGATATATAAGTTTCATGCTGAAGAACTATCAGCGAAGGCAATTCGAAGTAAAGGTGGAGCAAGCTCCCTCACTAGGAGCTGTGTTTTACATTATGAGAAAATATCAGGAATAGTGAGGGAGCTTGCTCCATCTTTACTTTGAATTGCCTTCGCCGATAGTTCTTCGGCATGAAACTTATAGATCGTAGTTATCGATCTTTAGTTTCGCTTACTGGCTATAAAACAACAAAGGATGTTTATCCTCTTATTTTCTATATTAAGGTGCCAGAAAACTAGCCATTTGGCTTTTTATCTTAACTATTATGAAAGTTCTCTAGTGCATTTTGGTTTGGTTTTCTTTCCAAGCATGCAATTTTATTTCAGCTATTTTTGCATGTAACCCTGCTTTTCTTGGTATGCAATACTTGAGTGGCTTGCTGAAATTACCCAAGTTCTTACGTATATTTCTATCTTTGCAAACATCTTCACAGATACCCTTTCCTTCATTGTTACATTGTGATCAGCATTCATTCTGGTAAATTATAGAGACTACATCCATGTTAGGAATAATTACTTGACATTCATTCATTATATAATTTGATTTTCATTTTCAAACTGTTACTTATTTCCTAGTAATATTTATATAAATATTTGAGTCTTAGTTTTATGCAAAGCCTCAATTTATTAAACTTACTCCAGCTGCAAACAAGGGGAATTAAAACATTTTAAGAACTTGTCAGGGTGAGTTAAAAACATGTTAGTGCAGTAAATTAAATTTCATTGTACTGACATGTTTTCCTATAATTTTTCTACTTTTGTTTCCTCTTCCTTAGAGGAAAGAGAAGTATAAATTGTCTGTTGGTAGAAATTTGGCTGTAGACCATTTCATTGCAAACTTTTTAGGACTTGTAATTTATAAATCATTATCTTAAAAATTGAAGGATAAAATTTGATCTAATTCCAAAATGAAAAGGAATTAAATTTACTTTAGTGGCTTCTGAACTAAAAGTGTCAAAAAAAAAAAAAAAAAAAAAATCCACATTTCTTTGTTGGTTTTTGTTAAGTAAGAAATGAAATCCCCAAAGAAAGGGGTAAAAAAAAATCTGTAAATTCCTGTTAAAAAAGCAATATTAAAAATGTTTGCATTCGTATGTTTCAGCTAAATTTGTGAGATCAGTCTTTGGATTTGACACTATTGGATATGAATTCTCATAAATAGTGCATAGAGTGAGTTCAAAGTGTTGTTCTCACCCTCTTACTCATTGCTAACAGTAAGAAGTTATCAAGCATTTAGAACACTGCACTGTCATTAACAAAATAAGAAAAACTTATGATTTGAATATCTTTTTTTCCCCCTCTTAAGTCATGGGTATGACCTAAGAGAAAGCACATTATTCATGCTCTTAGACTAGAGATTTGCTGTGTAAAAGCTTGTGTTAAATGTGATATGTCTAAGAGAACATTAAGTTTCTGTATTGCAAGCACATCTTGGGGAAATGTAATTGTACTGGTTTAGTAATGTTTAATATCAGAAAATAAAAGGGTTGCCGCCAGTGTGAGATAACAATTTTTAAAGTTAGTAATTCTCAGGACATGAAAAAAACTCACTGGTACCACAAATGGCTGGATATTATAAAGCACCAATACACACTATTGGACCTCTGGCCTGTAGCTTTTGAATGCTAATCTGACTTTTTTAAAGTTGGTGAAATCCCAGTATCTTTCCTCTAGACAAAACACCCACAGCAATGTATTACATGTTCAAGATGAGAATACATACACACAGGCAGATACATCCCCCCCCCCCCATAACAGTATGTCATTATTAAAACTAACCAATAGAGCCTACAATATTTGTTCCAGTGAAGCCTCTCTTTCAACAGAATTCAACCATATACACGACACCTTTCTATCTAATGGCTACAGTTCCTACAGAATTGAAAAATAATCTTTCTCCCAATTCATGGCCATCTCTTCAGAAAGATTTTAAGAATATAATAGCTAAGTCCTTAAAATAAAAATACAACCTCTGCACCTCCAAACCCTACCTGAAACTAGTTACCCTTATCTGCTCCACTAATGGTCGGTTCCCACCTCTCTGTTTCTGGTGTATATAAGGTGCCCTGTTCCTCCAAGTGGCATACTCTGGACAGACAGGTAGATCAGCTGCCATCTACATTGAAGAGCACAAAATCTACTTGTGCAATCATCACTGTGGTTAGTCTGGTCTTGCAGACCATGCATTGGGTACCACCCATAGGATGAACTGAAAAAAAAAAAAAAAAAAAGCCATTTGCCATCGCTGCAAATTTAAGAGACTTGTTTTTGGAATCTGCAGCTGCTCTCAGAAATCAGCCTAATATAAATAAATACAGATGCAAGAAACTTCCTAAAATATGGGAAGCATTAATCCTTTGAGATCCCATTTACAACCTAGAAGATACCTTTTCCTGCAAGATACCCACAGAGGGCACTCCACCTAGTTAAGACTCTAGTCTTACATCAGTGTAGTTCCTTTAGTTTTGTGTTGTCTGTGTGTGTTACAGGTGTTAGTTTGTACTCCCTGAAGATGTCTCTGTGAGTGAGATGAAATATTGGAAGAATTAAAATAGTTTTTAATCCTTTTCCAGGACTGTTAATATTCCATTAAACCTTCAACATGATTTCCTCCTAGCATTTAAGCCTTAACACACAGAAATGCTGGTATCAACTGCCAATATGCTAATAAACTTAACCATCAGCTTACTTTTTCCATGGACATGTCACATTTTACATGAAGCTGAACAGCAGACCTCATGTCAGAGTACATGTCAAAACTTATGTAAGTGATAATTTTTAATAATTTTAAAATTGTTAAAATTTTTATATCATCATAAAAATCAAGAAAGAAATACTGACTTTGTTGACATAAATTTAATCTTTAAAAGAATTAAAAAAATTAAAGTATTAAGAAATTACAATTAAGTAAAGTTTGAAAACGTTTGAGCAGGGGAGTAGTTGTAAAACAATTGTTTTTAAATTGCTCATTTTTATATAAAATAAATTGTAACAAAAGCATATAAGACAACAAATGGATATGCCAATATTGAAGTTGCATTTCTTTGTGATGTATCATGTAAAAATTATCATTAATAACTGCAATAGGTAAAAAAACATGGTGTCTTTGTAAATAGTTATTAACAATAGAAAACCCTCTTATATGATTTGTAGCAAAAATATTTCAACAATTTCTATATATATTTAAATCCATTTTCAACTACCCAATTACAACCCAATCATAAATTTATGGTTGTATGAATCTACTCTAGACCCAAACCTCTATTTGGGAATTTTCATTAAAGTTTAAGTAATTCCACATCAGATGTGTGACATGAATTCATCCTCTGTTAAATTGCTTGATTTCTGTAGTTCTTTTCTCTGACATTTTAAGTATTTGGAAGCTGTCATATTTAAAATGTGAGAATAAATTATTAAATATTCAGAATAGAATAAACATTTATTAGAATTCCTATTTCAGGAAACAAATTTTTGAATTCTGGTTTCTAATCAGGTATAACTTACTTCAAATTATTACTGAATGATGTCTTTGCATATATTGATATCACTGGTTTATTACTTTTGTTTTGTTTCTTTCATTAGCTGAGCTTGATTCTCTGAAGTCCACTACGGATACTAGTTTCAGCTTATTGCAAGAGAAGATTCAGTCATCAGGTTCTCCAAGGCTGATTATGTTGAACAAAGCAGTTTCTCATAGTCCTTCAGGTATTTATAACTTGAAGTTTTAAAATGAAACACAGAGTTACAGAGAAATAGTTTATGAACAGAAATATTCAGGAGGATATGATGGAAGAGAACTCCAGCAAATTATATAATTCATAATTATCAGATTTGAATGAAATGTGAAATAGCTGTGATTTTCAGATCTTTCTTCTCCTGTGAGAAGGTGAGAAAGATATATCTAATGGAAGTTATTAAATATTTTACCTCCATTGGATATAAAAATATAAACTATTTATTAAAGAAAGAGAAATTGGGAAGGGGGAACTGAGTTGAAATAGTTGCCCATGAAGGGCTGAAATATGGCTAATTCATAAGAACCAATCTGTATAGCAGATTGTATGTTCATAATAACAAATCTTATAACAGTATTAGCTTTGGATCTACATACAAAACTATTGTTAAGAACTTCTCTGAAAACTGTCCATTTCTTTAATATGAACTCTTTACAATCTTTTTCTTTTCCAATGATGTTATTCCAATCTCCCATTGCAGTGAGGTTGTTTTCATTCAAGTGTCAATATCTTCATGTACTCTTTTGATTTCATCATAATGATCACTGATATTCATGTAAGCTAGCTTGTATTATTATTATGTTAATGATACCAAGCAATTTTATAAGCTGGGTTTTAATCCTTTTTCCCAAGTAAGCAAACAGACAAGTAAGTCAAGTTTGCGCCTGCATGTAGTGCAAGTCCATCTGTTTTTCTTTCAACTCTCTCTCTGAATTTAATGTTTTCACCAGTTTTCATTAATTGGAGCTGTCAGAATAAATTGTGAGGCCATGTCTATTGGTATTTAATACATTTCTTTGTCACATTCACTTGGCATAAAGATTACTGGATCTGGATTTTCTACTAAATGTCTTGAAAAGCAAAACAAACCAGCAACCATCAGGATTTATCTGTAGGATTTGTCCCCCCCCCCCCCAATAGTTTATCTGTAGGCTTACAGGCTAGATAAACTATTCTTAAAATTGCCAATAGATATCCAGCAAAACATTAGTGGGAATATCTTCAAAACATCATGTAAGAAGCATATTCACATCCTTGCTTAGACACTTTACAAGATCACTTCAGTCTCACTTTAATTTACTCCAATGCTTCCTGTTTGCTGTGTAAGTGTTTCCTGTGTAGAGCATAAATTCACATAGCTGATGGAAACTGCAATGAAACAAATGTACATTTCACTTCAAATGAGTGAAACAGTCTCAAATTACAAGTTCCTTTTTTCTGCTATTTTGGTTTGAATTCCACCTTCTCTAAACATGTAGACAAGTGATGGATCTTTCAGAAATAATATGCTTTAAATCAGTAACTTGTTACAAAAACAAAACATTTTGTTTACAAAATTTATACTTCTGTTTTATTCTAAATGCGAACTTAAATAGAAAAAATATTTTATGTAATTGACACTGATTTCAAATATAAACATTCATCAAAATTAAGGGGATAAAAATCCCTTGTTGTTTTACGGCCAGTAAGCGAAACTCTAAGATCGAGAACTACGATCTATGAGTTTCATGCCGAAGAACTATCGGCGAATCCAAGCATAAGTGACCACTTGGTAGTACAACACTAACAACTTGAAGCAAAGGTGGAGCAAGATCCCTCACTATCCTTGATATTTTCTCATAATGTAAAAACACAGCTCCTAGGAGATGTAATACTGTCATTACATTACGAGGAGAGGTCACTACCCAGACCGGTTTCGACCTTTTTTGAGGTCTCATTTAGTGAGGGAGCTTGCTCCACCTTTGCTTAGAGTTGCCTTCACCCACACCCTCCTGTCAGCTAAGTACAGCTGGTAACGGGATTCATCCGACCACACGACTCTGGTCCACTCTGCAGATTTGATGGTCCAAACACCAAGTGAGGTGCAATTGCCCAATGACAAGCTGTCAACAGTGGTGCACGATTAGCGCTTCAGCTCTTATAGCACATGGTATACAGGGTATGCCATACCATTTGCTTGCTGATGCTTCTTGGACATCTGACATTGAAACGAGATGTGATTTGTACTGCCACTGTCCTGCAGTTGGTCTGAATGAGCCTGGACAGTCTACATTGACCCCACTCATTAATGGTGTGTGGTCAGCCATCACTTGCTCATTGGGCACTGGTATGTCCATTGATGGTATACTAGCAGTAGACCCTTGGTACGGTTGCCCTCAAGAACTCTAGGTTCTTACCACTTGGGCGATAGAGTTACCCATCTGTGTTGTGCCGATAATACACCCACGATCAAAGTCACTAAGATAGGCACGTTTACCCATGTTTGTTAATTGCGATACACTGTTGGGAAGTTCCAATGTTTGCCTATTAACAGTCTGTGTTTAGTTTGTGTATGTTTCACTCTGTGTGGTCCCCCACACAGTGACAGTATCAACTTCAGATATCTGCGGACCTCTTCTTAAATTTTCATTATTACCAAGTATCCCTTAATTAATTAATTAAAAAAATTAATTAATTAATTAAAATTAATAAATTAATTTAAAATATTAAAAAATTAAATATCTATTTTATTTGAATTTATATGTTCATGTAAACAAAAAATGATTTATTTTTAATAGAACAAACTTTATAAAGATAATATAAAGTTTTACTTACTTGAAATAATTTATCATCGACGAGAGGAGTGAAATTGCTTATGGTGAGATAAAATTTCACCAAAATTTGGCTCTATAGTTGTTAATTTTAATCTCAGATGTGGTTCGACATCTATAATGCGATTCCTGTTCTTCGTCTTAATATCTACAAGAGCCGAAAATCCAACTTCTCCATTACCAACCCGCTTTTGCAATAACTTCATTTTTGCCAACGTGGCGTTCACTTTATCTTTGACATGAAATATAGAAATTTCCTTGCCTTGTAAAGATAAATTAAGACTATTTAATACAGTAAATATATCTACCAGGTATGCTAATTGACTGAGCCATTTCCAATTATGTAAATGCTTTTTCAATTCAAACATTTCATCAAGAAAAACTTGTAGTTCATTCCAAAGTTCAAATAAACGAGTAAGGACTTTTCCACGAGAAAGCCAACGAACATCAGAATGGAAAAGAAGTTGTGTATAGTTGCTTCCCATTTCTTTGCAAAGTTGAGAGAAAAGTCTGGCGTTTAGAGGACGACCTTTAATATAATTTATGATTTTTACAGCTTCATCAAGAACTTTTCTTAGGTCTGTAGACATTATATGTGTAGCCAAAGCCTCCCTGTGTATGCAGCAGTGTGTCGACTTTGCATTTGGCGCAAAAGCTTGAATACTTGAAACAAGCCTTTTTTTAGATCTGACCCTGGATTTCGCTCCGTCCGTGCTTATTCCAACACAACTTTTCCAATCAAGCTTGTTTTGATGCATAAAGGTATTTATACTGTTGAATATTTCTTCTCCTGTTGTATGTTCTGGCAAGGGTTGGCAATATAAAAGGTGTCGTCAGGAATTTTTTGATTTTTTTCGTACCTAACGAACACTAGAAGATTTGCAAAATTTGTAATGTCAGTGGATTCATCTACCTGCAACGCATAATAACAACTCTTACGTATATCGGATAACATGTTTGTTTTATATTTTCAGCCATTTCAGTGATTCTTCAATGAACGGTACTATTTGAAAAGCAAATCCGATCAAAAGATCTTTTTGCATTATCTCCGATCATAATTTCCGCTATTATTTTTGCTGCAAACTTGACTAAAAGTTTCACCAATTGTTTCCGCTGCACCACTTTTTGCTGTTAATAGCGACACGATATGAAGCTTCTAAAGCCTTCATGTTTTCACCTCCTGACACGATCGACATCACTTTTTGAGATTCTTTTAAATTTTTTAGTTTATTTTGAAAAAATTCAACAGGTTTGTCCTTGCATTCATTATGTTTCGATTCAAAATGGCGATTTAAATTACATGGTTTCATGCTTTCATTTTTTAAAGTTTCACCGCAAATTTCACATAATGGAATAGGTTCCTCTTCATTTCCTGTCTATGAAATCCACATTTCAAGTAATTTATAACGTACTTACGAAGTTTTCTCATCTTCTTCCTAGTTGGTTCTTTAGAGATGTCAGACGACACACACTTATCAATTTCACTTGATCCAGATACAATATCAACATTTTCTTGTTGCTGACTGCTACTTGTATCTACTATGTTCCTCTCTTTTGCACATTTTAAAAATCCAGTCTTTAACAAGTGATCCATACTTAAGAATTTGAAAGCTAAAAAAATTACCGTGAACAGTTTCATGAATAGTCCTTCAACAAATGGCTAGTGAAAGCAGAACTCGAAACAGACAGCAATGGTAGGCCAGTAGAGTAAAGCAGCTATGAAGATGTTCATATGTTTGGTGCGGTATTAACAAAAGATCGCGCTACTAATTGACAATGGCAAGCCTACAGTTCAGTTGAAATGCTAATTCTTTTCACCGAATTCCTTATATAATATCTGAAACACATTCACTATATATTTCTTAGTTTTAACAGGTTCACTCAAACAAAACCATATGTTGCTGGTGCACCATATGGTTTTGATTGTCTACTATACAGCATTTTATGTGGGAGGGGTCATGCGATTCATTAGTTAATGCCAGTTGTCTCTAATTGCATTGTTTGTTGAGAAACATATTACACAGCCTGCAGATGTCTCTGTACCTTATTCAGTGATACAATAGGAATGTTTTATCATCTCGAACTTAAATTTTATTCCATGCTTTAATGATACAAAGCCGAAAATTGCCACGCACCCCCTGAAGACCTTTCATGGACCCCTGGGGGTCTGCGTACCACACTTTGAGAAACACTGCTGTAGAGCTTCTATATATACTTGTTTTAAAAAAAAACCAAAAAACTTTCTTTTTTTCTTTTATAAATGATAACTGATGAATTATGAATTCTTAAACGTCAGTCAAACTAATAACATTCTACATGTTTATCATACTAATCAGTTAAATAAATTAAAATCAATTTGTTAGCTTTCACTAAATTTATTGAAATCAGTAAATTCTAACATAAATTCCAACAACATATTTTTGTTAATTTAATACTGTAAATACAGATCTCATTGATATCTGAGTTCAAGCTGTATGAAAACTTAAAATATTTAGACTTAACTGCACGATGGTAGTAGCTTTTTACTTTCTGAATAGCACCTTCTGAACTAATAATTTACAATATACCGAAAACTCTCTGTACATTTGTCATTTTTGAACTGATATTTTGATTACCATATTGAAAGTTTTCATTCTAGTTCTCTTTTATGGTGTTGCACAGAATCAATGAGTAGTAATTCAACAAGAAAAATAATTTTGCTCACAATTAAACAAACATAATTTTCTGGCGGGGGGGGGGGTGTTCTTAAAGGTCAAAGCTGTATAACTGAGAGGAGACCTCCACATAGCCTTTAAAGGATTGCAGAGAACCGACCAGGGCTTCTGACCTAATGTCCAGTCCTCACCTTCTCGTGGTGCACTCTGTTGGGTATCTACCTGGATACTGAACGAATGAGAATGGGCTGACAATTTGGGATTTAGCCGACCAAATTGTATTCTTATTGGCTTAAACCAAAATACAAAATGATGGTACAACATGACAGAATTTCATGCTGGCTGGGGCATCACCTCATTAAACAAGGCACCCCCATTGTTTTTGCCAAGGAACCAGGACAAACTGCAAAAAGTCAGTTACTGGCACAAATCTGAAAGCATACCCCAACTCAACATCACCAGCATTAAAGATCGGTACTATCAACATAAGAAGCCTGAATGGCAAAGAAATGCAGCTAGCTGAGGAATTAGTTAAGTACCAGATCGACATAATAGGGGTGACTGAAACAAAAAAGACAAAAATTGGTGAGATCTTTCTGGGCAATAAATACAAAATGTTATGTTCAGGAAATGACAATCAAGGAAAAGAAGGAGTAGCCATAGTATTCAACACAAAATACAAGGCCAATCTTCTTGAATGGCAGTCAGTCTCAAGTAGAGTGATGTGGGCAAATATCAAAATGGGGAATTGGACAATGAGACTTATTTGTTCCTAAGGTCCACAGAAGGTTCTACTAAGGTAGAACTGGAGGGATTTTTTGATGCTTTAGGGAAAGCAGCTGACAGAATGAAAAAAGAAAAGTTGGTCTTTGTTGGGGATCTAAATAGTAGAGTAGGAAATGATTGTCACACATACAAAAATATTTTGGGAAAATTTTGGAGAAAAGAGCAAAGCTAATAATAATGACAAATACCTGCTGGATTTCTGCTCAGGACATGGACTGCTTATTACTAACACCATGTTCCAACATAAAAATGTGCAAAATTCACACGGAGAGAAGAGGCAAGGAACAAGAAAAGTCTCATTGACTATGTTATTGTTGATAGTGATGTTTTCTCCCTGGTTCAGGAAACCAGCGTGTACAGAGGATTTGAAATTGAAAGTGATCACTATTTAGTCTTGATCAAGATAAAATTGAATTTCATATTGAAAAGAATAACATGTTAGAAAGTTTTAAAGCGAATAAAAGTTGAGCAGCTCTCAGATGTGAACTGCAGACTAAAATACACAAAGATTATTGAAGAAAAAATGAAAGAGTTTGAGAACAGGAACCAAACCTTGGAGATTCAGTGGCAAACCTTGAAGAAAACCCTGATTGATTCAGTCAGAGAGGCATGTGGTGAGGTTGTCTGTAAGGATAGAAAAATCAGAACTCCATGGTGGACACAAGAAGTTAAAGAGGCAGTGAAGGAAAAGAAGAAAGCATATCAAAAGTTCCTGGCAAATAAGTCAACTTTGTCTTAGAGAATACAGAGACAAATGTAAGAAAGCTAAACACTGTGTAAAACTAGCTAAACAAAAGTCATGGGAAGACTTTGGTAAGAACATAGAAAATAAATATTAAGAAAGTGGTAAGATATTCTGGAAGTTGTTGAACAAGCTTAGAAATGGAGGAAAGAGTGCTGTAAAAGGAGTTAGAGATATTAAAGGTGGCATGAAAACTGGAGAAAAAGATATCTTTGAAATATGGTGTAATTATTTCGAAAAATTGCTAAATGAAACAAGCAGTGATGACAGCACAGTGGTAAAAAACGCTGCCAAGGCATGTAGTCAGGAATACCTATCCATACTTGAAGTAGAAAAAGCCATCAAAGGCCTGAAATGTGAAAGTCAGCAGGAGCAGATGATATTCGACTCAAATATGGAGGTATAAAAGCCTTAATAAAAGGTGGCTGCACTGCATAATTCAGACGGCCTGGACAGAAGGACGAAATCCTGATGATTGGAGTAGAGCTCTAATAGTACCCATATACAAAAAGGGAAATAAAACTGAATGTGAGAATTACAGAGGTATGTCCGTACTGAGTGTTCCGCGCAAGATCGGTTGAGAAGAATTGTGGAAGAAAAGCTTGGTGAAGAACAAGCTGGATTCAGGCGAAATAGAGGCTGTCAGGTCTTCACTTTACGACAAATAGTTCAGAAAACTTGGGAATATAACAAAGATCTGTATTTAAGTTTTGTCGATCTGGAAAAGGCATATGACTAGGTGCCAAGAGAGAAGCTATTCAATACGCTACAGGTGTATGGTGTCAATGGGGCATTATATCAAGCAATACTTTGTCTTTATTTGAGTTGTAAGTCAGCAGTTAGAATTGAAAGAAGTACAAGAAAATGTTTTAATGTTAAATCTGGTGTGAGACAACGATGTACATTATCCCCTCTGTTATTCGTTATCTATATGGATCACATTATGAAGGAAAGTGGTATTAAACATAAGTTTCAGTAAGGAAATACTGTGAGTAGACATATTACTAATTATTATTAGTAATTACAGGAAAAATAGACGTATGAATGTGAGCATGAACAAAATGAAGGATAGAGTGCTGTATGGAGACTCGTTAGTACGAGGTGTGTTAGTAGAGGATTTGACAAAATCGTACCAACCTGGTGCGACCATAAAGGACGTAACTGCGTCTATTAGCAAAAGGAAAGGGTGAAAGAAATGATTGTTGTGGCAGGTACGAATGATTTGAAAGGAGATAAAATGGAAATGATAGAAGACCTGAATGAATTGTTTGAGGTAGCAAAAGAAAAGAGTGAGAGAGTTAGAATGATTAGTCTTTTGCCACGGTATGACAGTGAAATGTTTAAAAGGAGGGCTATAATTGCAAATGACTTTATGCGTGGGTTATGTATGACGAGTGGTGTGGAATTTGTGGATGTGTGGAGTGAGTTTGATGGGCGAAAGGATCTATATAAGATGGATGGCTTGCATTTGAATGGTTACGGTGTAAGAAGACTTGAGAAAGTGTTGCTGAATGTAGTGGATGTGCAAACTCAGGGAAACTAGATTTGTTGGGGGGGGGGGGGTAAAGATACAGTCCTTATGGAGGCAGTTGAATGTAAGAATGAATATAATATGCCAGAGCAAATAAGGACAACAAATCTGAGTGGGATAGTTAATATAAGGCATCAAGGTAGGGTTGGGGCTAATGGGGGTCTTAAATTCATGTACACTAATACTAGGAGTATTAGGAACAAGAAGGAAGAGTTTTTGGCCATGGTTGGCACTTCCAGACCACAGGTTATAGGTATTAGTGAAACATGGCTGACTGTAGATGATATAACTAGTGGGATTGAATGTGATGGGTATAGTGTGTTCAGGAATGACAGAGAGAATAAAATGGGGGAGGAGTATTGTTGATGATAGCTGATGAGCTCCAGCCAAGGAGAATAGAAGTTGAATTGCAGGATAGAGAAAAGAGCACATTTGAGGCCATTTGGTGTGAGATTGTGGCTAGCAGAACTAAATATACAATTGGGTGCTGCTATAGACCAGGTGATGGAAAAGATGGTGGTGACAGTATGCACAAGCAAATAGAAGAAATGGGTGGAAGGAGGGTGATTATTATGGGAGATTTCAACTATGGTCGCATTGATTGGAGTGAGGAGAGGACACACGGAAGGAAGGAACTGGATTTTATGGGTTATTAAGGGATAACTATCTGCGACAGCATGTAATGGAAAATACTAGGGGTCAGAGAGTGCTTGACCTAGTAATTACATCTGAGGATTTGGCTGTAACAAATATGACCACATTGCCACCAATCGGTGAGAGTGATCATAGGGTCTTAACTTGGGAGGTGGCTAAAGGTGTAGAATTTTCAATTAAGACAGGGTACATGTGGAATTATCGGGCTGGAAAGTATGACAAGCTTAGGAGTTTGATTGGTTCAGTGCCATGGCATGTACAACTGCAAGGACTAGAAGTTGATAGTGCATGGGAGGTAGTTAAGAAGTGCTTGCATGAAGCAATGGCTGACTGTATACCTAGAGTCCGTATAATAAATCAAGTAGGGGTTAAATGGATGAATAACACCATTAAGCTTGAGTTGCAAAAAAAGAAACAACTATGGAGGGAATTTAAGGAGAAGGGTGACCGGCAGGCACATGAACGGTATAAAGCACAGGCCAGAAGGGTGACGAGTGTGGTAAGAAAAGCAAAAAAGGATTACGAAAGAACATTGGCCATGCAGGCTAAAGAGAATCCTAAACAGTTTTTTAGATATGTAGCAAGTAAAAGGAAAAATGTACATGGCAGATTGATTTTAAAGAATGCCGATGGTAGGGAGGTAACTGAATCAGTTGAGATAGTTGAGTTACTGAGTGAGCACTTTGCAAAAGTATATCATCCAGGTGGTGACATTGCAGAAACGAATAAACCAGTAGATTATACGGGAATTGTGGTTAATGAAGTGGAGGTGAGTAGTCTATTGCATAACCTCAATGTCAATACATCTGTGGGATTGGATGGTATACCAGCTCGTGTTGTACGAGAAGCAGCTAAAGAATTGTCAGTACCCTTGACCATTTTGTTTAATTTGAGTCTCGGGTCTGGGTTAGTCCCGAGCGGGTGGAAAGAGGGGAAAATAGTTCCACTGCATAAAGGTGGTTCCAAGACTGCTGTAGTAAATTACCGACCGATTAGCATATCAGGAATCATTGTCAAGGTCTTAGAGAAAATAGTCAAGAGGAAAATACAAGATTGGATAGAAGAAAATGGGATACTGTATCGGGGACAGCATGGTTTTGTGAAGGGTAGGTCATGCCTCAGTAACTTGCTCACGTATTATAACACAGTGACGGCTGAACTGGATAAGGGTAATGGTTTTACGGTGATTCTACTGGACCTTGCCAAGGCCTTTGACAGGATTCCACATGGAATTCTAATCAGTAAATTGCAGCATATGGGAATGGACATAGGGTTGGTGAGATGGATAGGAGGGTGGTTGACGGAGAGATATCAGAGAGTGGTTGACGGAGAGATATCAGAGAGTGGTTTACTCGGGAGTAGAGTCCACAAGGCGGCCTGTGACTAGTGGTGTGCCACAAGGATCTGTTCTTGGACCACTGCTGTTTAATTTGTTCATAAATGATATAGGAAATGATCTGAGAGGAACAGTTCATTCGTTTGCGGATGATGCGAAGTTGGGTAGGGCAATAGTGAATGCAGATGACGTCAAAATTTTGCAGGATGATTTGGATAGATTGGAGGTCTGGGCTAAGGAGAATGGATGTCAGTTTAATGTGGCAAAATGTAAGGTTATGCATTTTGGGGTGAAAAGATTGGCGGCAGTTTACTGCATTGGTGGAACCGTGCTCCAGGAAATTGATGAGGCACGAGATTTAGGAGTGTTGGTAGATAAGGAATTGAAATTTAGGGGACACATTGCAAAAGTGACCAAAACAGCTCATCAAATCACTTGGTTGCTGAAGAATACGATGACAAGCAGAGACAAGCAGGTTATTGTTCCTCTGTATCGAGCCTTGATAAGACCCCATCTAGACTACTGTGCTCAAATTTGGTCACCTAGGTTTCTTCTTGATGGGGAGGAGGTGGAGAGGATCCAGAGGCGAGTGACCAAGATGATAGCAGGTCTGTGGAATGAACCGTATGAGAACAGGTTGAGGATTTGTGGGTTGCAAAAATTGGTTGATAGGCGGAGGAGGTGAGATATGATTGAGACATTCAAATTACTGAAGGGTTTCTATAAAATTAATTCAGAAGATATTTTTGAGTACAGGGCTGGTTGTGGGAGGACTAGGGGACATCCATGGAAACTGGGCAAAAGTGTGGTTAGTAAAGGTGTTAGAGCTGGGTTCTTTACTTTTAGAGTAGTGAATGAGTGGAATGCGCTCCCTGAGTCTGTGGTGGATGCTGTGACAGTGAATGAGTTTAAGGCGAGGTATGATAGATACTGTATGAATGTCAAATAGTTGTGATGAATATGATTTGGGGCCTCCCTCGATGAGTCCAATGACTCCCTGGAGTTGCCCGTAATAATAGTAATAGTAATTATAATAACGGAATTAACTCACGTCAATTATTCTTTATTTGTAGAATTTTCACCTGAGTATCACAGGCATCATCATTACAGGTACAAGGCTAATTAAACAATAACTGTTATATTCACAAAGCGCCACCTAAGTAGCTAAGGTTAAATTTCCTAAATATATTTTATTATTATTTATTTATTTTTATTTTTTTAAATTTAATTATTTAATATCATAAAAAAAAAAAGACCTAACGACCCAGACTTAACATTTGGTTCAGATATGTGGATGACATTTTTGCCATATGGAAGGGCACCTCAGAAGAACTACAACTGTTTCTCTAAAAAATTAATGCACTTCATCCAAGGATCCAGTTCACCCTAGAAGTAGAAGTAAATAAGCAGTTAGCATTTCTAGACCTCTTAATTCTTCACCAACCAAATGGTTATCTTCAATTCACAGTCTATAGGTAAGAGACTCATACAGGCCAGTACATCCACGCTGAATCACATCACCATCCCAGCCAAAAGGCAGTTACTATAAAAACACTAGTTCTTAGAGCCCACTCCTTTTGCTCTTCAGAAGAACTTTTATAAAAAGAATTACAGTATATTAATTCCTATTTCATATCCAATGGCTATAACAAGTCCTTTATAAAAAGAACTTTAAGTAGTCGTGCTCCAGCATCCTCTTCAAGTACAGAAGAACCTACACATATACCTATCCCCTATGTACAAGGGGTTAGTGAATGCATAGCTAAGCTAAGGTGCTAAAACCACTAAATATCTGTGTGGCTTTTCGACCCGTCAGAAAAATCTCCACTTTCTTAATGTCTCCAAAGGACAAGCTCCCACATCTCAGCTATCCAGGTGTCTACCAGATTCCCTGCTCATGTGTGGATTATCATATTTTGGACAAACAGGAAGATCTGCTCAGGTCCAGTTAGAAGAACACCAGTTGTACATCCAGTACCTTGAACAGTCTGGAATTGCAGAACATGCCATCAACACCAGACATAGAGTTAAGTGGAACAAGACAAAAGTCATTCACAAAAGTCGGTTCCTAATGGAACCGCTATACAAAGAAACATGTGAAACATTACTTCACTCCCCTAACCTAAACAGATCCGATGGTTTACGTCTTTCCCCCTTGTGGGAGATAGTACTGTATAAGGCAGCAAATCTTTCCTAACATATAATTGAATACATATATATATAAAAAAAAACAAAACAAAATTATGATAATTAAATAATTATTATTTAATAATTAAATTTAAAAAAAATAAAAATAAATTTATGAAATTTAACCTTAGCTACTTAGGTGGCGCTCTGTGAATATAACAGTTATTGTTTAATTAGCCTTGTACCTGTACTGATGATGCCTGTGATACTCAGGTGAAAATTCTACAAATAAAGAATAATTGACGTGAGTTAATTCCGTTATTATAATTTTATTAAACATGATATCAGAATTGGAGATGTTAATGCCAGCTCTTTGCTTTATGCGGATGTATTATACTTCTAAATAAATCTGCTACAAGTTTGCAAGATTCCCTGGCGAAAATTGAATAACTGTTGTAATAGATATGGTATGAAGGTCAACAATAAAAAGACAAAAACAATGAAAATAGGTAGAATCGTTGAAAATGTCAACTGTGGTGTGAACGTAGAACCTGTGGAACAAGTAAAACATTTCACCTAATTAGGCACAATATTTAATTAAGATTAAACTAAATATGGAAATAGACAACAGAATCAACAAAGCTGGTATGGTAGGAAGTCAATTCAATAAATTCATAAGCCTATCCACGCATTTAAATTCATATGGAATAAGAGAGAAATTAGTCGGAACACTAAATTAGCTGTACACAAGACAGTGTTCAAACCAGTTTTAAATTATGGATCTGAGAGCTGGGTCAGGAGTAAAACACTCGCTCAAAGACTAGGGACCGCAGATATGAGAGTCCTGAGAAAGATTAGAGGCATGAACAGATGGCATCAATGGCAATATCATATTAAAAACGAGGATATTCGGAAAGAACTTGTTAGCATCCGGGAATGCGTTAGCAGAGCTAATCTCAGGTGTGTATGGTCCGTTAAACAGAATGGGAGTAAAGATTAGCAAAACAAGTGTTCTCTGCCAGGTTGGCAGGAAAACGACCCAGAGGAAGACCAAGATATAGGTGGATTGATATGGTACAAAGTGCCTTAGATGATAGAAATATAAACTCTGATAATGTTGGAGTCTTGACAAGTAACAGACTGATTTGGAGGAAAATTGTAGATGGGAAGTTAGTAAAGATGTAAGTTTTTCATGTAGTACTATCATATCCTGTACATCCCTTGAGGGTACATGTCAGGAATTTGATGATGATAATAAATTTTCATTGTTATTTTATAGCCCAGTAAGCAAGCAATATTTGCCTTTGAAAGTTTTTTTGAAAGTGATAGAAAGCTTACATTTGGAATGAGTTGCCTTTGTATTGCATTAGTTTTAAAATGCACAAACACCCCAAGAACTTACTTGCCTTTTATTGCTTTTTTTTTTTTTTTGGTTTAAACGTTTCACTAGTGTTACGTCATAGCTTTCTCTATATTTTACTGATTTATATATTCCTATTCTATCTTTCAATTGCTAATTTACTTCTTCAGATATCGGCCCTAATATACTTACATCTAGGATTGTTTTCTCTTCGGATACTGACAAATTTATATTATGCTGCGCCAGCCAGTATCCTATAGCAGAAAAGATCCTTACTCAGGTAGACAATACTAGATTCTTAGGCGTTCTTACACAATGATTTATTTTAACATGGCCATATAGATTCAGACTGCAGTTATGACCTAAATCTATAATTATATACACATTCTAATTCTTTCCGGCCAAAATAGGTTCTATTTTTATAAGTGGTAATTCAGAATCGTAGTTAGGCATGACTCAGGTTTAGGTAAATAAAACATGTTTGTTGAAATATCAAAGCAAAATACACTAAAGAAATTCATACATTCAATTTTTGTTTCATTGCTAAATAAGGAAACTCGAGTTCAGAGATATAACATGCTCTAAATTAAATCAAAGGTTATAAAGCATGTAAAACACAGTAACTGGAAAATGGGATAGACTGCAAATAGCACGTTAAGCTAAAATTTCCCACTCAAGCTATTCATAAGATGACATAACAAACATTATAATGTTACTCCGTTACTATAAATCTACAATCCTAATCTCTTTATGTTAATTCAATCACATACAACACAAAAGACTTCTTCCAAACAATCCTTCTTATTCCAAAAGGAGTTTTAACTATGTAATTAAGGTCTGTCCACAAAATTCTTTAGAATAATGTTCATAATTTGCATTCACAAATAATTTTCTCTCTTCAAAGGAATTCTAAACATAATAGAGTAATTCTACTTTACCGAACTTTTTCCTGCTGTCTTTCAGCACCGTGGGTACATCTGGTTGCCTCTTGTTTATTGGCTGTCCTTACGGCAGCGTAGGGGCTATGCTACCTTCATAATTACTGCCGATCATGGACTCGATTCTCTGCGTCTCAGGAAACATTCCTTTCGATGGGACTTCTCTGCGAGGGCTCGATTCTTCTAGGGCTGGAAATCTCACCTTCAGCTCTGTGTGGATTCCTACAGCATTCTCAGGAAAACTCGCCATCCGACATCATAATACTGATGCTTTATCCCCCCTTGGGAAGTCGGCACAGGTGGTATTTTTGTCACGTTTAGTAAAAGCAAAATACTGTCTGTCCTCCCTTCTGAGGGGAATTTGAAAGTAGCCAGAGTTCAGATCCAATTTTGAAAACACTTGCTCCCTCCAGGCCAACCAGTAACTCTTCTATCGTGCATACAGGGAAGTCAATTGGTTTAGTGACTATATTGACTTCCCTTAGGTCTAGTACAAACCTTAGGTCTCCATTTGACTTTTCAACCAGAATGAAAGGGCTGTTCCAATGGGAGTTTGACCTCTCGATGATTTCCACCTTTTCATGTTCCATTAATAATTTCTTCAATTTGTCTAGGTGTTTCGAATGTGTCTGGTACTGCTTAACATATATCAGTGTCCCAGAAGTGACTTGCACCGTATGCTCAACCATGTTTGTGGAGGGTAGGGAGGTGATTCCCTCAGTGAATACCTGGGGATATCTCTCATATGCCAGTTGAAAAAATTCTTTGAGCTCCTCCTTAATGGGATTGGAGTCATGCAGCTTCAGAGCATTGTGCACGAGTCTCTCCCTCCACCCATCTTGGCTTTCCCCCCAATTATCCTCCACAACCGACCTAGTTACACTTATTTTGCTTACATTATCGGGACCGATTTTAGGTTTGAAAGTTCTCCCACAGATTGACAGCGATTGGTTAACAAAGTTACATACAAATTGATTTCTTCTCAAGAAGTCCAATCCCAACACAATTTGGTTGCCCAGGCCCAAGATCTCAGGGAGAACTATCAGTCCGTGCATAAAGCTTATGGGGAAACAAGGCATGGAAATGTTTACATTAATTTTTGTGGTGGAACAAAATTCAACTCTGGCAATACCAATGATTTTGTGGGGTTGTTGAAGTTCAACCAAGCTATCATTACTCAGGGTGCTTAGTTTTTTGAATAGTGAATGAGGGATGACTGAAATATGTGCTCCATTACCTAAGAGGAAATTGCAAGGGATATTCTCTATGAAACCTTCGACCAAGATGAGGTTCTTTTCATCTTGCATCTCTGTGGGGCTCACACTCTGCATTTTGCAGAGCTTTCCCTTAGTCTTGATTTTTGGAGGCGACTGATGCTTTGATTCGCTTTTGGGGAGGTTTAATATTAGAAATCTCTCCTGAGACTTCTAATATTAAATTTCTTAGATTAGCGTTCTGTGCCATGTCTCTCAATATTCTCTCTCTTTCTTTGACTACCTCATAGCATTTATCGAGGCTTTCTGCTCCCTTCAGGTGTGCACTTTCTTGCAGTTCATGGGAGAGGCCTGTTCAAAACTGTTGGAGCGCTACCCACTCAAGGTGGTCTCGTTTCTCTGGTGAGGTTCTCAGTTCTCGGGTGAGAGTCAATATTCTATTAATAAAAGTATTGACTCTCTCCCCTTTTCTTTGGAAGCACTTGTAAAGCTTGCCAAGTACATGAACAATTCCTCCCCTGTAGAATTCAGAGATCAGAATGTCTTTGAATTGTTCATATGTCAGGGTTCTTCTTAGGATGGGTTGCGAGCAAAGAAATTTCTTTGCTCTCCCTATTAGCCTTCCACGTATGAGCATGACGAGTTTGTATGTCACCTCCATTCCTCTGAGCTCCTCGACGTGTTTAAAGAATGCATGCACACAATCATCTTCTCCAGAGAATTGTGCGAATACTTGCAGGGGATCAATCATTTTGAGGAATTAATTCAGTGTCATCCAATTCTGAGCCCGTTTGTTGAGACATACCTGCATTCATCTTAGAAACTTAATAATTACACTTTTTCACACTCTCTGTTATTCCAACAAATGCACGAAAGATTGTCAAAAGGGGAGAACCTCTCACAACCAAGTGTTCCATAATACCATACATATGGATGAAGATGGACTTTTGTTGTCAAAACAAGACGTCACAGGGAGGTGGAAGGAAAAAATTCTGGTTCCTAAAGTCATGATTCCTTGGGATTTGTACTCTTTTCATCATGCAGACATAGCCGGACATCAGGGTATCCACAGAACCTGGAAAAGGGTGACGGACAGATACCTATGGAAGGGCATGAGAGAAGATATTGAGAACTATGTGTCATCGTGCCATGTGTGTCAACAGCAATCTGCCATTTCTGATAAAGCACCACTGCAACCATTCCCGCTCCCCTCACAGCCATTTCAAGCTGTGGTTATGGATATTGTGGGACCCCTCCCCACTACCTCAAAGGAAAACAGGTACATACTCGTCGTGATCAACATGTTCTCAAGGTTTCACGAAGCCAGAGCCATGAAGAATGAAACGGCAAAGACCATGGCAAGCAAGCTCTTCAAGCTGATTTTCTCTAGATATGGAACTCCAGAAACGCTTTTGTCAGACCAGGGTACCAACTTCACAGCCGAGGTGATGCTCCAACTCTGCAAATTATTGGGAATAAGGAAACTGTTTACTTCCCCATATCACCCCCAAGGAAATGGGATGTGCGAGAGGATGAATCAACTCTGAAGCTCTCTCTCTCCAAGCTAGCAGAAGGGCGGGTTTCGGAGTCGGATTCCCATCTTGTGGACGCCTTTATTGTTCTCCATGCAGCAACAAGGGAAGCCCCTTGTTGCTGCATGATTTCAGAAATTCAAAGGCGAGCACTGGATTCCCAGACATCGATGAGTACTTGACCAACCTCATGAAAGAAAACAGGCTGGCACAAGTTGGTGGCAGAGTTAAGTAATGCGTGTTCCCAACGTGCCCGGTCGTATGCAAATAAATTGAGAAAACACAAAGACTTAAAACTAGGAAACCTAGTCCTGTTGGAGCAGAACTCTGGGAGAAAAAAAGGGGGAAAATTTGGAAGGAGCGCCACAGGGCCCTTTGAAATTATAGAAAAACTATCCCCCGTGACATACAAGATAAGGGAGACAACACATCAGGGAAGAATCTTAGTAGTCCACTCAGATCGCCTAAAGTTGTACAGATGTAGATCAAGTAGGTTGGTCTGTCTAGGCGACTCCCTCAAAAACATCTGGGGAAAGGGGGGAAATCAACAGAAAACAGAGGCTGTCTGGGGAACATGACGAAAACACATCCTAGAGCAACCCCCGTACACGAGAGGAAGCAACAAGAGAGAAGAAGAGCAAAGCATGTCGAAGGAATATCTTCCCGAATGCTTAAGATACAAAGAAGCACCGAATATACATCATGGGAATGAGCAAACTCAGTCATGTCATAAGGAAACAATACAGTCACCTGGGCCGAGATACGCACTAAGGCCCAGAAAGAATGGATGGTTCATCCCCAGAGAATTGAGGGAGAAGCAAAAAGAGTTTTTCTAGAAAATTAGAAAATCTTGCAAAGAAATCATTCATTCAGAATCTAACATACTAAACTACACAGACACAGACCTGCACATCAGCTGAAATTAAAGTGAAACTTCTTCACATATGTATAAAATGGCACTTATTTTATGTACCGCGTACTTTAATCTATTTTGATCATACCAAGATTGAATTAGAGAATGTCTTAAAAGAGGAATTTGCTAATATTATTTAAGCCTCATTTTAGTTATATATAATGACTGTGAGATACCAGATAGATATTAAAGTAACAATTCATAGACGGTATACACATGCCCAGCGTAACGCCGGAGGCAATAGCTTATGCGGAAGGTACGTCGATGTGAATACAAGAGTATAATAGCAAAGGGGAGAGCAAGGGATGAACCCAAGTGGAGAAAAGATATAGGTCGTATGCAAAGGGGACTCCGAAAAAAGGGGATCCTCAAACAAAGAATATAAGGAATGAGTGCCGTATCTGCTCTCTTGTCTTATCGTTTTCATGGTTCGGAAGTTAGCCGGTGGTTCGAGTGAGGGGGATGAAGCGTCAGTACTATGATGTCAGATGGCGAGTTTTCCTGAGAATGCTGTAGGAATCCACACAGAGCTGAAGGTGAGATTTCCAGCCCTAGCAGAATCGAGCCCTCGCAGAGAAGTCCCATCGAAAGGAATATTTCCTGAGACGCAGAGAATCGAGTCCGTTATCGGCAGTAATTATGAATGTAGAGCAGCCCCTACGCTGGCATAAGGACAGCCAATAAACAAGAGGTAACAAGACGTACACATAGTGCTGAAAGACATCAGGAAAAAGTTCGGTAAAGTAGAATTACTCTATTATGTTTAGAATTCCATTGAAGAGACAAAATTATTTGTGAATGTAAATTATGAACATTATTCTAAAGAACTTTATGGACAGACCTTAATTAGATAGTAAAAACCACTTTTGGAATAAGAAGGATTGTTTGGAAGAAGTCTTTTGTGTTGTATGTGATTGAATTAACATAATGAGATTAGGATTGTAGATTTATAGGAGTAACATTATAATGTTTTTTATGTTATCATATGAATAGCTTGAGTGGGAAATTTTAGCTTAACGTGCTATTTGCAATCTATCCCATTTTCCAGTTACTGTGTTTTACATGCTTTATAACCTTTGATTTAATTTAGAGCACATTATATCTCTTAACTCGAGTTTCCTTATTTAGCAATGAAACAAAAATTGAATGTATGAATTTCTTTAGTGTATTTTGCTTTGATATTCCACCAAACATGTTTTATTTACCTAAATCTGAGTCATGCCTAACTACGATTCTGAATTATCACTTATAAAAATAGAACCTATTTTGGCCGGAAGGAATTAGAATGTGTATATAATTATAGATTTAGGTCACGACTGCAGTCTGAATCTATATGGCCGTGTTAAAATAAATCGTTGTGTAAGAACGCCTTAGAATCTAGTATTGTCTACCTGAGTAAGGATCTTTTCTGCTGTAGGATACTGGCTGGCGCAACATAATATAAATTTGCCAGTATCCGAAGAGGAAACAATCCTAGATGTAAGTATATTAGGGCCTATATCTGAAGAAGTAAATTAGCAATTGAAAGATAGAATAGGAATATATAAATCAGTAAAATATAGAGAAAGCTATGACGTAACACTAGTGAAACGTTTAATCCAAAAAAAAAAAAAAAAAGCAATAAAAGGCAAGTAAGCTCTTGGGGTATTTGTGCATTTTAAAAGTAATGCAATACAAAGGCAACTCATTCCAAATGTAAACTTTCTATCACTTTCAAAAAAACTTTCAAAGGCAAATATTGCTTGCTTACTGGGCTATAAAATAACAATGAAAATTTATTATTATCATCATTATCAAATTCCTGACGTGTACCCTCAAGGGGTGTACAGGATATGATCGTACTACATGAAAAACTTACATCATTACTAACTTCCTATCTACAATTTTCCTTCAAAATCAGTCTGTTACTTGTCAAGACTCCAACATTATCAGATCTTATATTTCTATCATCTAAGGCACTTTGTACCATATCAATCCACCTATATCTTGGTCTTCCTCTGGGTCGTTTTCCAACCAACCTGGCAGAGAACACTTGTTTGCGAATCTTTACTTGCCCATTCTGTTTAAGTGACCATACCACCTGAGATTAGCTCCGCTAACACATTCCTGGATGCTAAAAATGTCAAGTTCTTTCCTAATATCCTTGTTTTTAATGTGATATTGCCATTGATTCCATCTGTTCTCGCCTCTAATCTTTCTCAAGACTCTCATATCTGTGGTCTCTAGTCTTTGGTCAAGTGTTTTACTCCTGACCCTGCTCTCAGATCCATAATTTAAAACTGGTTTGAACACTGTCTTGTGTACAGCTAATTTAGTGTTCCGACTAATTTCTCTCTTATTCCATATGAATTTAAACGCGTTGATAGGCTTATGAATTTATTCAATTGACTTCCTAACATTCCAGCTTTGTTGATTCTGTTGTCTATTTCCATATTTAATTTACCATCTTCCCTAAAAATTGTGCCTAATTAGGTGAAGTGCTTTTCTTGTTCCACAGGTTCTACGTTCACACCACAGTTGACATTTTCAAAGATTCTACCTCTTTTCATTGTCTTTGTCTTTTTATTGCTGACCTTCATACCATATCTATTACAACAGTTATTCAATTTTCGTCAGGGAATCTGGCAAACTTGTAGCGGATTTATTTAGAAGTTTTATTAACACCTCTGCATAAAGCAAATAGCTGACATTAACATCTCCAGTTCTGATATCATGTTTAACACGTTCATTGCCTATCGCGTGATGCGACTTCTCACCGGCTGGCCGATCACGCGTTATCGCGTGGACGTCGGAATAGCAGCCACAGCGAAACGGTGCGTAATATTTATATTGGTCCCTTCCCTAGTGGCCAACTTTCGTGGAGTTGGGATGGCTGCTAGCCCTTGTCTATTGTTTATGTTAGCCAGTGCACACAGTGGCGGCGTTCAGACAAGGCGACGACACGACGATTTTGTTTAGTTATTCGTTGATTTAGCGTGCTTGAAGTATGGTTTTTATTTATTTTGAGTATTGTTTTTGTTTTTTTTTTAGTTAAGTTCCCTATAAATGTTGATTTTTGATAATTATTTTTTCTATTTGTACGTTATTTTTAAAAATTCTATGTGATTATAAAAGACTGATAATTAAAGTTATAATTATTATATTTAAATGTTTTTTATTTGTAAAAATATATAACTTATTTGACCGAATTACATATTACGCAATATCGCGTAATAGATATTTAGAGTACATAAATCCTATGTACATAATAATAAAAGCTTATAAATAATATATTAACTTATTTTGAGCACAATAAAAACTAAATAAAAAAAAAAAAAAAATTTGTCCAACACACGAAATTCCAATTTTAAGCTTGGCAATGAACATGTTAATACCACTTTCCTTCATAATGTGATCCATACAGATAATGAATAACAGAGGGGATAATGTACATACTTGTCTCACACCAGGTTTAACATTAAACCATTTTCCTGTACTTCTTTCAATTCTAACTGCTGACTTACAACTGAAATACAGACTAAGTATTGCTTGATATAATGCCCCATTGACACCATATAACTGCCGCATATTGAATAGCATCTCTCTCTTGGTACCTTGTCGTATGCCTTTTCCAGATCGACAAAACTTAAATACAGATCTTTGTTATATTCTCATGCTTTCTCAACTATTTGTTGTAAAGTGAACATCTGATCCTGTCAGCTTCTATTTGTCCTGAATCCAGCTTGTTCTTCACCAAGCTTTTCTTCCACAATTCTTCTCAACCGTTTCTCAAGTATACTGGCATAAATCTTGCCTGGAACACTCAGTAGGGAAATACCTCTGTAATTCTCACATTCAGTTTTATTTCCCTTTTTGTATATATGGGTACTATTAGAACTCTACTCCAATCATTAGGATTTCGTCCCTCTGTCCAGGCCGTGTGAATTATGCAGTGCAGCCACCTTTTATTAAGACTTTTATACCTCCATATTTGAGTCGAATATCATCTGCTCCTGCTGCCTTTCACATTTCCGACCTTTGATGGCTTTTTTTTACTTCAAGTATGGATATGTATTCCTGACTGCATGCCTGGTCAGTGTTTTTTTACCACTGTGCTATCACTGCTTGTTTCATTTAGCCATCTTTCGAAATAATTACTCCATACTTCAAAGATATCTTTTTCTCCAGTTTTCATGCCACCTTTATCATCTCTAACTCCTTTTACAGCACTCTTTCCTCCATTTTTAGCTTCTGATATATTTTACTGACTTATATCTTCCCTTTCTATCTTTCAATCGCTAATCTACTTCTTCAGATATCGGGCCTAATATACTTACGTCTAGGATTATTTTCTCTTTGGATACTGGAAATTTATATTATGCTGTACCAGCCAGTATCCTATAGCCAAAAAGATCCTTACTCAGGGAGACAATACTAGATTCTGAGGCATTCTTATGCAATGATTTATTTTAACACAGCCGTATAGATTCAGACTTTTCTCTGAATCTATAGAGCCGTATTAAAGTAAGATACTGTGCAAGAATGCCTCAGAATCTAGTATTGTCTCCCTGAGCAAGGACTTTTCTGCTATTGGATACTGGTTTGCACAGCATAATATAAATTTGCCAGTATCCGAAGAGGAAACAATTCTAGATGTAAGTATATTAGGCCCGATATCTGACGAAGTAAAAATAGCGATTGAAAGATAGAAAGGGAAGATATAAATCAGTAAAATATAGAGAATGCAATGACGTAGCAACTAGTCTTTCATCTCTTTTACACTGTTATTCTCGTCAAATATCATATCCCTGATACCCTAATAGCTCATGTTTGAAGTGGGGGGGAGGGATTCATAAGTGAGCTCTTAATTAGTGCTTATAATTATTTTACACATACACATATAAGCAAATTGCCTGGAACACATTATCTAAACAGTGGGAATCAAGCAAATTCAATTGTTGAATTTATTTTCAGAAAGTACAGAGATGCCTAGTAAGTTAAATAGCTACAGACCTATTAAACCTACTGAAACAACCAAAGAATCTGTCATAGTAAATGGTAAGTGATTATATTAACTAAAATAAAACCAAAAAAAAATTAACAAATTATGCAGTCTCATCAGTTTATGCTAGTGCATAGTAGCCAATTTAATTATGTTCAACTCATTCACTATAACAGACTACTTAAAAGTCCCAGCTAAAGTCGTATAGCATCCATATTAAGAAAATTCACTGATGTGAACTTTCCACTGTAACAAATTACGTCATTGGTCATGTTCGTTTGCTATAGTGAGTCAGCTGCAACATTTTTGACATATTTAATTGTTTACTGTTTTACTTAGTTTGTCTGTAAATGGTTATGTAAACCATTCATATGTGGTGCTATTTTATGATATTAACCTCTTGACACAGATTTCATTATAATTTTAATTAAAATGAAAAATGAAATTACGAACACCAATATTATAACTATATTATAGCAAACACCACTATTTCTAATCAAAGAAATAGTGTTATAGTACAAGAAAATATACAGACCCTGTACTATAACAGACTATTTCTTTGATTTCTATGAATTTCTTAGTTGACTGTAAATCAGTGTAAAAAATTTCACATATACACATAGTGGATATCTATGCATTTTGTAATGGTTATATTTCATATTGCTAATGTTCGTATGTTATTTGACTATTCCTCAATGGTAGAAGAATGTTTCTCTACTAGTCTTTGATCAAAAAAAATGAAGATGCTTGTTATTTAAGTGGAAACAGTATGCTAGTCCTGAAGGGGAGAAAAATAATGAGAATTATTGAATACTATCTATATATTTCCGAAGACCATTTATATTTATTTTTATTAATATAATAAGCTTAACTAGCAGGTTATTTGTGTTTTTATTTTTATGGAAGAAATAAAAATATGTAACAATGTTTTAGCAGTACATATTGATTGCTAGAATCTAAAACATAACATTCAGTAAATCTGCTATACTCTTAACTGGAGAATGTTAACTGAGAGAGAATGGAAAGTGTTATACAAGAACTTAGCTGTTCTGTTAGGTAAGACTGCTGATATAAATGAACACTTGTTCTTAGATGGATATCTGTTTTGTGTAATTTTGGTAGATCATGTATCCTCGCTCGTCTAGCATGGTATGCCCCAAGTTTTTAAATAGTTATTTGATCTAATAAAGTAACATTTATCTAGGAGTTTTAAGTTGGCTTTTGATTGGGGGGTCTTTGCTAATACAGGCTGTCCCCGGGTTACAGACAACCTGACTTATGGTGTTCCGTACTTATGAACGGGCTCCCAAGGCTCCCCATAAGGATAATTAATAAGTAAATAATTAAATTAATAATTCTGGAACTAGTTTTTGCACATGTAAACAAACCCGCACCTTGCTGCGTTATTAAAGCAGTTCCCGTTATTTGGAAGTCAAATTTAAGGGACTAGGTCACACTTGCCATGTTTGTAGATTGGTTCTTGAACTGTTTTATTCCTGCTGTTGAACGTTATTGTTCCGAAAAGAAAATTCCCTTTAAGATTCTGCTTATGCTGGACAATGCTCCTGGACATCCAACATCTTTAGATGACCTTCACCCTAATGTTAAGGTCATATTTTTGCCACCCAACACTACATTGTTACTACAGAATGGACCAGGGAGTCATTTCTGCATTTAAGGCTTATTACTTACGACATACATTCCTGCAATTCAAGGCTACAGAAGATGATGCCATCAAAAACATTGCTGATTCTTGGGAGGAAGTGAAGCAATCAACAATTAAATGGATGTGAACCAACTGTGCCCTCAATTCTGTGATGATTTTCATGACTTCATAGAAGACAATCTAAAGCCAGAAAAGCTGTGATGGATAATGGCAGTGCACTGCAATTGGACATCAATGAAAATGATGGCATTGACTTACTAGAGTGCCATTCACAAGAATTAACCAATGAAGACCTCATGGAGATAGAAAAGAAGCTGATAGAAACATAAGAACATGAAGAATCAGAAGATCTAGAGCCAAGAAAGTTTACGACAAAATAATTAACTGAAGCCTTTTGTCTCATCGAAGTAGGATTTGCTAAGCTTGAGGAGCAAGATCCTAACATTCAGCAGTTCAAAAAAAGGTTTACTGTGCATTTCATGAGAACATCAGCTGCTATCCTATCCCAATCGCTTTAACAGGCCTTTAAGGCCCACAACCTTCCAGGCATCCTTGGATTTTGTAACCAAAGTATATGAGGATTGGATGGTCACACATCCCCCCGCTTCTAAGTATCCCTGTGTGTTCACGGGGCTGGTTTGTTTCCTGCTTGCGGATGAAAAAACCCTGCTGTTCACGCCCAAGACCGGCTAACATGGCTATGGCTGAGGAAGATCCTTTAGCTCCTCACATCGTCGACGGGAATCAAACCTAGGACACTCCTTCCCCAGGCATATGGTTGCGAAGCGCAAAGCCACTAGGCTAACCGCGCAGACACATCAGCTGCTATAAGGCCATTTATGATGAAAAAAAGAAAAAGACTGTGCAAAGAACTTTAGATACCTTTCAAGAAACTGACTTCAGTGGTAAGCTTTCCTCCTCCAGAAACGGAATCAAATCCTGATTCTCCACTCCAGGTTTATCCTCTAGTACAATCTCCATCATCATCTTTTTCCGATTAATGTTAGCCTACCTTCTTGCCTCAGAAATGTCCCTTCCAGTAAACAAGACATTGATGCAACCTTTAATATTCTTTATTGAAATTTCTCCTCTCCTATCTAAACCTTTTGTACGAGTTTGTTTTTATGTTCTGTTTGTTTGAAAGAAAGAGCACAATAGTTTCTGTAACTTATTATTACAGTATTACGCTGTATTATTATATGAGCCATTATAGTATTGTTATTATTATTATTACCACATGTGCGCTGTTCATTAGGGATCTGAGTTACGTACAAATCTGACTTAGACGTTCTCAGGAACATATCTCGTTCGTAACCCAGGGACTGCCTGTAATAGCAAGTATTGTGATCACTTAAAAGAATATTCATTTATCATTGGTATTCTTTAGCATTGTAATAAGTCTTGTTTTGTTTTAAGAACATTGACTTTTACTTCAGAAATAGGTGTGTTTATTTTTTTTTTTTTTAGCCATAAATGTGGCTTCACAGCATAACTTATTAAATCTGTTACTAGAAAGGTAAAAAATGAGAAATATGAGCCCATCTTTTTGGTCAAAGAACCAGTTCATCTCTGCAGCATTCCGAAATTTGAATTATTATCTTGTCATTCCAAATCTAAACAAATTCAGTTGTCTCATATGACCAAAAATTTAGGAAACTATCTTGTGATGTTCAGTACAATCCCATCACCATACCCATAGAGGGTGTCAGTTAGGACTGTAGGAATCCTGCCCTTTTACACCTAGTGTGTTTGTTGCTTTCATGCTGGTGTGCCTACATGCACATGTTTATTGTATATCCTAGGTCACCAAGGCATCCATAAAGATGCCTTGGTGATTAAGGTGAAATACTGGCCTAATAATTTAATATCTAAATAAATTTACTTGGTTAATTATTATCCCTAGATGTGTCTTTTCATCATCAAATTCCTGACATGTACCCTCAAGGGGTGTACAGGATATGATAGTACTACATGAAAAATTTACATCATTACTAACTTCCTATCTACCATTTTCCTCCAGATCAGTCTGTTACTTGTCAAGACTCCAACATTATCAGATCTTATATTTCTATCATCTAAAGCACTTTGTGCCGTATCAATCCACCTATATCTTGGTGTCTTCCTCTGGGTCGTTTTCTTGCCAACCTGGCAGAGAACACTTGTTTTGCTAATCTTTCCTCACCCATTCTGTTCAAGTGACCATACCACCTGAGATTAGCTCTGCTAATGCATTCCTGGATGCTGACAATGTCAAGTTCTTTCCTAATATCATCATCATTTTTAATATGATATTGCCATTGATGCCATCTGTTCACGGCTCTAATCTTTCTCAGGACTCTCATATCTGCGGTCTCTAGTCTTTGGTCAAGTGTTTTACTTCTAACCCAGCTCTCAGATCCATAAGTTAAAACTGGTTTGAACATTGTCTTTTATATAGCTAATTTAGTGTTCTGACTAATTTCTCTCTTATTTCATGAATTTATTCAATTGATTTCCTACCACACCAGCTGTGTTGATTCTGTTGTCTATTTCCATATTTAATTTACCATCTTCACTAAAAATCGTGCCAAAGTAGCTGAAATGTTTTACTTGTTCCACAGGTTCTCCGTTCAAAACACAGTTGACATTTTCAACGATTCTACCTATTTTCATTGTCTTTGTCTTTTTATTGCTGACCTTCATACCATATCTATTACAATAGTTATTCAATTTAGTCAGGGAATCTTGCAGACTTGTAGCGGATTTATTTAGCAGTATAACATCGTCCGCATAAAGCAAAGAGTTGACATTAACATCTCCAATTCTGATATCATGTTTAATACCACTTTCCTTCATAATGTGATCCATATAAATAATGAATAACAGAGAAGATAATGTACATCCTTGTCTCACACCAGATTTAACATTAAACCACCTCCCTGTACTGCTGACTTGCAACTCAAATAAAGACTAAGTATTGCTTGATATAATACCCTGACACCATATAACTGTAGTGTATTGAATAGCTTCTCTCTTGGCACCTTGTCATATGCCTTTTCCAAATCGACAAAACTTAAATACAGATCTTTGTTATATTGCCATGCTTTCTCAACTAATTGTCGTAAAGTGAAGATCTGATCCTGACAGCCTCTATTTGGCATGAATCCAGCTTGTTCTTCACCAAGCATTTCTTCCACAATTCTTCTCAACCAGTTTCTCAAGTATACTGGCATAAATCTTTCCTGGAACACTCAGTAGGGAAATACCTATGTAATTCTCACATTCAGTTTTATTATCATCAGGAATTCTTCTCTGTGTCCAGGCCTTCTGAAATATGCAGTGCAGCCACTGTAAGACTTTTAATACCACCATACTTCAGCATTTCTGGTCAAATATCATCTACTCCTGCTGCCTTTCTACATTTCAAGCCTTTGATGGCTTTTTCTACTTCAAGTATGGATATGTATTCCTGACTGTATGCCTGTTGAGTGTTTTTTTACCACTGTGCTATCATCGCTTGTTTCATTTAACAATTTTTCGAAGTAATTACTCCATACTTCAAAGATATCTTTTTCTCCAGTTTTCATGCCACCTTTAATATCTCTAACTCCTTTTACAGCACTCTTTCCTCCATTTCTAAGCTTGTTCAACAACCTCCAGAATATCTTACCACTTTCTTGATATTTATTTTCTATGTTCTTGCCAAAGTCATCCCGTGACTTTTGTTTAGCCAGTTTTTACACAGTGTTTAGCTTTCTTACATTTGTCTCTCTATTCTCTAAGAGCACAAACTGACTTATTTGCCAGGAATATGCTTTTTTTCTTTTCCTTCACTGCCTCTTTAACTTCCTATGTCCACCATAGAGTTCTGATTTTTTTATCCTTGCAGACAACCTCACCACATGCCTCTCAGGCTGAATCAATCATGGTTTTCTTCAAGGTTTGGTTCCTGTTCTCAAGCTCTTTCATTTTTTCTTCAATAATCTTTGTGTATTTTAGTCTACAGTTCACCTCTGAGAGCTGCTCAACTTTTATTCGCTTTAAAACTTTCTTACATGTTATTCTTTTCAATATGAAATTCAATTTTATCCTGCTCAAGACTAAATAGTGATCGCTTCCAATTTCAAATCCTCTGTACACTCTGGTTTCCTGCACTAGGGAGAAAACATCACTATCAACAATATCAAAGTCAATGAGACTTTTCTTATTCCTTGCCTCTTCTATCCATGTGAATTTGTGAACATTTTTATATTGGAACATGGTGTTAGTAATAACCAGTCCGTGTCCTTAGCAGAAATCCAACAGGTATTTGTCATTATTATTAGCTTTGCTGTTTTCTCCAAATTTTTCCAAAATATTTTTGTATGTCTGACAATCATTTCCTCCTATGCTAGTTAGATCCCCAACAAGGATCAACTTTTCCTTTTTTATTGTGTCAGTAGTTTTCTCTAGAACTTCAAAAAAATTCCTCTGCTTCTACCTTAGTAGAGCCTTCTGTGGAACCATAGGCACAAATAAGTCTTAATTGCCCACATCACTCTACTTGAGACTGCCTGCCTTTCATAAAGATTAGCCTCATATTTAGTATTTAATACTATGGCTACTCCTTCTTTTCCTTGATTGTCATTGCCTGAATATAACATTTTGTATTTATTGCTTAGAAAGATCTCACCACCCTATTATGTCGATCTGGTACTTATCTAATTCCTCAGCTAGCTCCATTTCTTTGCCATTCAGTCTTCTTATGTTGATAGTACCGATCTTTAACTCTGGTGATGTTGAGTTGGGGTGTGCTTTCAGATTTGTTTCAGTAGCTGACTTTTCGCTGTTCGTCCTGGTTCCCTGGCGAAAACAACGGGGTGGCTTCTTTAACCGGGCAACACCCCAGCCGGCATGAAATTTTGTCATGTTGTTCCATCATTTTGTATATTGATTTAAGCCAATAAGAATACAATTTGGTTGGCTAAATCCCAAATTGCCAGCCAATCCTCGTTCATTCAGTATCCAGGTGGATACCCAACAGGGTGCACCACAAGAAGGTTAGGATTGGACATTAGGTCAGAAGCCGTGGTCGGTTCTCTGCATTCCTTTAAAGGCTAGGTGGAGGTCTCCTCTCAGTTATACAGCTTGACCTTTAAGCACTCCTCGACCCTTAAGCACCCCAAATGTGTATTTTCTCCTCCTCTAAATGCCAACAAGAGAGGCATGCTCAGTGTAGGTCAAAGCTAACTTAGTATCTTTTAGCAAAATTTTATTTTTATGCTGTTATTTATTTATTTATTATTATTTTTAAATGACTGTTCCATGCATGAACAGTGCATTAATATCCCTAACTCCTTTTACAGCACTCTTTCCTCCATTTCTAAGCTTGTTCAACAACCTCCAGAATATAGCAATATAATATAATGTAATGAGACCCTTGTTCTGGAGACTAAACTTTTTTCATGCCATTTTTTGCATTGTTACTAACTATTGGAATTTGATCTCAGAACCTGTAGATTGAAAAGTAGAGAGGGTGTCTGCTTGGCTCATCTCATGCTCTTGGTGAAATACTATAGAGATACATCACCCTATTGACCTTGTCAAACAGGCTGGCTTGAGAATATATGCAGTTTACAGAGATAATGCACTCACATTATAGCCATAGTTGTTTTGGCATAATCTAAGAATCATATATTCCAAAGATTTGAGGTGGGCATTACAGAAAGTTCTACAAACAGCCATGTCACTGTCTACATTTTTAAGGATTTTTACTAGTTCCGTGAAGTGCTGAATGTAGAATCCACTTTTTAAAATGTAATAAGTAAGTATTCTAAAATGTGAATTTCAAGCTATCTCTAAAGATGTATTTAAATTTGACACTACATAGTCCCAGTACCAAGATACAACACAGCAGTTAACAGCTGTGATCTTCAATTCAGTGAAAAATCAAGCGCTCCCACCGATGAAAAAGATGGTAAACCTAGAATGCATCAGTACTGTTGATAGAATAAGGATATCTGTTTTAATCATCATTTAATATATATATATATTATGCAAAATTTTATGGAAAAAGCTAAAATATCACAAAAAGTTAAAAATGTTTAAAAATTGACCAACTTTCAGTATACCTTTTATTAACCATGTTTTTATTTTAAAAAGCTAAATGTACACATGTGTCAGTATCCCTAAAGAGGTTAATTATACATGGGTATCAAAGAAGCATATTTTCCCTGACAATTATTTTGGAGAAATTTATCGAGTATGCCCTGATGTGTTGCCTTTCTAGACTGCAACTGAACAAAAACAGCACAGGTATCTAATTCAGATAAAGGCTGCCTTCTTCCATAAAGTAGCATTGTAATTCAGCAGTAATTTCCTGGCTTCCTGGTTAGTCACTCGCTCATATTTTGGTGTGTGTGGCATCCTCATTACTTTCCTTGTCTTCCAGGGTCTTCTGGCATTTTGTTGCAATTTATTCAACAATTGCATCCTCACAATTTTCATTTTAACATTGAAGGCTATTGTCGATGCATAAAAACTTTTTGTAGTTTCTGCCATGTTGCAGTTGCAAAATGATTTCATTTTCATTATCAGTCATATCTGGCATTTTCTGGTCTGAACCACAATGAGCAAAGTAGTTTTGAATTGTTTTGCTGCTTATTTCTTGCCAACTACCTGCAACAAATTGTACTGCCTTTAAAATGGAAACCTTTGTGCTCATTTCTTTGACTGCTGAAGAAGATGTCAGTGGATTTTCTTTAATTGTTTCAAGGATGTAGTGTACTAATCTTCCATGATATTTTTGATTCTCATGTCCAGTGGCTTTACCAGGGACATGGTGTTTAGCAAGAAGAAATTCAAGTCAAATGTTTTTCAAACAATGTAATTGAGGGTGTGCTGCACAGGTTTCCATAAGTTTAGCAGTTTTACAGTTTTCCACAGTTTAACCATTCTTGAAAAATAATAGAACTCATCCATGCATTCTTGTTGGCATAATACAAAACAGGCAAATTGTCCATTCTAAGCCCTTTAAAGGATTGAGGTTTGGCTCTTTTCCAATAGCCAAACAGCTTCTGTTTTGTCACTTCCTTGACATGTTACAGCATAACATGGTAGTGCTTTTTTTTGAACCTGACAGCACTGCAAGTTTATAGCTCAGGGAACTGTCTGATGTAGCATGGTAAAACAGACCTATTTCGTCAGCATCATCATAGATTTCATCAGGACTAAACTTCTGCAGCAATTCAGGTAGTTTAGTTGATTTCCACTGTTCAGCGCTCACAGTATCAGCACTGTCCTTCTCGCTGTGTGCCTGTCGATAACCAACCATCTCTAGCTTTAAAGCTCACATGGCCCAGCTCTCTAGCTAACTCTTCTGATTTTGTTTTTAACATTAGACCATTAACACGCATGCCTCCTCCAGTTACAATAGAGAACCATTGATTGAGAGACTTCTCAATGTCTGGATCCTTGCCTTCTCACTTCTGTCTTTGGAATTTTCTCTGTTGTCCATCATGTAATTCCTATTCTGCTCACAGTTTGTCCTGCTGGCCTGCCAAATGTGCAATTGTAGATTTTGGAACACCAGTTATCTCTGACAACAACTGGCTTTAGACCAGGGGTTCCCAACCCTATGCCCCCGGGCACCACGGCGCCCGTCGACCAATTTGTGTGTGCCCGCCGCTGTTCAACCATGTGTCGTATAGTTTGAAATAATCACGCAACAATTCATGGCATGCTATATGACACATGACGAGTATTAAACGCATACAATGTAAAGTAAACGCGCATTCGAAGTTGTTCATTCCAGTTTAAGAACTGGAATATCATCATATTCTCCTAATTATGAAGCACTGGCCAATGAAATGCAATGCCAAAGATCACATTAACTTATATATATATATATATATATTTAAATTTTTATATAATGTAAACTTTTAAGTAATAAAACATTTGATTATAATGTAAACTTTGTATGTATTCATTTAACAAACGAATTCAAATAATTTCCTTGAAAAAATAGATGGTACCCGTCGCCCTACTGGTATTTTAGAATGTGCTCTAGGAAATAAAAAGGTTGGGAACCCCTGCTTTAGACAGTTGGCTTTTTATTTTGTCAAGTAAGGGGATTTTATTTGCTGTTAGATCTTGACAGGGGCCTAATAAAAACAAAAAAAAAAAAAATCAAATTGCTACACTCTTTGTTACATGATTTACTAAAAAATTATTTATTAACACACACACACCTGTTTTAATCAAAAGTACACTACCTAGCAGTCACTGTAAGTAGAATCGTTGCACTGTCAAAACATGCTCGTCATCCCTATCAGTATATTGGCACGGACTAACAGCAACACTCTCATGCAACTACATGTGTGCCATCTACAGCTACAGTCCCAATAAAGTGGTAAGGTTGCCCAAATACATGAAACAATTTTGGGTATATTCTTGATTTGTTTGTTCTCCAATATTTGACCCAAATAAACAGCTGCCCAAATTAACTGGAATCTACTGTGTGTGTGTGTGTGTGTGTGTGTGTGTGTGTGTGTGTGTTCCCCACATAATTCAGAAACTCTGCCTCTGGAGTTTCAAGCCACACCAGGTCTTCAATAAGTGGGGGGTATGGTCTCATGTCAGCAGTGAAATTCATATTCCAAACAATCACAAAACAGGTGCACTAACCACTTGGTAAACATGTTGGCAGAGCTACATTAAAGTCTTAGAAGTGGCAAGAATGAAATTTTGACATTCTGATGGTTAAACATTATATTCTTGATGTTCCAGGCCATCATCGATTAGATCAACTTTGAATGGCAAAGATTTGGAAGCTAAGTAAAAGTTCCACTTCATGTAGAAAGAAATTATGGAACTGCTCTGTAAAAATTAATGAAGCTATTACCTGGGTATTTTTATTAGCCTACCAGTTTTCTGGAAGGTATTCTTTATTCTTTCCTTTTGGTTCATGTTGATTAAATGATTTATATACTACTGTTGGTTTGATCATGGAGCATTTGGACAAAATAATAGTAAGACCATCTTTGGCAGCCTTGAATTTCTTTGTGCATTTTTCACTTTTTGAGAGGTAAGTTTTGGATGGTATATTTTACCAGCCATTTTTCTGCATTAAACCATTGTTTTGGTAGATATCTTTTATCCATAATTTTATTAATGGGTGTAGAAATATTTCTGCAGCCACAAAATCTTGCCAGTTCAGATTTATCCACAAGCTTCACTTTGTAGTAGTTAAAACATTTTTTAAATTTTCTCAACCAGCCTTACTGGCTAAAAAACTTGTCCACTGTTGCTTTCATCAGATTGACTGAAATTTTGATACAATCTTTTTTTTTTTTTTTTTTTTTTTTCCTGCATCTGATCTTTGATCAGATAGAAAGATCACTATTCAGACCACTTTCCACCTTTATTGAGTAAATAGTTACATACACCAAGCTTATAGATCTTGGCAAAGTGAGCACTCGTTATTTGAATCTGAATGCAGGCATTATCCTAGTGTCACCAGGGTACTGTGTGCATTCAGTAAAGTTATTCTTCTGCATTCATTCATTCTTTTACCTGAAGCATAATGGTAAAATTCTTTTGGGTTTTCTTTATCAGGTGCAGCCAATGTCTTTTTATACTTCAACTTAGCTTTCCATATAACACCCTTTAACTTTTCTGGCCTGTGCTTTATATATTTCATAATTGCTCTCACTATTATTCTCCTGATATTCCTTCCATGTCATCTTCCTATTATGGATCTCTTGCTTAATAAGACTGCATGTCCAGTTCACTCCCATCTTCTTCCATGTTCTAACTCTCGAGACACTTAAAGATATCCATTATTTAAGCATCTTTTCAAAACTCCCATGCACTGCTGATGTTCTTCTTGTTCAGTAACCAATACTGTGGGACCAAAGATAGTATTCTCCTCAATTTCATAAGTTGAAGATTTGTGGTTCAGCATGTAACATGTTTTGATTGGAACATCCATATAGTTGGCTGTTTCCCCATTGTTACCATGGCATGAGCAGTGTTGCCAACTGGCGGCAAAAAAACATGTCGCATCCTTAACTGAGACACCTTTTGATGCTATGATCAAATCTAACTCTTTTCCCTTTGAGTTGCTTCTTTCATATGCTACTTGAGAAAGTTGTCTCATAGCAGCTCAATAAATTCTCCTTTGTTGTTTTCCTGAGTTTTTTTTGCTATCCAGTCAATATTCAGATAACTTAAGTCTCCCATATTAATTACTCATTTAGTATCCATTGGGGTCATATGGTGATGGATTTCTTTGCCCCTAGCAACTCATCCACCAGGTCGGTAGTAATGCCCCACTATATATTTCATCCTGTTAATCTCACCAGATTGCCTCTAACTCACTTCTACATGGGATATTACCATTATTGCTTTCATTTTATGAGTTTCTATCTTAACTGGGCTCAAGTTGTCTGATATCATTGGTAGTACTGCCTCTCCTCTTCTATCCCTTCTATCATTTCTAAAAATATTATACCCTTTATACTTAGTTATTACATCTGTGACTACATTACACTTGTAAAGCTAGGTTTAAGATGAAATGTATTTATCCAAGCAAGAAACTCAACCACTTTGTTTCTGTTACTTATGGCATTTGTGTATATACAAAACAAGTTGCCATCTTGTTTTTTTTTTTTTTTTTTTTTTTTTTTTGTATACTCACATCTGCAGTCTGCTTGATTTTGTTGGGAAACTTTTTTCTGTTCTCAGAAAATTGCCCAAACTCAAAGCTTAGTCCATTCTTTCAACAGATTCATAATCATTGATATTTGTATCACTATTATGTCTGTGCACCCTAGCTGAACTTGCATGCATCCTCAACATTTCTCCCAAAACCCTGCATTAGGTCTCATTCCAGTAAGTAATTTCTCTATGTACCTGATGCCAGGTCCATTCAAGTGCAAACCATCCCTTTTATATGAGGTTTTTTCCACCATCAAACTCACTTCACACATTCAAAAACTTGCACCCATTTTTTTTTCCCTACGTAGTCTGCTCATTGAATCTTTTTTTATCCCAGATGAGGTACAAGAACCTATAGCAGATTAGTGATATACGAGGGTCGTCTGAAACGTTTTCTGCCTCGACCATAGATGGCAACATTATCAGTAAGCTTTTTTTTTTTTTTTTATAACTTAGTACATCTGTCATAAGCATTCATGTGAAATTGCAAGTCATTCTATCAAGTAGTTTGTTTTATACAGCTGTCTGAGGCAAAAATGTTGTCTGTATCCCTTGAAATGGATAAAATTGAGTATTGTGCAGTTATAAAATTCTTTGTAAAAGAAGGTTTAACGGCAAAAGAAATTCATTCGAAGTTCATAAAAGTGTATGGGCACTCTTCTCCTTCATTTTCGACAATTAAAATGGCCGAAATTAAAATGTCCGAGTTTAAACATGGCCGTACCAGCCTTGAAGATGATCCATGTGAACGACATCCAAAAAAGTGTAACAACAACCAGAAATCATTGATTAAGTGCATGATATGGTATTGGATGACTGGCGAGTCAAAGTGCATGAATTGCTGAGACTGTAGGCATTTCGTGTAGGATATATTTTGCATGAAGAATTGCAAATGAAAAAGCTTTGTGCAAGATGAGTGCTGCGCTTGCTCACAGCAGATCAAAAATGCACTTGCACCAAAATCCCTGAACAGTGCTTGGAGCATTTTAACAAGAATAAAACTGATTTTGTGCGTTGATTTATTACTATGGATAAAACTTGGATTCACCATTATACACCAGAATCCAAATAGCAGTCAAAACAGTGCACAGAAGCTGGAAAGGTCATGGCATCTGTGTTTTGAGATGCTAAAGCCATTTTGTTTATTAATTATCTTGAAAAGGGTAAAACAATAACGGGAATATTATTCCGATCTTTTAACCAGACAAGACGAAAAAATTCATGAGAAAAGATCTGGTTTGAAGAAGAAAAAAAATCATCTTTCATCAGGACAATGCACCTGCCAGCAAATGTATTTTGGCAATGGGAAAATTAAGGGATCTGCACTGTGAATTGTTGGAACATCCACCCTATTCCCCAGATTTGGCTCCCTCTGACTTCTATCTTTTCCCAAAACTAAAACTCTTCCTCGCTGGTCAGCGTTTTTCTTCGAATCAAGAGATGATTGCAGCTGTAGAGGAGTATTTTGCAGATCTTACTGAGAACCACTACAGGGATGGGATAATGGTGCTGGAGCATCGCAGGAATAAATGTATTAGTCTTAAGGGAGATAGATTGTTGAAAAATAAAAATAACTTTGAAATTATAAATTTGTTTTTTCATTGTTAGGCCGAGAACTTTTCAGAATTCTCATACCTGTGACTTTCTCCTGATGCCAAATTGCTTTTGTTTGGGGTAGGTTGAAGGAATGGGTATTCCACCATGACCCACCTTCAAACTTTGAACTAAGGGATAAAATTACATGATATGTCCAGCAGATGTCCCAACCCTTATTCTCCAAGATGAAAGAGAACCTTCACCTGTGCTATGAAACCTGTCTTGAAATACAAGGTTCTCATTTCTAGCACATAATCCACTGTCGTTAATGCTTTATTCGACCAAGAGTCCACCAATAATTGTGGATGTACATATCAGGTGTAAACATACATTTGTGCGTTAATAAATCTGTTCACTCCATAACTTATATCGTTATAGTTATTCAGCATTTATACAGTATGGTTTAAAAACTACTGTTTAATTAGTTTCCACTATAAAACTTTATTTTTTTATCATCTGTATATTATTATACTTATATGTATAAAAATGTATTTTATTTTGTTAATTTATATTTGTGTATAAATTATTTATTTATTTATTTATTATTTTTTTTTGACAGAGGTCATGCTAGGGTAAACAGTTGAGAAAGAATTTAGATTTATCTTTTGTGTACTGCCATGTAGCTTGTGTCTTGTGCATATGCATGTTTTCCTGATGATGGCCTTGATACAGAGGTTGAAACATCGAGTGGTATTTTCATAATTATAAGTAGAGTAATTAATCGAGCATGTGTGTTTTTGTTCTTCCATTAGTTCTTCACAATGAATGATGACCACCATACAACCTGAAAAGAAAGAATTGTCTTTTTCTTTTTTGTTTCTCTTTTTTTGCCTATGTCACATCCTTTATTTTAGCTCCTGGTAAACTCAATGTAGTGATTCTCATTGACTGCAAAATTTAATTATTAAATCATTGTATCACAATACTTCTTATATTCTAATTGTCTTACCTTCTTATTATTATTCATTGATAACTCGTAAAATTTCACACTTTCCTTTTTATTGCTCTCCTAATGTTTCTCTTCCTTTCTTAGTTCTTGTAAAAGTTTTTATGCTTTCTCTAATTCTCTTGTTGATTCTTGAATAATTCTTTTCATTTGCTAATTTTCTTTCATTTTTATCATCCAGTATGCAAGGTCTCATTTCTGGGTTCCATGTTATTATCCTTAGCTTTCAACTCTGCTCTGTTGTCCTGCTTGGTTTTTGGCATCATTTTTGAAAACAATCTTAATTTAATAAGATCTTCTTATCATAGAATTACTCTAACATAATAGGGATAAGGAAGTGGTTTTGCCACTGTATAAAGCAATGGTCAGACCACACTTAGACTAGACTGGTGTGCCCACATCTGGTTACCTGGTTTTCAATGTGATGTAGAAACACTGGAAAGGGTCCAGAGATGAGTAACTAAGAAAATATCAGGACTTTGGAATGCTGGCTATTGAGAGATTTGAAGAAGTATGGATTGCAAAGTTTGGTGGATAGGAGGAAAAGAGAGGATATGATAGAGACATTTAAGTTAGTGAGAAGATTTTATCGAATTAATCCAGATGAGATTATAAAAAGAGTAGAGGGTGAGAGGGGAAAAACCAGAGGTCATCCCTGGATGTTGTGTAAGAGTGTGGTGAAGAAGGGTGTGAGGAGTAGTTTTTTGTATGGAGATTGTCAGTGAATGGAATGCATTACCAAAATGTGTTGTTAAAATGCAAGAAGTGTTATCAATTTTAAGATTCAGTATGATAAATATGTTGCCATTTGAATGAGCCTCCCATGACGAGTCTGCAGACTATTGTGGGTGCAACAATAATAATAATAATATAAAATAATTTGTCTTAAATTATTAGCAAAGGTACTAAATGCAATAAAATCAGTAAAAACTACACTAATAGAGCACTGACTAATCTAAAAAAAACTCAATAAATAAAAAAAAAGCTTATCTTATAGGAGCTTCAAATGTTACTCACGTAAAATTTTTTTAATGTAAATAAATACGTTGCTTTATAAATGTTGTTACATTTTGTATCTCTCTATTTCAATCCACCTCATATAAATTAAAAATCACAACATGGCACATCCTTTGTGTTTTCTATACCAGTAAGACAGGATGTGGGAGAACAGACAGCTTAAAGTATTTTTATTTTCTACAAAACATTTTGTTCAAGTAGGAACTTTAGGTAACTCACTATAACTAAATTTTAAGCCAGGTTTTATAAATTGCTTTATAAATGTTATTACATTTTGTATCTCTCTATTTCAATCCACCTCATATAAATTAAAAATCATTGTTCAAGTAGGAACTTTAGGTAACTCACTATAACTAAATTTTAAGCCAGGTTTTAACTCGTATACATTTATTAATTGTTCAAGTAGGAACTTTAGGTAACTCACTATAACTAAATTTTAAGCCAGGTTTTAACTCGTATACATTTATTAACACTAGATGTATAGTGAAGCCTCAGTTGTTTTTTAGGGGGATGGAGAACAAAAATGATATATACAGGAAATTAATAGTATCAGGAAACCATTAAAAATTATAGATAAGAACAATTTAATGATTATTATTCATGGAAATACCTTAAAATATGATCTGTTTCATCTGATTTTTTGTTGACTGTGTCATTGTAAATATTCTACTTTACTTCGCACTCTGTAGCTTAACAAAATTTGTTTTGTGATTGCACCAGTTAAACTATTTATTGAGTGAGTGCGAGTTTGTAAGAAGTGCAAACAAAGATAAAGCAGATATTATTCCCCGCTAACTCTTATCTTTAATTTATCTCAGTTGTGACTTAAACTTATCATATAGCATATCATAAATACTTTCCCCTTATTAGTAGATTTATGCAGTTTCTTGTTTTTGTTGACTGTGTCATTGTAAATATTCTACTTTACTTCGCACTCTGTAGCTTAACAAAATTTGTTTTGTGATTGCACCAGTTAAACTATTTATTGAGTGAGTGCGAGTTTGTAAGAAGTGCAAACAAAGATAAAGCAGATATTATTCCCCGCTAACTCTTATCTTTAATTTATCTCAGTTGTGACTTAAACTTATCATATAGCATATCATAAATACTTTCCCCTTATTAGTAGATTTATGCAGTTTCTTGTTTTTGTTGAATCAGTGCATTGACAGATCATTCTCATTGTATTGTTCGCAAATCAGTTTATTTAAACCTAGAATTCTATACACACTGCTCAATTTACATATAAGCATTGGCACAACGAAATCTCAAGTCTTAGATAATTACAAGTAATTCTATCTTAATTTTCCTACAATTCTTTCATATATTCTAAACATAACTTTGGTATTCTTACTAGTCATTCTTTCCCATTAAACAATAATTTACTTATACATACAGAATTAAGCTTATTCTTAGAACATGTACTTGTTCATTGACATCGATAATATTTACACTAATATGTTTGACTGCAGACAAACATAAAATGCGATTTGGTTATTTCTTTCATTCACTACAGTCCTTACTTGATTCCTTTTGTCTTCACGATCTTTCTTTCTCCAGACTGTATGCCTGTTCTTTATTTCTTGCCTTTTCCTTTGTCTCCTGCCATCGATAATCTTTAACCATCAGAATCTATTAACTAGCAATGTGGCAGCATCGGCTGTTCATTGAGTGCTATCTCTGATGAGATACGAGAATTTTTGTGGCTGTGGTGATGGACAGTTGACCTCATATAGCGATGGACCCAGTAAGATGGCTGAAGATCCGATGGCCGACGGTGTACTTCACGTGCCGCTGAATCCAGGGAAGAGATGGTGAAAACCCTAAGATGCTTTCCTTCGAGACGTGTGAGTTTATATACGCCCTGGACTCTGCGTAGTTTGCACGTGCAGTGCTCAATATTACCATGTGTGCCAATGCATTAACATTGGGACTCGATGACATCCCACTTCATGCATCATACATTTGGTTTAACACAGTTTCGTAATTAAATTATTACATACAAATGATTTTTGGTAAGTTTACAGGCAATGACTATTCTATATATATATATATATAGAATAGTCTATATGAGACGCTGTATTCGGTTAGTATAGATGAAGCCCTCTGGTCGGAAAGACCTGGGTTCGATTCCCATCAGTGACGTGAGAAACCTTTATTTGATATCTTTCAGTGAAAGGTGAGTTAGCCGGTCTCATGTGGAGGTAGGGTTTTTTTCACCCAGAAACTCAGATTTTTCGTCCCCCAGAACAGTCAAACTGGTCCTGAGCCTATGCTTCTACAGACATAGGAGACCTCCAGGAATAAGGAGTAACCAACCTGTTTTGTAGGATTTTGGTTCTGAATGCTTACACGGTAAAAGTGTAGGTCTACACATGAGCTTAAATTAGGATAGGATATATATAAATATATTTATCTTTAGACAAAAACTTGTAAAACAAACATGAAACATTGTTATTCGTGTAAGATTTTACGATGCATTATATGATTCGTTACAGTATATTTCAAACGCTACTTCTTGCGGAAAAAATCTTTGATTGACATTTGTTTTGTGCAAATTTTACTCATCAATTCAAAGTACAATCTTTCAAGGCTTAGAATACTATCACTATCACTGGTTCTGTGCACATAAAAGAAAGCTTTTACTTTCATCAGCACTTCATGTGTCTCAGCAAAGTTGGGTACAATTTCAGGTTTACCATCTTTTCCTCCTCCTCCTTTCACTTCCCCCCCTCCATATGCCACGAGGCTCTTGCACTGTTTCTACACCAATAGTTGCCATGTGGTGGTTTACTGAGATGTAGTCCTCGGATTTATCTTTGTTTGTGCCACTGAACTTTTCCCAGTCTTGGCTGAAATCTTCGTCATTATGTCACTATAACCTGAAGATTATGTAACCAACCCGCATGTAACCAACTTTCTGAAAACAGTTTTTGATTATCTGCTGGGTTACTTGTTGCCAGGCTACTGTAGTGTGTGCGTTGCTTACAACATGTTTATCTTTCTTTTTCATATCTTAAGCAAACAGCTCTTTGCAAGGCATTTCCTATAAAGTTGCTTATAACACTTCATTATCCCAAAATCAAGGGGCTGGAGCACATATACAATTTGCCCATGTACCATATGAATGCAGAAATGGAAAAAAAAAAAAAAAGTCTACAGTCATCCACGCTTTATTGTTCGCATGGTATTTGGTTGGTAATTTTTTTTATATTCATGAAACATTGCAGTTTTGGAGATTTCCCGATAAAATTGACACTTTTTTCTCACTTCCATCACTGTTAGCACAAAATAAAACCGTAAGTCTGTCTTTAGAGTTTTTCCCATAAGAAGACTCTCCTTCGAGAGCCAAGGTTTCATCAGAAAGCACACTGTAGAAGAGCGCCTCGTCTCACCTATATTATAAATATCATGTGGTTTGTAGCCCTCCAGCAAAGATAGCATTTCTTTTCAGCCACCTGTGCTTTTGCTGTTCGCTGCAACACTTTCTCTGGCTAACTTCTTGTATGCTAGACCATGCCATGCCATTCCTTAAACCTCATTATTCAGCTGTTGGATGCAGTGAAATTTTCTATGTTCAGCTGCACTGCAGTCACCTTTGCCTTTTCACAAAAAATGGTTCCATCAACTGAAATATTCGACATCCATGCCTTCTGTTGCCACATGAAGAGTACGTTTTCCAATTTAGCGAATGTTGACTCCTTGTTTTCCTCTACTTATTGCCATTACTACATTTTTCTATCTGCTCTTGGATTTCATCCTTTTTTGCAGATATGGAGTTTAGCGTGTTTTGAACCAACCCAAGATGTTTGCCAATGTCGACACACATTTCTCTCCAGGATTCTTCTCTTCCACCTCTACTATTTTCAGTTACTCGTGCAGAATTCTCACATGCTTTTTAGGTTGGGACATGGTCCAAGGATAATAAAATAAATGGCAGAAACAAAGGAAATAAAACAGTAACAGGAATAAAATATTTTTTTATTTATTTCGTGTGCAAACTACAGAAAATGTAAGAGCATACATATAAATCATTAAAAGCATAATTAAAAGACAAACATGTCACTTTCATAAAAAATTATGCCAAAACATAAAATGTCAGATTTCACTCATCTATTATATATATAGAATAGTTTATATGAGACTCTGTATTCGGTCAGTATAGACGAAGCCCTCTGGTCGGAAAGACCTGGGTTCGATTCCCATCAGTGACGTGATGGGAATCGAAAAGCTGTTTCATTACACTGCATATTGGGTACATATATTATTAATGTCTATTAAGCAGCATAGCAGATGATGATGATCCATGGTTTGTGTTTCAACACATGAGCAGTTATCATTGTCCATGTAGCCTCATCTGGCCATATTCTGCTTTGATCTGCCCATTCCGGAATGAAGTTTATTCAATGTCTTCCATCTTTGCCAGTCTAGATGTAAGCCAGAAGGAAGAGATTTGTTTAAGTTCAGAGCTTCTGGAGATTGTTCTTGCCACATTGTTGACCTTGTAGTGTTTATGGAATCAACCAATGGTTCAACTGAGTAAATAAAACTTTCCTTGATCTTAGCCTCCTAGATACTGTAATATGTCCATACCAAGGATGCCGTTCACCATTTAGTTTGTTTCTGCTCATATCTACTCTGTGTAGTCCTTCTGATTTAAGGAGGTGCAGTACCACACAGTGAGTATAGATGGTCAATTTTTGTAGGCTTAGGCAGCTGGTAATGTGCCGACATGTTTCATTTAGAACCTTGTCAATAATTTTGACATGTGATGATCTTTCCCAAACAGGGCTAGCATACTTGGCTGTCGAAAAGCAAAGTGTCAGTGCAGAGGTGCGCAGTACTTGTGAACTTGCACCTCACTGAGATGATGTTAATCAGTGCAGAATATTATTATGTGATTGAGTTTTAGCTGCTGTCTTCTCTATGTGCTGCTTATAATTTAAGGACCTATCTAGTATAACATCTCGGTAAGTTGAAATTGGATAAATGACCGATTTCACATCATTCCATTCTATATTCAACTCTCTCCTTGCCTCCGTATTATTGAGATGGAAAAGACACATTTGGGTTTTACTGAAATTTGGTTTCAATTAGTTTTCCTTATAGTAAACTGTAAGGGTTTCTAGTTCTTGTGTGAGCTGCTTCTCAATGTTATCAAAGGATTTGATAACATTAATAAAATATAATGAAGTACTGTAATGAAAACAGGAACAAATTAATTCATAAAGGGTTAAACCAGGGTAACAGATGAAACTATGACGCACACAAGAATGCAAAGAACCACTTGCAATGAAGTAAAGCTCAAAAGTGATGCACTCGTAACCATCTGTGATGAAGTGTTATTCTAGACAACAGCATTGCCAAGTCTTCACTTATTCCAGAGAAAAGGATAGAAAGCAAAGAGTACACCATTTCAAATTTGAAAAAAAAAAAAAAAACTGTGTGGGAAAATGTGTCAGGACTGTGATTTGTAAACTATTGATGTGATAAAACTACAGTTTATGGATCGATGGAGCCAGGAAAAAATAGTATTATTTATATGAGCTAGTTCTGGGACAAGGCAGACGAAATATGTGGGAAAATGAAGGTAATGGGAATGATGAATTGAGGTTTAACTGTTTATATGGCTGAGAGCATCTTCAGGAAGTTATTACTTTTTTGTAATTTTTTTTACTTATGTTTATTAACTTCCTGAAGATCTAGACAGTGAAACATTTTGGAGAATTATGTGCAGTATTATTATAAAGTCTGCAAGTTAAAATCTCATTATTTATTAAGTTAAAAGTAAGGGTTACTAGTGTCTGTATAAGACCAATTGTAAGTATGGATAGCAAAAGATTTTAGAAGATAAGGAATATAGAAGAATAGCACTAATCAAAACATGACCATAATGTAAATTTACTGCTAGTGGGATAGCAAAAATCTTTAATATAACAAAAGGTGTTCAGTTATAAAAGTAAACATTTTTTGTTTATTTGTTTTATTTTTTGTGAAAAACAGCTTGCATTTCCTAACTGTTCTACAAATGTATTTGATTAATATATAACTGCTAATTGTGGTGGGAATGTGAATTTATTTTTTATGTTGGGAGGTTTTGCGAATTTTTGATTTAAAGAACAATGTTGTTGTCATTTTATTTTATTGTTTTTTTTTTAAATTTTTTTATGCCTTTTTGCAAAACTTATGTGTATATTTTTTTCATGCTAGTAACAAAAAACAAACTTTCTCGGACTAAGAGTGAAGATCTAGGATTACAGCAGAAATGTAAAACAGCTTCTAATCGTACTTTAGTGAGGCATGCTTCACTTCATGATATTTGTGAAGTTGCAGAAATTGAACGACAGAAACTATATTCTAATCCGGTTACTTCCTTGGTAAATACTCCTTTTAAAAATAAAAGAAGCAGAGTTACACAATGCACAAAGTCAGTACCTTTGGTTCAAGTATCTGATTCAAAAGATTTGGAATCCCATACTGATATCACAGAATCTGCATTGTCTAAGGAAACTTTAATACTGCCAGCATTTAGCATTCTTAAATCTTCAAAAAACAATGTCCATGATGATACAAATGTGACTCAGAGCGTATCACAGATTTCTATTACAGAAATAAATTCGAAACCTTTATTAGCTCCATCTCCATCTACAACTGTTCCTTTGCTTATGTCAGTCCCCATTAATGCTGAAAAATGTGAAAGTTTAAAAGAAAATGTTCAAATAAAGAAAACTTTGCTTGGGAAACTCTCATCATTGGATGGTATGTATATTTTATAACTGTAGACTAGCAATTGAGAATATATAAATAAATGTGAAACAAATTATTCAAATAAAGTGATGAAGAGGCTTTGATCTGACACATAATACATACAAACTATACTGTTATATTATTAATCCATTGATGTTATAGCCAGATAGGATAGAAACTTAAAAAGTTTCAAATTTTTTCAGAGAGTTTGAGAATATAACATTCAGCATAGGGATTTCCTTGGATTGGTAATACTTAAAAGCATGGGCTAGGAACCCATATAGTTGACTTTTATTAATGATTGCTATCAGAGAAGAGGTAGAAACCTAAAGAGGGTAAAAACCATTCATTCAATACAACAGCAATGTCAGAAAGTTGTTATTCATAAATGAATTGTCTAATGAGAGCATTAGTAAAAGGCAGCTATATGGGATCATGAGCGGAGTTTGTCTTTTAAGTAGTGTCAATCTAAGGTAATTCCTGTGCCAAAGGTTATATGAGGGTGGGGAGGGAAGGTCTGGAAAGTTCTGATAAACACCTAGAACAAAAATGATATTAAAGCAACTGATATAAACAAACCACAAAAAAGAAAATACTCGTAGCAGAGTTATGAAGGTAACTTATATTCTTATATCCTCGTATGTTCTTTCTTTTGGTTATATCAGTTGCTTTAATATCATTTTTGTTCTAGATGTTTATCAGAACTTTCCAGACCCCCACATTGTATTCTCACAAACCCTGATAAAATTTTGGAACTTTTCTCATCTGGCTATAATATCAATGAATTAATACTATCTGTATAATTTGTAAATGAAACAAGAAGTGATACAATGGTAGTAGGAAATATGCAAGAGGAGTAGGATCAGGCATACAAGTGTCAGTTGTATTCTTAAGCAGACAAAGCCATCCTTCTCCATTTCAGGTTTATGATGGATTTTTCTTCTTCTAGAATTAATATTTACTCATCCCTCATGCATCTTTTCTACCACTGTTCTGTCACTTCATTTATATACAGTAGTATCTCGCTAATCCGAACCTCTTTAGTCCGAACCCTCCAGTAATCTGAACTGCGGTTTGAAAGAAAAAAAAAAGTTTTATTTATTACGTATTATTATTTTGTGTACTATTATTTTTATTTAATAATTATTATTTTAACTATTATTATTACAGTACAGTATTTATTTTTTCATACTGTCGATTGTATGGTTATATTGTAGGCCTATTTTGATTTATTGTGTGTTCACGTTTGCTTTTATATACTGTACAGTACGTACTGTATTGTCGTCATGAATCACCGCTGATGAGCATCATGGAATAAACTGTGGCCTTCTAGAATTTACAAAGATAACTACAGTGATATACAAAAAGCAGAAACTCAAAAAGCGCATAATTTAGTTAAAAATATAAATCCATATGTTGAAATTTCACAAACAGATGTTATGTAATGGATTACAGGTAGAACCGAAAGTGAAATCGAAATCAAATCAGATGCTTAAATTATAAATATGACGCTACAGAATGAATTAGCAGATGATGATGACAATAAAGAATTCAAAGGAAAAAAAAGTAAAACGTGAAGAGGCAGTTGACAGTTTTAATGTGTGTATAGAATGGGCTAAGCAGAATGATATGCCATTCCACAAAATTTAATTGCTAATACAGCTCCAAGAAGAAGCATTCGAAAAACGTTTAGCTTCCAAGAAGCAAAAGAAAATCAGTGACATTTTTTACAAAGAAATAAAAAAAAAAAAAAATTTTTTTTTTGTGTGTTATTTTGTGAAACTTTTTTTTTTTCCGTGTTGTGTACAAGAAAGTTCTATTTTTTATGCAAATTAAGTTATATACTGAACTATGCAATTTTATTAAATCAGAATCCTCAACAATACAGGTACATACAAACTAAATTTTTTACTAAAATAAACTTGTGTACTGTATTATTTTTTAAGTTTTATATTACAGTACAGTAGCATTTTTTCTATCAGTTAATTCATTTATTTACAGAATTGTACCATTAGAATCTGATTATTTTTGTCTTAAGCGCTAGTTATTGTTGCCTCTTGGGGGAAAAATTCACTAATCTGAATGAGCGCAGTTTTTATTAGTTCGGATTAGCGAGATACCACTTTATTTTGTTTTGTTTTTTTTCCCATCCCATACAAAGGGTTCTAAACCTGTAGTACATTCAGTACTATGGATGGGCTTAAGGATTTTATCACATATCATGTTTTATTTATTTTTTGTATTTTTTTATTTTATTTGTGTGTACATAGTCCAAAAACTGTTCTAGAAATCAAACATGGGACTTTTTTCAAGCTGCTTCAGGCCTCCATTAAGTAGGGCAGTGATCTCACACCAAGCGATAAAATTCATCTTCCACCTAAAGACAATTACAAATATCCATGCCCACAGCCATTGAAAGTGAGTAGATGCCACTCAGCCATCCAAGCCACAGGTCTTTCTAAGCAGTTACTCCTGACATCTGAAATATCTTTATCTTCCCTTTCATGTCACATTTACCTTCTTTGATTTCTTTTACAGTATCTTCCATTTCTGTTTTTCCAATATCCATCAAAACGCTTGCCACATTCCTGATATTTAACTTCTGTCTTCTTACCAAGTCTTCCCATGACTGTTGTTTAGCTACGGTGTACATTGCTTAGCTTTCTTACATTTTTCTCTATATTATCACATACTTACTAGGAATGTTAATTTGCTTTCTTTTCTAGATATGAGAGTCCTGAGAAAAGAAAAAAAAATAGAGGAGTGAACAGATGGTATTAGTGACAGAGTAATATTAAAACTGGAGATATTAGAAAGGCACCTGAAATTGTTAGTATTCAGGAATGTGTTAGCAGAGCTAATAGTTACTTAAACAAAATGGGATAGGAAAGATTTGCAAAACAGATATTTATTTGATGCCAGGTGGCAGAAAAAAGATTAAGGTGAACTGATGCAGTCTGAAGTGCTTTAGAACATTTTTTTTTAAACTTTTCTGACTACAACCCACAATAAAAAATACATTTTACTTCTCAACCCTGTATGCACACACAACTATACAACAAGGGAATTGAAGTTGTACAATACCAGACAACTTGCAGCAAAGTTGGGGAAAGTCCAAGCACTTTGCCATCTTCCAAAAATCATATATCTGATATTCATTGGTCCCTAACATATCAAAAAGCAGAGAAGTGCATGCAGCTTATCTTACCTTTTCCTTGAATTGCCCCAATGTTGCACCACCTCTAGGATCAGCTCTTTCCATTGAGCAGAAATGACACACACACACACAAAACTGAAACAAGAGTTTTTCCAAAACAATATGAATTCTCACTATAAAATTACAAATAAAAATGTAGCAGTTAATATCAAACATGAATTTTATCAACATTTAAATACACTTGGCAAGGGGGGGGGGGGCAGAATAAACTACAAAAACAAATTAAGAAATGTTTTATTTAATGCCATAGGTGTACTGCCATAAAATATAGAATGATTTATTTTTGTTCATAGTAATAAATTCAGTGAGTTTTGCTCACTACGCCTGTTCTTTTGCAAGAAGAATGAAAGTCCCTGTATAGTTATAAATATTACCTCCCCAACAGACACCATGCTCCAAATGCAAGAAAACAAGTAGGTTTGTTCTATCACTGAATACAGTTTTGGATGCAATTAGTCTGTGTACTATATGTAATGATAATTACTATAAATTGGAGATTTATATTATTTATATAATGATAAACAACTCCCCCACACAGACACTATACATTATTATTAAAAGAATGCCAACTTACAACCAAGATGTAATCAAAAACACTTACGTTTTCATAGCTTTAAAATTGCACCTGCTCAACGCAGAAGAGACATAATATACCACAAGTGAGTTTTCTCTCTTGAAGGGAAACAGAAGGTGTGATACTTCCCAGCATAAATGTGTTAAAGCTGTGAAATCTGAGATACAGTGATATTTTCTATTATCTATTTTAAAAAATGTTGCTAATGACCTGCTAAACTGATTTCACAGCCTACTAATGGGCCACAACCTGCAGTTTGAAAAAAAAAACACTGCGTTAGAAGAAGTTAACAGCAAGTCACTAATTGTATTTTGTACACCCATTGAGGGTGCATATCAGGAATTTGATTATGATAATGAATGATGATTGATGTCTGAAGAGAGTGGAGTGAATCTGGGAGAAAAAGATCATTAAAATCAACCTAATTGCTCTTATCTGTGCTATGTTGAGTATTTTTAGTAAATGTAAGGGCAACTCCCAAACTGTATTCACAGAAACTACTAAGTAATTATCTGAAAAAAATTTCATTTCCTCTATAAACATGTACATCTCTTACACACGGAGGCAGTTTCTGATTAGTAATCAACTAAGATAAGGGATGAAATTTTGAAGGTAGAATAGGGAATGAATATTTCCATACCATTTAGAATTATTTTACTGCAGACATTTAGATGAGAAGACTGAAACCAGTAATCTGACTTGGAAGACTTAGGCAAAGAATCACAGAGATCTTTCCACTGGGCATTCTTCTAAATGCCAGATATGTGGATGAGAGTTGTCTTGAGTGTTCATCTGTGGAAGGACATCAACTAAATGCTGTTGTAGTATACAACAATTAGTATAGTCTTTAGATATCTACTTGCTAGATCAGTGCAGTTAGAAAAGTGACATCCACTAGACTTATGAACATTAAAATCATCAAGAAAGATGGTCTTTTAACAATGGGGGAGGGTAAGAATGAAATGAATTTAATAAAGGACAGATTTTCCCTTACATGGTATATCAAAATTAATAAATGCATAAATGTCACATTTTGAGAATCAGAGTGTGAAATATAACTCAGCTTGTCCTAAAAAATTAGATGAGTCTTCTGGAAGAAGTTGATATTAGTTTTTTTTATGAAATGCAAGTGTTTTGTATATTGGAGATGGAAAAAAACATCATTGGGATTGGAACTAAGACCATGCATATTTGTTAAACATACCTGGAGTATTTTGGAAATTTGACTTTTTTTTTATCATAATCATTTATGACAAGTTAAAATTGTGAGGGATGAGAAATATTTAATGGATTCATCACTAAGCCATACATATGAAAAAGTTCACCCAGCTCCTCTGCAAATCATGCTACATAAACCACTGATTGAACTGAGAGGTACACTGATCTGAAATTAAGTATATGCTGAAGTCATTCAAGTGATGTAACTACTTGTAAGAATCCTTTCTTTTAGTGTTGCATGGTGAACGGCATTCATTTTAGAAATTCTGGACTTTACAACCGTGTTATAAATAACTTTTATTTTCCCGACGTTTCAACCTTCATATTAAGGTCATCATCTGAAGTATATACAAATATACAAGGACAAGCTGAGTTACATTTCACACAGTAAGCTAAAGAAACATGATTTGATCACTGGTTATTCTACTGGCATGACCTCTAGTGAAAAAAAAAATTCAGATAAAATTACGAATTAATTAATTATTTAGAAAATACATCAAAGCTAAATTCTATTTAAGATAACATGAGAGAAACATCTTTCTTATAGATAGTTTTCTTACAGTAATAATGATGTCCTGTTTTTAACATTACAATCGTTATATTAGATTTAGGATTCTGGATGATCTACAGTCAACTCTTAGAGAGAAAGGTTCCATGGGTAGAATATGTGCCTTCCATATGCTTGGGATTTTTTAGACCAGATTGGGGTGGTTGATAAGAATCTCACTGGCTTCCTTAAATTTGTGTTCATACCATGTTTTGGTGTGATATAAACACCAAACACTGGTGCTTTTCCAGTCAATTCTATGTAAAGTGTTCAGGGCATGATCAGAAAGGCCAGCTTCACCATAGTTATTATATTTAATGTGTCGTTTATGTTCCTTTTGTCTGATAAGACACCGTACATACATATTTGTTGCACCTGTAATCTACCATATATAGGGGAAACAGGACGCTCAATTCCTATCAGACAAAAGGAACATAAACAACACATTAAATATAATAATTATGGTGAAGCTGGCCTTCTGATCATGCCCTGAACACTTTAGAATTGACTGGAAAAGCACCAGTTGTTTACATCATACCAAAACATGGCATGAATGCAAATTTAAGGAAGCCTGTGAGATTCTTATCAACCACCCCAATCTGAACCATAATGATGGTCTAAAAATCCCAAGCATATGGAAGGCACATATTCTACCTGGAACCTTTCTCCCTAAGAGTTAACTATAAACAGGACTGTAGATAATCCAGAATCTTAAATCTAATATAACAATTGTAATGTTAAAAATAGGACATCATTGTTACTGTAAGAAAACTATATATAAGAAAGAATGTTTCTCTCATGTTATCTGAAATAGAATTTAGCTTTGATGTAGTTTCTAAATAATTAATTAATTCGTAATTTTATCTGAATTTTTTTTTTTTTTCACTAGAGGTTATGCCAGTAGAATAACTGGTGATCAAATCATTGTTTCGGTAGCTTACTTTGTGAAATGTAATTCAGCTTGTCCTTGTATATTTGTATATACTCCAGATGATGACCTTAATATGAAGGTCGAAACTTTGGGAAATTAAAATAGTTATTTATAACACACTTGTAAGGTGCTTGGTGTGAGATTGTTTGTGGAAGAGTACCCACAGAAGGTCCTCTTCCTAGCCTGAGACTCAAAATTTCATGTTTTTAATATCACTGTTGCACACAAATGATTGCAATATGAAGGTCGAAACTTTGGGAAATTAAAATAGTTATTTATAACACACTTGTAAGTGTGTTATAAATAACTATTTTATAACTATTTTAAAGTGAGGTTGTGCAAATTTGTGATTTGTACAGAGCCAGTAGCAGGTCAGATAATTTGTAAAACAAAGATGGTTTTACAAAACAAACTTGAGCTTCAGAAAAGATTGCATGTTATTTAACCTTTTCATAAATTCCAGTTTTGTGTATTTTCAGTGAACTTCTCTGACTTCACAGTGGTTGGTATAAGTAAACTTTATGAAAATGTTCATATAATTGTAATTCAGAGTTGATTTCTTCAGTTCTAAATTTAAGTTCAAATTAACTTGAGTTTAATACAGGTATTCAAATTGTAGAAATGCTGTATCTCTTCATGTTGATGCATGCACTTCACAACTAACTTATGGGAATGCAGTGTTCTCACTTTGTAAGTAACATGCAGTATAAAAAAAATAATAAAATAAAATAATAATAATAAAAAAAAAACTTATTAATTTCTTCCAGCAACCTTAGGTCTGCTTCTTTGTTAAAAATTGAAATTCCATAATACGCTAAGTGTTATGTCATTTAACTTATATGCTCTCAATTTAGCTACAAATTATAAGTACTGGAGAGATTGGTGAGAACTAGGATACAGAAATGGGTTGATAATAGCAATATTCTCTGATTGTCAGCATGGCTTTGTTAAAGGGTGACGTTTTTCGAAATTACTTGTGTACTCTAACAAAGTGACAAATGTCTTGGACATGGGAGATGCATATATAGTGATCTTCTTAGATTTTGCAAAAGCTTTCGATAGACTGCCACATGACAAGCTGTTAAATAAACTAAAAGGAATAGGACTGGATAACAGATTAGTAAGTTGGATATGTAAACAGCTCTCAGATATCAGAAACTTGTATGGGAGGGGGGGGTGCAGTGTCCTGAAGGGGGAGGATCACTAGTGGTGTATTGTAGGGGTCTGTATTGTGTCTATTGTTGTTCACTTTGTATATTAATGATATTGGGATAGGTTTACTGGTGATATGCAGTGATTCGCAGATGATACAAAATTGGGCAGAGTCAAGCAGATCTTATGGCTTTACAAGAGGATCTGAATAGACTATGAATGGGCAGGTAAGTGGAACAGTCAGTTCTGTGTTGCAAAGTATAAGGTTTTGAAATTTGGTAAGCAATGATAGGATGTAAAGTATACACTTGGTGGGGAAACTTTAAAGGAGGTAGAGGAGATGAAGAATCTGAGAGTGGGGGGGGGGGACAAGGACCTGAAATTCAGGGGGCCACATTGCACAAGTTGTAGTGTTGGATAGTGGTCTTTGGAACGTGAAGTATGAAGATAGAAGCCTCATGAATAGGAGAGGGGGATATAATCAGGGGTTGTTATCAGGTTGACATGTAGGAAATTTTTCATAGAATATGAGGGGACAGAACAAGAGGTCATTCATGGAAACTGTATAAGGAGGGTGTGAGGAGACGGTTCTTTGCATGGAAAGTAGTTGGTGATTGGAATGAATTGCCTGAGTATTTTGTGAATGTGTAGACACATTGAATCTGTTTAAGGCATGGTTGGATGAACTTTATGTGATAGGGTGTACCTCTCACAATGAGTCTGACTCCATGGAGGTCAGATGTTAATAATAGTTATAATGCTTATTTTCCAAGACAGAAAAGTTTCTAGGAGAAACAGCCCCATTAGCTCTGCCTGTTTTCAATGGGAGGGGTTTGATAGAAGCCTTTAAAAAAGGTCTGTACAATTTTTTTTGCATCAAGTGAAATTTGAGCCTCTTTCCTGAATAACTCAAATTATTCAGCCACGGAAGCTTATTTAATTTTTATCAGATTGATTATGGTTTGCTTATTTATCAGATTGATTCATGTTTGGAACAAGGATCACTTGGAGGATTTGTAGCAGTTCCTCCAGCTGATTCAAGAATTTGTAGTAGTAATAATATTAGTTAGTTACATCAGAAATATTAGTTTAATACAAATATCTAGAAATTAGTGTATTTTTCAGCTGCAGTTACATTAATGTATGGATTATCTATTATGAATATGTGTTTTTAATGCTTATTTTTTTAATTTATTTGTATTAGGATCTCAGTGTGTATCTAATAGTTCAATTGTATTAGTACCTGCAACATCACAACAAGTTATTTATAATATTAATTCATCATCAAATGCTCAAAAAATACCTTCCTCTGCTGAAACAAATGATTCAGAAATTCAGGTAAGATCAAGTTTTGTAGCTTAATAGCTCTGTAGCAGTATAGTATACTATTAATAAGATTATTTGGATTTTGAAGTGCTATTTTTTGTGATGCACATGCATGCTTGTTCACATGCTCATGCACACACACAATGCTCTGTGTGTGTGTGTGTGTGTGTGTGTGTGTGTGTGTGTGTGTGTGTGTGTGTGCGCGCGCGAGAGAGAGAGAGAGAGAGAGAGAGGATGAAGAATTTGAGCAGACTTTCTACCCTGATATCCTTACATATTACAATAAGTATGTAAATCTTGGAATGAATAATCTGTCCATTACTGGCAATGAGGATTGTGTAGTAATTAACAGGTAGTACTGTATAGTATGCCCACAGATTCGAGACCCTTCAACACTTCTGCGCATGTCAACAGGAGGAAAATCCATTCCGATAATAGGGTAATCAGTCCGTATTGTGAGCTGAGTTGTTTATTATTACATGCCGGAAAATTAACTTCTTTTATGATCATTGTAGTTAACTATGTTGCTTGTATAACAATTAGAAAATTTTACCTATAAAGCACGTGATTTCGCATGTTGGCGACCATTTCGTATGTCCTTAATTTCTTTCTCACCTGCAGCATGAATCGACTATTCTTGGCAAGACGCCAAGCAGAGATCTACAAACTGTGGGCGAACTATACTAGTACTGCCTTTAATTACCACATTAACCTGGGCTATTACTGATAACTGAGAGAAATATGAGGATCATGTAAACTTAGTCTTGTATAGGCAAGGTTTTTATCCTTGGGAACTTGGGTTGTTCTGTCCTACAAAACTAACATGCTATCCAGAGAATGCATTGTTAAACATATACAGTTGATCTTCACTGTAGCTAACTCTGTTCTAATCAACTACCAAAAAAGTTCCAAATAATGGTCCATAGGTACAATGCAATGCTAAAAAAAAATCACCACAACAGACTATTCACTATAACAAACCAATCCTGCAGTTCCTATGTGTTTGCTGTAGTGAGCATTGATTATATACTGATATCATAGCTTTGGTTTCTTTGGCTATAATTCCAATTAAATCAAATCACATAAAATTTGTACTTTTTTAAAACTACTTTGAACCATTTTAATCAAGATAAGAGCTTGCAAGACATATGCAGTCATCCCCTTTTGGCATAGTTCACTTTCTACAACAATATTATTTATAAATGTTTCATATCATTTATAATATTTATATAATATATGTACAAATCCTGAGATATTAGACATTGGGTGCTGCACTCTTCACACTTCGTTCCTACTGTTTTGTTTTTAAGTTCTGTCGTTTGAAATTACAGAGAAATGAATGAAATAATATAATATAATACAGGTGTCCCTTGCTTAACACAATGAAATTAATTGCAACAATCCCTTTATATATGCAGAAAGAATTTTAATTAACGCACCTTTAAATGTACCAAAAATTCACCAAATACGACATCATTGCTACAACCCATGGACATGGACGTCATTGCAACTTTCAAAGCCTATTTTCTTAAAAAGACATCCTCAAAGGTAGTAGAAACAACAACAGGAGAAAACGCAATTTGGCTCCAAGAATTTTAGAACAATTTTAACATTAAACACATAGTTGAAAACATTCATGACTCGTGGGAGCAAGTGTCTTCTAGCTGTATGAGAGCTGTTTGGAAAACCGTTTGCAGAATGCACTAATGACTTAGGTGGTTTTCAAAATCCTGTGAACAATGTGGTTGAAGAAATTGTTGCAATTGGTGAAGATTGGTTTAAATAAAATATAAATGGAATATGAAGATAAGGTTCCAAAGGGTATAATAATTAAAGAACTGGATGGAATATTTCAGTTTAGAATTGCTTAAGCTGCAAGTAATGGATGTGGATCCAGATGTTAATCGAAGAATGCTTGTTTGTGGACGTCTAGAGAGTCATTTTGCTTATTATTGTTCAACTTATGCTGATAGGAAAAAAACTAAAACTGTTCAAACGACTATTAACTTTTTTGGATAAAAAAATTGCGGTAACTAATGTAGGTACCAGTATTTATTAAACATTTACTTTGCATTCATTTTTTATCTTTCCTAAAAGAGTACCACATAAAACGAATTATTAATACAATAATTGATCGTGGATGAATTGTACTTTTTACTATTCATTATTATATTTGATTAATGCGGCTGTGATATACACAGTAACATCGAGGGATTAATTAACCTCGTTAATCGAGGGATATCTGTATAATATATATCTGCTGTCCAGCCAATACCTTTGGCTGTGGATTTGAATCTCGCCACAAGCATGGATGTTTGCAAGTCTGCCATGCAACCACTGTTTCATATTTGGTCTGTAAAGCAAGGTTTTGGATTATCTGACCTTTAATCCACTTAGGGTTCTAGTACTCATGTATGCCCAATCCTGTTTTTACATGGTATATACATTCCAAAGAATATTGTGTGAAAAAAAACATCAGGTATGTACTGTACATAGAAAATATTATTAAAAAAATATTAAAATATAAAAAATATTAGATGACCTCCACAACTTCAAAGAAACTTCAAAAATTAGTAACATTGTGTAAAAGAAACGCAAGGACCTGAAATTCAGGGGCCACATTGCACAAGTTGTAGCATTGGATAGTGTTCTTGGAGCAAATTTATCCATATTTTATTTAAAAAACATAAATCAATTTTTATTGTAGTATTTTAACAAAAAAACTCAATCTTTTAGAAATAAAAATTAAATTTCAAAAAGAAAAAATATTACAATTCAGGAACATAGGATTTGATTTGAAAATAGGATTTGATAATGATTTTTTTTATTCTGAGTCACTATGGTAGAAAGCACAGCCTATTGCGCTGAATTGGTGCAAAATAATTTTTGTCGAGGAAATGTTTTGTACATCACCTTCATCTGCATTCGTTGACAACAGATTTCCTTTTATATCAGAAACCTTTTGAGGCATTGTTTCATGTTTATTTTAACAGTAAATTTGGTAAGAGATAATTGTGATCCTAATGTAGTGAAACATACAAGATTTCAGATCTGATTGGAATTTAACAGCTCGTTAATCAGATTTTCCAATTTATTTGCCAATTGAAGGCTTTCAAGAATTAAATTAGCGGTTAGTGGTGATGGATCGTAGCTTTGTTTAAATTAAAACTTTTACTGACAGATGTGGAACCTTCACCTTTTGCAGGCTTGTCTAAGATTTCTGTTTTTGTTTCTAAAGAAATTGATTTTTGTTTCAGCTTCTTTTCACTTGTTTTATGTATTTCTGGCAGAAAATATTTTTAATTAGTTAAATGAATCATGTTATAAAAATTGTAACTTACCTTAATATATATAAAAAAAATTTCAAGTTTATTTTTTTGATTTAACTATAACAGCACTAGAAATCAATTAACACAACTTCAAAAATTGAAATATCTTATAAATTTTAATATTTGAATTTAGATGAACATCGTATAAAAATGTACTGTGAACATATGAAAATAACATTAAAAATAGTCATTTAAAAAGAATAAACTTAATTGAAAATTACTTAAAGAATTGCATATGTACTTAACAGGATACTTTATTTTTGTCAACCATGTTGGATGCATGGACCGAAAGTACGGAACCGCAAAAGGTTGAATGAGAGTCTAAGTGTGAAGCAGGGGTCAAGAGTTCGAAAATTAGAAAGATTGAATGATAGAGAGAATGTGATGTGAGATTCGAAAGTTGAATTGAGTTGGATGAGGCAAGAGATGGAATGGTTGCGGAATGAAATTGACCTTTTCAGGCATAAGGACCTCATATGAGGACATCATTTTTAACATATACAGGGCACAAATTTAGCAAAATTAATGAATTTATGGTAATACTGCAAGATTAAATGGTACTGTATCCTCATTATAATTTTTTTTATAAATAAATATAAAAATTCATGCATGAGAGGGTTAAGAAAATTCGGATGAAAACGATTAAAACAAATCACGTTGGTATGAAAGAGTTAACGAAAGATGAGTGAGTGGCATTGTATGGCAACTCCAGTATTAAAGGTGTTGCTGGATGCGAGGATGCACAAGGTATGTTTTCCAGGCAGTAAAATGAGTAGAGTGATTGAGACATTGGATATGAGGAGGGAGTGAGCAAAGGAGTTGATGGTTTTAATAGGTACGAATGACTTGACAGAAGACAAATAGCATGTTAGAATGGATATAGGGAGGCTGCTTAGATGGCTAAAAGAGAATAGTGTGACAGGAAGGGTAGTAAGCATGTTGCCTAGGTATGACTGTGATGAGATGAGGCAGAGAGCAAGGATTATGAATTATATGTTAGCTGAAATGTGTGAGGAGAAAGGAGTACAGTTTGTTAATGTGTAGAATGAGTTTGAAGGACGAAGTGAACTATATAAGAGAGACGGACTGCATTTGAGTGGTTATGGTGTAAGTCGCTTGGAGAGACTGCTGCTGGAAGGTAGAGAAGTGAGTACAGAGAATGAATCAGATCAAGTGGGAAGTGATGTGGAAGAACAGGAGAGATTGAAGATGTGGTTATGAATGAGGACGTGAGTAGCACGAGTATGGAAAATGAGAGAATGGGTGTGCAAGAGGAACATGGAAACAGGGAGGCTCAGGGTGGACAGAAGTACACAGCGTGAGAAAGGTGGATGCTCCAAGAGGATGTAAGAGCATGTGTAGACAGGAAAGGAATGGGATGACCTGGGATCAAGAAACAGTTGGAATTAAAGGGGGTTCTAAAATGAATAAGGAGAAAGGGAAATGGTTTGAGTTGGGCATGGAGAAATCGCATCAAATGAGTGGTATCAGTAGAACTAGCTGTAAATCCAAGAATGAGCTGTTGTGTTTGTATACAAATGCTAGAAGTGTAAGAAACAAGGCAGATGAAATGGTTGCACTAATTGAATCTGTTCACCCAAAAATTGTTGGAATAAGTGAGACATGGTTAGATGAGGACGACATTCTGACAAGAATAGAGATGGAAGGGTATGATGTGTTTCGTGAGGATAGAAGGGGTAAAAGGTGAGGGAGGGGGGTGTGCTATCAATGATAGAGAAAGAGTTATGTCCATATGAAGTAGAGGTGCAAGAGGGAAATAGTGCCAGTGGTTTTGAGGTAGTATGGTGTAATATAGAGGTGAATGGAATGAAATACTTGGTTGGATGTTGTTATAGACCAGGTAATGTCGATGGTAGTGATAATAAAATGTATGATCAAATTAGCCAAGCAAATAAGAAAAGAGTGATTATTATAGAACAATTTTAATTATGGCAATATAGACTGGAATGATGAGACAGCAACTGGAAGTAAAGAATTCGAGTTTTTGAGGGATAACTACCTCAGACAGTATGTAACAGAGGGCACATGAGGATTTGAGGGTCTTGGATTTGGTCATCTCATCAGAGGATGTATTTATAAATGAGGTGTCAAATCACCCACCAATTGGTGAGAGTGACCATGAGGTGATTACCTGGGTGGTTGCCAGCAGTCTGAGGACCTCTGTGAGAAAAGGGTATATGTGCAACTACAAGGGGGGGAGGGAATGATTATGAGGAGCTCAGGAGATAGCTTGTTGGTGTAGCATGGAATGGGGAGTTAGCTGGAAAAGATATCATTGCAGCTTGGGGGATTTTCAAAAACTATCTAGTAGATGCAATGTCTATATGTATTCCAAGGGTGAGAAGGTTAAATAAGGTAGGTGTGAAATGGATGAATGAAGAGATTAAGCATGCAGTACAGACAACAAGGGCATTATGGCGGCAGCATAAGAGAAGTGGAAATAACCAATTCCATGAGGATTACAAAGACCAGGCAAGGCAGGTGACTTGGTTGGTGAGGATGGCTAAAGTGAGGTATGAACAGCAGTTAGCTAATGAAGGCAAAAATAATCCTAAGGGGTTCTTTCGATATGTAGCCAGCAAAAGAAAGAATGATTATGGAAGGCTTCGATTAGGCCACACATGGACTATTGTGCCCAGATTTGGTCACTTGGTTTTCAGAAGGATGAAGAAGTGTTGGAAAGGGTCCAGAAACAAAACCACTGGAATGTAGAGTATGTGGAATGATTGAGAAGATGCAATTTGCAGAGTCTGGTGGACAGGAGGAAGAGGGGAGATATGATAGGGACCCCACAAATTAGTAAGGGATTGTTATAGGATCAGTGCTGGAGAGGTTCTATAGAAAATAGTGGGAGATCAGGGGAGAACTAGAGGTCATCCCTGGAAACTGTATAAAGAGGGCACGGTATGATGGAAACTGTATAAAGAGGGTGTGAGTAGGGTAGTGAGAAGCAAGTTTTTTAATGCAGAGTTGTGAATGATTGGAATGCCTTGCCTGAGAGTGTGGTGTCTGCAGAGAATTTGAGTTTGTTTAAAGCACGGTATGATGCGCTGTGTGTGTGTGTGTGTGTGTGTGTGTGTGTGTGTGTGTGTGTGTGTGTGTGTGTGTGTGTGTGTGTGTGTGTGTGTGTGTGTGTGTGTGTGTGTGATAAAAGGACCTCCCGGATCAGTCTTTGACTCCATAGAGTGTCTTGGGTAATAATAATGATAGTTTCAAAACTGTAAAAACAGGATTGGGTGTACTTTAGTTTCACAACATTTCATGGATGAAATTTAAATTAAGGAAAGGGGTGGGGTATTTCTTTCTCATTATTGGCTCCACAACTGCTGTGAAATGAGCTAGAATCTTCAAGGAATGTAACATCAAAATATTTCATGTGCAAATTTTGTTTGCTCACACTTGGAAAGAGAATTAAAGAATATGATTTCTTGACTAGTTTAATTTAATTTACAATCAAGTGCAAAAACTTTCAATTTCTATTCTACATCAAAACGTAGTATTAATAAAATAACCTTTGGTTATTGTCTATACTGCTACTGGATACGAGAGACTCAAGGTCGTAGTTCTTTCAGGACAAGTGTTATCTAGTGTAATCATGTTAATTCCCATTCGCTTGAACACAAGTTCAAGTTTGAATTTTTCTGATTGTTATGCAGATTACTTTGTAAATGAGAGCATATACGCAAATGCACAATGTACCCACACAGAGCTGTTTAAATTACCCAAATCCTGTCTAATATCATATTATTATTATACGAGTATCTCCATGGAGTCATTAGACTCATCACAGGAGACCCAAACTATCAAAACAATATCTATCATATCTCTTCTTGAATTTACAGATGAAGAACTCTCAATTGAGTCAGGCAGTACTCATTCACCACCCTCCATGCGAAAAACCTCGTTCTCACACCCTTGTTAACCACACTTTTCCTTAATTTCCAGGGATGACCTCTTGTTCTTCCATCACTATCACACAGCTGAAACATCCTCCCCTGCATCAATCTTATAAAAACCTTTTTTTAAACGTTTCTATCATATTCCCTCTTCTCTACCTATTAACCAACCTCTGCAATCCACAATCTATCAATGTAGGTAATCACTCTCCTCTGAACCCTTTCCACAACCTCCTCATCTCCAAGGAATCCAGGTGACCAGACCTGAGCACAGTAATCCAAATGTGGAAGTATCAACGCTTTATAAAGGGGAATAACAACCTCTTTAACTCTGGATGTTAGTGTGTTCCTCAATAACCAAGTAATCCTATGTGCAATCTTGAACACCTTAGCAATGTGTCCCCTGAACTTCATCTCCCTATCCACCAACACCCCTAAGTCCCTAGCCTCATCAGTCTCTTGGAGTACCATTCCATCAATGAAATAAATAGCTGGTAATCATTTAATCCCAAAATCATAACCATACACTTTTCCACATTGAACTGACATCCATTACCTTTTGTCCATTTTGCCAGCTTATTTAAATCATCCTGCAAACTCTCAACATCAGCTTGATTTTTTTATTGCACTACCCAACTTTGCATCATCAGCAAAACAACTGAATATCTCCCTTTAAGCCATTTTCTATATCATTTATGTACAAATTAAACAACAGTGGCCCAAGCACAGAGCCCTGAGGCACGCCACTGGTCACCTACCTCATCCAGGACTCGGCTCCTCCATACACCACCTTCTGGTATCTCTCCCTGAACCATTCTCCTATCCATATCACCAGTTTAGTATCCATCCCCCATTTGCTTCAATTTGCTCAACAGTATTCCAAGGGGTATCCTGTCAAAAGCCTTAGCAAAATCCAGAAGTACCACTGTGTAGCTATTTCTTTTGTCCAACTCAGATGTCATTCTATTATAAAAAGCTAATAAATTGATAAGGCAGGATCGACCTTTAACAAAACCATGTTGGCTCCTATAGAGTATCATATCCTGATTCACACATTCTTGAATTTTGTCTTTAACTAACTTTTCCAATACTTTTACCACCACTCCTGAGATGGTGATTGGTCTGTAATTAACTACCGCAGTTTTAGAGCCACCTTTATGCAAAGGAACTACTTTGCCTTCCTTCCACTCCCTAATGACCATAACAGAGTTCAAACTTAAGTTAAATAACCAAGTAAGAGGTGGTGACAATTCCTTTGCACAATCATGCAACAAACGAGCTGATATTCCATCTAAACCTACAGCAGTGTTTGCATTTAAACTTTGCAATATATTAAGTACCTCTGATTTCTTAACTTCAATTCTCACATTAGTTATTGCTACAGGTACAGAGATATCCTCACTTGGGTGATAGATTTTTGAAAAGTGATCACTCATTAACTATACTGTTACATCTGAATTGGTCAACTCAATACCATCAGCACCCACTAAGGTTATCCTTTCAAAGTCATTCTTCCTTTTACTTGCCACATAGCGGAAGAACTCTTTGGGATTACCCTTGATCACCTTGGCTAAGGTCTTCTCATAATCGGATTTAGCTTTTCTTACTATGTTGGTAACCTTCCTAGCTTGTGCCTTGCTCATGGGTGTACTGATCGCCTTTCTCCTTGTAAATTCTCCATAACATTTTCTTTTTTTGCAGATCAAGCTTGATACTACTACTACTCATCCATCTAACGCCTACCTTGTTTGTCTTCCTGACCATGGGGACACAATCGATATTGCCTTCCTGAGATACCCACTGATTTTATCCAGTAATGCACTTCTAACATCTTTTCCCTGCAATATGTTCTGCCGTGTTACTGCTGCAAGCTCACTCCAAAGCTTGTTATAATTACCTAACCATATATATATATATATATATATATATATATATATCCATACCTTCTTAAGAGAGAAATCCACAAATTTTGCAACCTCCCAAGTCAATACTACATGATCGCTCTCACCAATTGGAGGTAACGAGGACACCTTACTTATGCATATATCCTCTGAACCAATGACCAAGTCCAACACTCTCACACCACGTGTCCCTTCAGTTATGTGCTGTTTCAAGTAATTATCTCGTAGAAGATGTATGAATTCCATTTCCTTTTTGCCACGTGATATTTCCTCCTTCCAATTGATATCACCATAATTAAAATCCCCCATAATAATCACTAACTCTGCACTCATTGCACTAATTTGCTGGTGCATGAATTCAATATCACCTCCTGTACTCCCTGGTCTATAGCAGCAACCAACTGTATATTTGGTTGCGTTGGTCACTATTTCACACCAGACCGCCTCAAATGAACTATCATTCACATATCTATCATCTTGATATACTTTCTTTGGCTGCAACTCATCAGCTCACATGTATATGTATGTAATATGTATAATAAGTAATATGTAACAGCTAATAAGTAATACGTATTAACAATTCACTTAATTTATGGTGTGAAGCTTCTAACATAATTTTATACACCTGAAACTGAAAATCCTTTGTTATAAAAACGATAGTAAGCAATGTTTACACACACACACACACACACACACACACACACACACACACACACACACACACACACACACACACACACACACCAGTGTATTCAGTTATTTAGCATAATTAGCATGTATCCCTTATGGAACTTTCCCAATTTCTAAAAATATTTTTGATTATAAGGTGAACTTGAATGTGGAATGTTTAGAAGTGCTGGTGATCATATTGCCACTTTGAAGCGAGTATTTTGATAATCAAACTTGTGAAGGTCATCTGAATTAAGATTTCGTGATTAATTTTAGAAGCCATGCATGCTGCCACTTCCATCTGTTTTGTATTCAGATCCAATTGATACCACGAATACATGGTGAGACTGTAACTCAGTCTGTTTTTGACGATGCCCTTTGGTTGGAAAGAATTGGGTTCAAATCCCATCTAGAATATAAAGAATATTTTATCAGGGCTTTTCAGCTGAAGGTGAGTTAGTTGATCTTGTATGGAAATGGCAGGGTTTTCCCCAGAAACTGCACGTTTTTCATGTTTGATGAAAAACTTTTCATCATGCAAAGCAGGCAAACTAGCCATTTAAACACACATAATATGCTGGCCTCATAGCCTGAGTTGCTTCGGCTATAAATGTAAATAGACCAAATCAAACAAATACACGGACTGCAGTTTTTAGAATGAAATAGTGATGTTTTAGCATTGTATCTCTGAAGTTGCATGTATACAATTCAAACTTCTTTCACAACAGTGAGCAGGTGTAAACTGAATGCTGTGTTTTAAAATATACTACTGCATTTTATCTAATGTAAGAGAATTTCACCCAAGATGATCAAACTTGTGAAGGTCATCTCAATTAAGATTTCATGATTAATTTCTAGTAATTATTTTCTTGACAAATAATAGTTAACTGTTTTTATTTGTCAGGTCTCTGATTTAATAAGCTCTGAACATTTTGATTTTCTAAAGCAATCCACTGTCTTGTTCTTGTTGGTTTTGACACATGCACGTGCATGTACACACACACTCTTGTGTTTCCAGTTTTTCATTTCTCTTTATATTTAAATGGTGATACCACCTTAGAGTAGCTCTACTTATATATATATATATATATATATATATTCCTAAATATTAATAATGTCAATTTCCTTTTTATCAACTTTGTTTTTAATATGACTCTACCATTGATGCCATCTATTCACTTTAAAATTTTCCAAGTTTTTTCATGTGTGTGTGGTCTTGGTCTCCATTCTTTGAATTGCTTTCTTTTTCTGATGTGTATGTTAACAGTTGTTTGAACTAGAACTGTAAAAATTATCATATTTACATTTTTGAATCTCTTTACAATAGATTTTTGCATATAAGAATTGTTATAATTAATTGGTTATTGTAACTTGCACTATTGGCACTTGCCATTTATGCAATTTGAGAATGATGGGTGTTTAAAAATAATGAAAGGTTTGTTATATTAATTAAAGACTGAATGCTTGTGATTTTCATAGTTTTTCATTCATGGAATTTGTCAAGTGATGTACAGTACTACTATTTGTTGTAAAAGATAGTCTTGTTTTGCTAATGAATGATGCAGCAATTATTAACTTCTTGGAGTTACAGGTGACAATTACACATGCTTGTCCAAGAGATTCCCAGAGGTTTTCTCACTTGGTCTCAGAGAGCATGGTAAAGTAATAGGAGAAAAATAAACATGGAGACAAGATGATTTCTTTTGTAAAGTTTGTATGACTTTATGAAAATATAACTCTGAAAATTAATTTTTAAAAAGCAAATACTAAGGCTAATAGATTATCTAATTGAATAGACATTTTCAAGGAGATATTCAGTAAGCATTATATTTCGACATTTGAATAGATGTTAAAGGAAAGTTTTTATAATTCCAAAGACATAAGCGATATGCTAATTTTGAATTAATTTGAATTAATTACTGAATATCTCCTTCCTTTTTTGACAATATTAGAGGGTGTCAAATTAGGACTTTTCATTCTTTTGTCCATTACAATTTGAATTGTTTCACTTATTCATTGTTGCATATACATGCTGCTTTATGGTCTGAAAATGCTGATTGGAAATTCAGCAAAATATAAGTCAGTTGATAAATATCTTTTTTTATGAAATATTTCATCTGGTATTGTTAATAACGTTAAAATAAATTATGAAATTCATCATCATCATCATCAAATTCCTGCCATGTACCCTCAAGGGGTGCACAGGATATGATAGTACTACATGAAAAATTTACATTATTACTAACTTCCTGTCTACAATTTTCCTCCAAATCAGTCTGTTACTTGTCAAGACTCCAACATTATCAGATCTTACATTTCTATTGTCTAAGGCACTTTGTACCGTATCAATCCACCTATATCTTGGTCTTCCTCTGGGTTGTTTTCCTGCCAACCTGGCAGAGAACACTTGTTTTGCTAATCTTTCTTCGCTCATTCTGTTTAAGCGACCATACTACTTGAGATTAGCTCTGTAACACATTCCTGGATGCTGACAATGTCAAGTTCTTTCCTAATATCCTCGTTTTTAATATGATATTGCCAATCTGTTCATGCCTCTAATCTTTCTCATGACTCTCATCTGCAGTCTTTAGTCTTTGGTTTTAAGTGTTTTACTTCTGACCCAGCTCTCAGATCCATAAGTTAAAACTAGTTTGAACACTGTCTTGTATACAGCTAATTTAGTGTTCCGACAAATTTTTCTCTTATTCCATATGAATTTATTCAACTGACTTCCTGCCATACCAGCTTTGTTTGTAAAACAGCTAGGAAATAGTGTGAGTTGGTGAATGAATGATTTATCTTCTGTGATTACAAAAGAATCTCAAACACATATATTTTACAAATCATGTTATATTCTCTTCTTCTTCTTTGGCACTACAGCCCCATGTAGAGCCTTGGCCTCCCATTTTTGGGTTTCATAACTCACTACAAGATGGGGGTCGTTATCCCCATGCTCGACCATGTGTTATTGTCTTTGAAGTGTTGTGTTCATAAGACCATTTTGTCTGCTTTGTGGGAGGAAAACCCCAGATAAACTGGGAAGAAAAACCCTGCAGTCCATGCCCAAGACTGGCTAACTTGGCTATGTCTGAGAAAGATCCTTTATAAAGGATTTAAACAGGATTTGAAAAATGTAGATTAAAATTCTAAAAAGAATTTGAATTCAATTTGAAAAGTGAATTGAGTTTTAAAAGCAAAAATTGAACTTTAAAAATTTCGCATTGCATGACCAAATCTGAAAATAATGACTCAGTTAGGGAAGCATGGGATGATGCCATTCATGATGGCAAAAAAAAAAAAAAAAAAAAAAAAAAAAAAAAAAACTGATGGTTACAGAAAGTTAAAAAAGCAGTCCATGAAAAATAAAGATCACCAGGTTTCTGGCCATTAAGTCTTCATGTGCATTTAAAAGAACTAGGAGAAAATATAAGAAAACTGTAACAGTAGTTATGTGTAAGTGTGGATTAAAATTTTAAAAAGAATCTAGCTTGAACAACTCTCAGATAACAACAACAGATTCTAATATATAAATACAGTATTACTGAGGGAAAATGACACTGCTTATAATGGGATAATATTCTGGTAAAAACATACGAGATAAAGATGATAAAAGATTACTGAAAATGAGTGCCCTTCAATGTGGATTTCAACTTTGGAAAAAGGTAAAAGTTGCATGGATCATCACATGTGATGATCTTCTCCTGCGAATCTGTCTCCACTGTCAGCCATTCCATGATGTCAGTGGATGAGGTAAAGGAGAAAACGGCAGTGCTACTGAAGCAGATAACACCTGATGTCTTGCAGCACTACTTCCAATAATGAAAAATTTGTATGCAATGGTGTATAAATAGAGGAGAGGAGTATGTTGAAGGGGATAATTAAGTTGTACAATTGTAATAATAAACCAGATTTTTGCAAATAGTCTCGTTATTTAATAGCCACACCTCGTATACTCTTATATGTTATACTGATCTGAAGACGTATCAATGATAGCATAAATAAGACTTTTCTGTTTCTTTTTCTGTGCAGATATAAATCTGCACATCTTTCTGCTGCAAAATAATACAGTGTGTGTTTTTAATTGAAATCTAACAGGTTACCCAAAAATATTCTATATATATCTGGAATTTGTTTTCTGCTCTGCTATTTGCCTCCAAGAACTAGGTTTTCCATGTTCTTTACAAGCAGTTTTTTTTATGTTGTTCCGATGCACAAAAGGTTATTTGTACTGTGGGTTGGCTAGGGATATTTTTTTTACTATTTTTCATCATCATCATCATCATCAAATTCCTGCCATGTACCCTTAAGGGGTGTACAGGATATGATAGTACTACATGAAAAAATTACATCATTACTAACTTCCTATCTACAATATTCCTCCAAATCAGTCTGTTACTTGTCAAGACTCCAACATTATCAGATCTTATATTTCTATCGTCTAAGGCACTTTGTACCGTATCAATCCACCTATATCTTGGTCTTCCTCTGGGTCGTTTTCCTGCCAACCTGGCAGAGAACACTTGTTTTGCTAATCTTTCCTCTCCCATTCTATTTAAGTGACCATACCATCTGAGATTAGCTCTGCTAACGCATTCCTGGATGCTGACAATGTCAAGTTCTTTCCTAATATCCTCATTTTTAATATGCTATTGCCATTGATGCCATCTGTTCACGCCTCTAATCTTTCTCAGGACTCTCATATCTGCGGTCTCTAGTCTTTGGTCAAGTGTTTTACTTCTGACCCAGCTCTCAGATCCATAAGTTAAAACTGGTTTGAACACAGTCTTGTATACAGCTAATTTAGTGTTCCGACTAATTTCTTTCTTATTCCATATGAATTTATTCAATTGACTTCCCACGATACCAGCTTTGCTGATTCTGTTTTTTTTTCTATATTTAATTTACCATCTTCAGTAAAAATTGTGCCTAAGTAGCTGAAATGTTTTACTTGTTCCACAGGTTCTCCATTCACAACACAGTTGACATTTTCAATGATTCTGCCTATTTTCATTGTCTTTGTCTTTTTATTGCTGACCTTCATACCATATCTATTACAACAGCTATTCAATTTAGTCAGGGAATCTTGTAGACTTGTAGCGGATTTATTTAGAAGTATAACATCATCCGCATAAAGCAAAGAGCTGACATTAACATCTCCAATTTTGATATCAGGTTTAATACCACATTCCTTCATAATGTGATCCATATAGATAATGAATAACAGAGGGGATAATGTACATCCTTGTCTCACACCAGATTTAACATTAAACCATCTTCCTGTACTTCCTTCACTAACTGCTGACTCACAACTCAAATAAAGACTAAGTATTGCTTGATATAATGCCCCATTGACACCATATAACTGCAGCGTATTGAATAGCTTCTCTCTTGGCACCTTGTCATATGCCTTTTCCAAATCAACAAAACTTAAATACAGATCTTTGTTATATTCCCATGCTTTCTCGACTATTTGTCGTAAAGTGAAGATCTGATCCTGACAGCCTCTATTTGGCCTGAATCCAGCTTGTTCTTCACCAAGCTTTTCTTCCACAATTCTTCTCAACCGTTTCTCAAGTATACTTGCATAGATCTTGCCAGGAACACTCAGTAGGGAAATACCTCTGTAATTCTCACATTCAGTTTTATTTCCCTTTTTATATATGGGTACTATGAGAGCTCTACTCCAATCATCGGGAATTCGTCCCTCTGTCCAGGCTTTCTGAACTATGCAGTGCAGCCACTGTAAGACTCTTATACCACCATACTTCAGCATTTCTGGTCGAATATCATCTACTCCTGCTGCCTTTCCACATTTCAAGCCTTTGATGGCTTTTTCTACTTCAAGTATGGATATGTATTCCTGACTGCATGCCTGGTCAGTGTTTTTTATCACTGTGCTGTCATCACTGCTTGTTTCATTTAGCAGTTTTTCAAAGTAATTACTCCATACTTCAAGGATATCTTTTTCTCCTGTTTTCATTTCACCTTTATTATCTCTAATTCCTTTTACAGCACTCTTTCCTCCATTCCTAAGCTTCTTCAACAACCTCCAGAATATTTTGCCACCTTCTTGATATTTATTTTCTATATACTTGCCAAAGTCCTCCCATGACTTTTGTTTAGCTAGTTTTACACACTGTTTAGCTTTCTTACATTTGTCTCTGTATTCTGTAAGAGTAAAAGCTGACTTATTTGCCAGGAACTTTTGATATGCTTTCTTCTTTTCCTTCGCTGCCTCTTTAACTTCCTGTGTCCACCAGGGAGTTCTGATTTTTTTATCTTTGCACACAACCTCACCACATGCCTCTCTGGCAGAATCAATCAATGTTTCCTTCAGAGTTTGCCACTGAATCTCCAAGGTTTGATTCCTGTTCTCAAACTCTTTCATTTTCTTTTCAATAATATTTCTGTATTTTAGTCTACAGTTTACATCTGAGAGCTGCTCAACTTTTATTCGCTTTAAAACTTTCTTACATGTTATTCTTTTCAATATGAAATTCAATTTTATCCTGCTCAAGACTAAATAGTGATCACTTCCAATTTCAAATCCTCTGTACACTCTGGTGTCCTGCACCATGGAGAAAACATCACTATCAACAATAATATAGTCAATGAGACTTTTCTTATTCCTAGCCTCTTCTCTCCATGTGAATTTGTGCACATTTTTATGTTGGAACATGGTGTTAGTAATAACCAGTCCATGTCCTGAGCAGAAATCCAACAGATATTTGCCATTATTATTAGCTTTGCTCTTTTCTCCAAATTTTCCCAAAATATTTTTGTATGTCTCACAATCATTTCCTACTCTACTATTTAGATCCCCAATAAGGACCAACTTTTCCTTTTTCATTGTGTCAGTTGCTTTTTCTAAAGCCTCAAAAAATTCCTCCACTTCTACCTTAGTAGAACCTTCTGTGGGACCATAGGCACAAATAAGTCTCATTGTCCAGTTCCCCATTCTCATATTTGCCCACATTACTCTACTTGAGACTGACTGCCATTCAAGAAGATTAGCCTCGTATTTTGTGTTGAATACTATGGCTACTCCTTCTTTTCCTTGATTGTTATTGCCTGAATATAACATTTTGTATTTATTGCTCAGAAAGATCTCACCAGTTTTGGTCTTTTTTGTTTCAGTCACCCCTATTATGTCGATCTGGTACTTATCTAATTCCTCAGCTAGCTCCATTTCTTTGCCATTCAGGCTTCTTACGTTGATAGTACCGATCTTTAACTCTGGTGATGTTGAGTTGGGGTTTGTTTTCAGATTTGTTCCAGTAGCTGAATTTTCGCTGTTCGCCCTGGTTCCTTGGCGAAAACAACAGGGGCCTTGTTTAACCGGGCGACGCCCCAGCCGGCATGAAATTTTGTCATGTTGTACCATCATTTTTTATTTTGGTTTAACCAATAAGAATACAATTTGGTCGGCTAAATCCCAAATTGCCAGCCCATCCTCGTTCGTTCAGTATCAAAGTAGATACCCAACAGGGTGCACCACGAGAAGGTGAGGATTGGACATTAGGTCAGAAGCCCTGGTCGGTTCTCCGCATTCCTTTAAAGGCTATGTGGAGGTCTCCTCTCAGTTATACAGCTTTGACCCTTAAGCACCCCTTGACTATTTTTATCAGCTTTATATATTTTTGTATTTTTCATCTTATTTTTACATAGTCCAGAAATCCTGTTCTAGAGACCAAACATGAAACTTTCTCAAGCCACTTCATGCCTCCAATAAGCAGGGTTCTCGTGGAAAGGCTTAGACGTTGGCTATGCATTTTTTACTAAATAATTTAAGGAAATTACAACATCAACTAGGATATACATTAAAATAAATTTTAATATACTTCAGTATTTCGACAATGTCACGTTGCCGAAATATTGAAGTATATTAAAATTTATTTTAATGTATATCCTAGTTGATGTTGTAATTTCCTTAAATTATTTACTAAAAAATGCATAGCCAACATCTAAGCCTTTTCACGAGAATTACGATAATCCATGGAGATGATATCACACGTAAAGCACGCCATTACGGTAAAATGAAGTTAAAGCTATCAAGGCAACTGAATCGTCTCGCATTCCTAAAACGCTGCTGGGATAACCAGGTAATTCCTAACTGTGTGAAATTTAAGCACCGTTTCTCTTCGCAAAAGGCTCTTCATATTTATAACCGTGCCAGCCAAGCCTTACTCAGGGAACAAATCGCCATGACTCACTGTTTCCTGAATGATGCTAACTTAGCTATCCAGGCACTCGAAGATGACCTTTCAAGCACCTTAAGCCATGAAATTTGGTCTATTTTATGCATCTCGTGCACTGCAGCGGAGAAAGAATTTAAATAAGTACGAGATCGACATATCAAATGAAAATTAAAAAAAGAACTCGACCTCGAAACCACAACTTCCTACCAAAACGCTAGTCAACCTTTCGTCATTTAGTGACGAATGGTTGACCTGAAGCACTCGACGCTCTCGCACGTGGCCACAACTTCACCATTGCGCCCAGAAGAATACCTGCTGAAGATATTATGATACAGATTGAATGCAGGATGCGACATCTTTGAAACTACGTCGCCAACGATATTAGACTGGATATGGCTTGTGTTCTGACCAAAGCTAAACCACCAAAAGCCAACATGCCCAGTAAGGAAATTAAATCTCTACTAGAATTAAAGAAAAACATGAAAATAATAATCACCAAAGCTGATAAAGGGAATGTCACAGTATTGCTTAACCAAAAGGATTACACAGGTAAGCTGAAAGCTCTATTGTTAGATCGGGCTACTTACCTCCCTATCAAGTACAATCCCACCAACTCACAAATTAGAAAACTCCACAGGCTCCTTAAGAAGGTCACTTCTTGGCCTATGGAAATCACTAACAAATTAAAACCATTTAACTCCGTACCCCCCCTCCCCGTATTTATGGACTCCCAAAAATACATAAGGAAAATGTGCCATTACATCCCATAGTGGATGGCATTGATTCCCCCACATACAAACTAGCTAAACATTTGGCCAAAGCTCTCTCACACTATACTGGCAACACACCTTCACACATAAAAAAACTCAGCCTTCAAAGCCAGCATAGAAAATCTTACACTTAAACACACTGACATAATGGTCAGTTTTGATGTCTCCTCCTTATTCACAAATGTTCCACTCAAAGAGTCTTTAGAGTTAATCCAAGCTAAATTTCCTCCCAATATCACAGCCCTATTTCAGTTCACAATGAACTCAGGCTAATTTGTTTGGCAAGGAAAATTCTACAAACAAATAGAGGGGACAGCCATGGGTTCTCCACTCTCCCCACCCTTAGCCAACTTTTATATGGAGACTTTTGAAGAGAAAGCCTTAAACTCTGCTCCACAAAAACCAACCATTTGGCTTCGCTATGTTGATGATGTGTTCACTATTTGGCCACATGGCTCCGATGCACTCCTTTCCTTCCTAACACACTTAAACAACCAACACCCCAGAATCAAATTCATCCTGGAAGAAAAAAAAAACAACTGCCTTCCTTTCTTAGACACACACACTAGTCACCTGCCAGCCTTGATGGAACCTTGGTTTTCTCAGTCTATAGAAAACCCACCCATACAGGCAGATACATTCACCAACAATCCCACCACCCCCTCCTTGCAACAACATGGAGTCATTAAGACGCTACACAACAGGGCTAAACTTATCTGTTCAAATGACAATGCCCTAACCACAGCACTAAACCACATTCTCAACACTTTCTCAGCCAATGGCAACCCCCCCCCCCTCCCTCACAACAAGGATTACTCTAAATCCATCACTATACCCTATATCTGAGGCACCTCGGAAAAAATTACAAAAATCCTAAAAAAACATGACTTAACTTCTTGTTTTAGACCATATAAAAAATTGGCATCCCTTATCTGCTCTACTAAAGACCAACCTCCCCCCTTAGACCTACCTGGTGTATATCAGGTCCCTTGCAACTGTAAGCTGTCCTCTTTGGCCAAACAGGCAGAACAGCAAATATCAGAAGTTCAGAACACAAGGACTACATCTGGTTTCACCAATACAGCCACTCTGGTCTTGCTGACCATGTGCTGGATATCTGCCATAGAATACGGTGGAAGAAAGTCACGATAATACACCGTAGTAAATACAAATATGAAAGACTTTTCATGGAATCAGCTTCAGCCCTAAGAAACAATCCAAACCTCAACAAATTTGGCTGCATGAGACTGCCTCAAATTTGGGAAACCTACATCAGAAGACCTTCAGCCCAATCGCCCAAGAATACCAACATTGCCCTTTAGGAGAAATAATAGCTTCCTGCTTCTTCCTGATTTACTGTTTGTTGTGCCTGCGTGCACGTGTCTTGTTCTTAAGTTTCTTGAAAATGGCAACGTGATGTTGCCGAAATATTGAAGTATATTAAAATTTATTTTAATGTATATCCTAGTTGACATTGTAATTTCCTTAAATTATTTAGTAAAAAAAAAACAATAAGCAGGGTGTGGTCTCATTCCAGATGATAAAATTCAGCTTCCAGGACAATCACAAACATCCTATGCTCATGGTGGGATTTCAACCCACGACTTGTTGGTTGGAGAGTGGGTATGCTAACCACTCAGCCAGCTAGGCTAGCAAAGGTGACTCTCAATTGTCATCAATAATTGCCTTACTCCTTACCTACTGAAATCTTCTGTAGGACCATAGGTAGCAATAAATCGTATTGTATAATTCCCTTTTGAAATTTGTCAAAATCACTACACTTAACTTTGTGTATAGAGACAATTTCAAGTGTTTATGCACTTAGTGTTGAATTTTTACCTATTCCTTTCTTTCACTTATCCTTAGTTCCTGAACCATGTAAGTATTATGAGTTTATAATAAAATTAGTTTAATCCTTTATCCAAGTGTGAGCAAACAAAGTTTGCACCTGAAGTATCTTCAGGACTAGGGTAAGGTGATACACACCAGGGCAACTCGTTGTAAAGGTGGAGAAAGCTACCAACACTCCTATCTCAGTATCTCCTATAATGCAAAACACATCTCCTTGCAGATATGTCTAATGTTATGCATTAAAGGAAGGGCCACTACCCAGACTAGTTTCGACCTTTATTGAGGTCTCTTCAGTGGGAGCCAGGCCCTAGTGGAAATACCAGGCAGAAGCATTAGCAGGTCATCTCTACCTATAGGAGTTGCCAAATGGTGTGCCACCCTTTTTTAATAAATTACTCTGGATTTAGAGAAAGATGTTGAAAGTTTATTTTTTCACTTGGTTAGAGTATAATAAAATTAGTTTAATCCTTTATCCAAGTGTGAGCAAACAAAGTTTGCGCCTGAAGTATCTTCAGGACTAGGGTAAGGTGATACACACCAGGGCAACTCGTTGTAAAGGTGGAGAAAGCTACCAACACTCCTATCTCAGTATCTCCTATAATGCAAAACACATCTCCTTGCGGATATGAAAGATGACCTCGCTACTGCTTCTGCCTGGTATCTCCAACTCTGGGCCTTGCTCCCACTGAAGAGACCTCAATAAAGGTCGAAACTAGTCTGGGTAGTGGCCCTTCCCTTAATGCATAACATTATACATATCTGCAAGGAGATGTCTTTTCAGTTATGGGAGATACTGAGATAGGAGTGATGTTAGCTTGCTCCACCTTTGAACGAGTTGCCCGGTGTTGTACCACTTTATCCCAGTCCTGAAGATACTTTCAGGCACAAACTTTGTTTGCTCTCACTTGGATAAAGGATTAAACTAAATTTATTATAATGATTAAACTAAGAATATGATTTCTTGTCATCTTTAACAGTGTTCTTTGATTTTTCAGTTATTTTTCTTGAAATAAGTCTGTTGCTTAGATATATTTTACATGCAGAATACAGTGTATACAGAGCATAGTGAAAATTAGAAATGCTTAGAATACAAGTAGATATTTGTATCAGCTAAAGATATACAATTCCAGGATCTTTATAAGTCATTGATAAATCTACTTTGTATTTTTCTCTAGGTAAATACATATTGTTTGTGATCTGTTTTCTCCAGAAATAGTTGTGGAGGAAATAGATGACAAAAAAAAAAAAAACTTGTGTCCTCAGTAGGTATATCTTTTTGTATTTAGGCAACAAAGTTTCTTGTTAAAAAAAAAAAAAAAAAACTTCCACATCCGCTTTGTCAATTTCTAGAGTCTTCATACTAACATCAGTGATGTGCACTGCGATTTACAGATGTCCTATTGCAACCTCTTATTTCTGCAAGTTGCAACTGGCATTCCCTCAGACTATGGCTCACTCAGCTTTTTTTGGTCAGGGCTGATGTAGAAGGCTTAGTTCATTTTTTTTAGTTATTCCTTATTAGTTAAATCCTGTCATTGATTGCTCCAATTGTAAAAATAGGCTGCAAGTGGTATCAAATTTCTATACTGAAATCTGAGCATATAAGTAAGATCCTAGATGTATGTATATCGCTGTGATAATTCTCACCTATTCTTCATAATCGGTCTTAACTTCAGTAGTAAGTAAACTGAATCTTCATATGCAAAAACAAAAATGGTTTATATTATATATAACGAAACCTGTGGTGAAATCATCACTAAAAACACATGTACTAACCATGAGAGTGTAATAATGAGAGTCCAGTCCACTGTAATCATGCAGCCTCACTATGTTATTCCTAGTATTGTTTGAACTACTATACTGATGATGTCCCAAGATACTTGGGATGAAATATTTACGAATTAAATAGTCATTATTGTAGTTAGTACATGTGTTTTTAGTGAAAAATGGTTTAATAATGCTAAGACACATAAATGAAATATACAATATTCTGAACTTTAACTACAGTAACTCATCTTAAAAGCTAATTAAATAAATCACACCTTATGTGGGCCCAAAGAAACAATTCCTCATCCCAAAAACCACTTTTCTCTTATGAAAATCTTGAAAATAACTAGATTCTCTACTCATAGTAAGAGATAACATCATTCAGACAAAGACAGTGAAATCCTCAGTTTCAAATGCTGTCTAGCATTCCTTATTTGAATGTCTTCTAGAAAAATTATATGAAACATTCGTTCCTCTTTCTCCTTCAAGATTCACAACTTTTTACCTCTTTCTATATCATGGATTTCTAAGATCAAACACTTGAAATTCTACTTTCTATATCTATTTAACAACCTTTAAAAGCATTAATGTCAAATTGGACATTAAACATGTGAGAAACTGCATTTACAAGTTCCAGATTTCCTTTAATTTCTTTCACAACTGTTATTTCACTTACTTTTGTAACATAATAGATAAAATCTTTTAAACTTCTTTCTCTATGAAAGACTGCTACTAATGGAACTTTTTCTAACTTGTTCCAGAAATTCTTCAGCATATCTATTCTTCTCTTGTTGTCAGCTATTTACTAGTTACCATATTCTTTTTACTTGCTCATGCTATAGCACATAATACATCCAGTTTACAGTCAGTCATGAAATGAGACAAGCTGCTGATTACATATAATCCTCACAGTGCTTTGCTTGAAATCGATAAAATCTCACACTTTCAGTGAACTAAGTAAATCGCTTAACTTATTTATTTTTGACATGTGCAAACATTAAATTAAATTCGTCATTCTAAATAGCCTAATTTGCAGTTGAATGAATTCACTTCATTAAAAATTTAGCACAATAGCAAATGTAATGTATTAACAACGTACAATCATATATATATATACACACAATTAATTTTGTGCTTTTAAATTTATATTTAATTAAATTAAAATACCAGTTACTCTAGTACTAGTTAGTATGTTATGAAAGTTCTGAGATAATCAAGAAAAGGTCAGGATAGGCATCAGAGGAGAGTTGTAAAGGCAGCAAATGAAGGCAACAAAATGATTAAAAGAAATCTGGAGCAAAAGTAGTTCATATAAAGTGGATTCCAGGTCTGATAACCTTTTGGCACAAGATACTGTACGCCCAAAGATGCGAGACCCTTCGACAGTTCTGCGCATGTCAGAAGAAGGAGAATTCATTCCGATATTAAAGTAATCAATGTATTTCATGGGATGAATGTTTATTATTATATGTCGAAAAATTAACTTTTTTTTTTATGAAAATCCTAGCTCTTAAAGTGGTAACTATTTTGCTTGTACAACAGTTGGAAAATTTACGTATAAAGCATGTGATTTCATGTTTGTGACCAATTCGTGCATCCTTTAATTCCTTCTCCCCTTCAGCATGAATTGACTATTCTTGGCACATCACCAAACTCGGTTCTATGAAGTATGGGCGTACAATACCAACATACGAGGAGGGTTTGGAAAGTTCTGATAAACACCTAGAACAAAAACATTAAAGCAGTTGATATAATCACAAGAAAGAACATATCAGTAGCAGAGTTATGAAGGTAATTTATGTTCTTTCTTGTGGTTATATCAGTTTTGTTCTAGGTGTTTATCACAACTTTTCAGACCCCCCTCCATATGTATACAGAAGTTATCAGACCTGGAATCTACTTTAAATGGACCTCTTTGGCTCTTTTTTTTTTTTTTTTTTTTTTTTGCCTCATTTTGTTGCCCTTTTACCACTATTCTCATGACTATACTGACCTTTATTTTTTGTTATTATTAAAGTTGATAACAATCAGATTACCCATACAGTGAGATAAGCTTCCTGAGGGTGTTTCAATGACCATAGTCTTATTGGTTCCTCTCTTCTACCTTCACAGATCAAGCTGGAAGAGAAGCTGAGTTTTTTTATGTTGTTCCCACCCACGAAAGTTTATTTGCAAACCTATAGTACATTTTGTACTGTGGGCTGACTACGGATTTTCTTTTTTTCTATTTTTTATTAAATTTCTATATTAATTTATTTTTTGCATAGTCCAGAAACCTGCTCTAGAGACCAAACGTGAAACTTTTTCAAGCCATTTCAGGCCTCTAATAAGCAGGGCATTGGTCTCACACTGGGTGATGAAATTCATCTTCCACCTAAAAAACAACCACAAACATCCATGCAAATAGTGGGATTCGAACTTGCAGCCTGTTGGTCAGTGTGGGTGTGCAACCACTCAGCCAACCAGGCCTCCATTGCTTGCTGTCAGCAGTCTTTTGATCTAACACAAATTGTTCACAAACCTACCAGAATACTAATCCTCATCATCTTCCCAACACCCTGGACCAGGGCTGTCTTAAGACATGGGCACACTGGGCAGTTACCCAGGGACCCATGCTGCCATGTGCATGATGGTGACAAACAGTACAGGGAAACATTCATTTTCAAGATTGAAACTTACAAAGAATCAGCTTCACAGCACAACAGGGCAGCAGCAGCATTTGAACTGGCTTTCACTCATTTGCATGGAAAATGACATCTGGAAGACTATTGATTACAATTCTGTGCAAAGAAATTTTGCAAAAGTTTTTGATTAATCCTTGCTTTACAGTATGTTTTTTATATTTATATTTAAACATTGGTTTTGTTAAAAGTACCAATAAATCTATAGGCTTGATTTTATTGATTGTTTACATTTTTAGTCCCATAGGTGGGTGGGTAAGGGACACAATGCATTGCTTTGCCCAGATGCCTACAATATTATTAAGATAGTACTGCCTTGGACGTTTTAGTAAGCTTTTCCTCTTGCCAACATTAGCCATAACGTTGATAATCTTTTTCATCTCCTAGCTAATCCCATATCAATATAACAAATCAGATTTTCTAAGAGCCCAATGCACTAAGCATGCCTCTTGCTACAACTCCTGCCAAGGAAGCACAAAGCTTGGCTAGAAAAGGCTAAAGATAAAGACCTTTTGGCATAAGTCTTTTCCTCCAACTTTGTTAAGAAATTCAAGGCAGATCTCCTCTTGCTATTGACATGCATACTTCCTCTGATCTTTAGAAGGATATCAGAAAAATACATAATACTTTTGATACTAATAAGCTCCCTTCTCTTCACTCTACTTCTGAGTCTTTTTTACTATCCTATCTTCCAGATTATCATGTTCCCGACATGCGGTGCAACCTGTAGACATTCAGAAAGTGGGATACTTGCAGTCTTGCACTATTTTGGCTTCTGCTTCAGCAAGATGAGTGGTCCTAGATTGCCCAGACAGGATTGGCTAGTGGACTCGAGCGCTTCAGCAAGTCTCCTTTCCTTATGGTCCAGGGACAGGATCCAAGGCTTGCTGTGGTGCTTGTATAACATCCAAGGTAACCCTGGTGTTCCACTCCTGAGCACAGTCATTACTTGCTGGAGAGTGGGTGTCCATGTGTGACTCCATGGAACTCTAGCATTGATCCTCAATTCCTTCATCCTCAATTGTTTCAGGGAGCCCTAACAAAGTCTTAATGAAATAATGATATGATTGATGCACCTTTCAATAACAGAAATAAGAAACCAAAAATGTGATACCAGTATAAATGTACCAACTTTTTCTGCTCATCTGTGCAACAGATGAAAAGCCCACAGAGAAAATGTCCCTTCTCTGTGGTCCCAGACCCTTCTTCGTTCAAAGGGTCTAGGACCCTTTAATGAATGAAGGTTATCTCAAGTTGTCCTGTTAGCCTGTACATTCGAATTCACTAAGATGCTTCAAATGCCAGAAATACAGACATTCCCAAACTGCCTGTTGTGGCCCAATGTGGTTGTAAAGAGCATGATGATTAATCTTGCTCTGCCAAGAAAACTAATTGTGTAAATTGTCAGGGAGATCATTCAGTGTACTCCCATACATGTTAGGTGGAAAGATGAGAAACAATTACAAAAAAATCAAACAGAACAAATGCATCAGTATCCAGGTTAAACATACCAGTAATATGATACATTTTATATTATATTAGGATACAAAAAGAAAGTTAGCCACACTAGACCTGCTCTGAGATCCTCTTATGCTGAAAAGGTAACAGTTAAGAAAAGAAAATGTCAACAAAAAAATTTGTATATCTATTCCACCATTCGATAATTTCACCATACCCGAACTTTACGATTTTCTCTGTTGAGTGCATCAATTGCACAATGTATGGTTCCACTCCAAAAATGTTTCCATTTGATCAGAACCCACTTGCGAAAAAAAATTATGGAAAGGTCTATTGGGTTGAAGCAACTTGAACATACTGTGATTCTGATTCATCTGATGATGTATTGGATATTTTTCCAGAAGATGGACACTGGTCATCCATACTTCCCAAAATCTTCCTGGAAATTATATATGTGACATATATGATAGACTAGTCTATTATATATGTGATTATATAATAGATTGATGATGCAACTAGTCTGTGAAGCCTAATCAATAGGAAAATTTTTTACAATGGAACTGTTGTGGGTTTGCCAGTATATCATTGATATTAAGCACCTGCTGCAGAAACACACACCTTTTTGTTTCTGTCTGCAGGAAACTTATTTAAAACTCAGTGAGGATCCTACTTTCAGGATTATCACTCTTTTATGCAAGGACAGAACTGCATATAGTGGAGTAGCTATTCACTTGGACAGTCTTCCAGAGCTTAATACTGCTCTGGAAGCAGTAGGGATCTGCCATCTATGGGGTTTCTAATCACAGTATGCTCAATATATTTACCACTGGGTTCTAAACTAAATGAAACAGAACTCGATAATCTCTTAATGCAACCTCAACCCATACTCCTAATGCGTGACTTCAATGGACATTACGCTCAGTGGGGGTAGCACTATCATTGAGTGAATGCTCAACAGCCATGACTTTTGCTCTTATTTGGCAGTTGATCTTACAATCTGCTTCCCTGCCTTTTTTTTCACTGCTGACATGGGATGTTGGTGAAAACATATGGAAGCGATCATTTTTCTCTTATTAGCACTGTCTTCACAGGAATAATGTACTTTTACACAGATGCCCATGTGAGAAATGGACTAGGCTGACTGGAATACGTTTTCCCCATCTTGCAAAATTTAATACTGAAGCAGTCAGCCAAACATCTATTAATGATGCAATAAAGTATGTCACAGATTGTAATGTCTATGCAGCCAACACTTCTAAAAACATCGTCCTGATTCTCACTCCATCCAAAGCTAGAGTGCCAAGTAGCCAAAAAAAGATCAAGAGAGAGTATAGCATATATTTCATAAATATCTTGTCACAACAAACTTAATAGTATTTAAGCATGCTCGAGCTAAAGCATGTTATATGAGACATCGGAGTCAAAAACATTAAATTTACACCGAATTCCTGACGTAAGATCCTGTACACCCTTGGGGGGGGATAAAGGATCTAATGATAGTACTCCATTAAAAGTTGCATCATGACTAACTTCCTATCAACCATTTTCCTCCAGATGAGTTTATCTGTCAACATTCAAATATTATCAGATCTTATATTTCTGTCTTCTAAGGCACTTTTTACTGTATCAATCCACTTACATCTTGGTCTTCCTCTGGGAAGACCAAGATGTAAGGGGATCTTTTTCCTGCCAAAGAATACTTGTTTAGCTAATCTCACCTGAGATTAGCTAAACAAGTAACCCCTGCATTGTGCATGGGTCAAACTGTAATTCAGAAGTCATGTTTTGCATTTACAAGTATCAAAATGGTTAAATGCCGTATTGTTAAAATACTCTGGATTAGAGATATACAATCCCTCCTCCCCCACACACATTTTGTTACAAACTAAATAATAAGAGACCAGTTATACTGTTTTAATCTGTTATCCAATTGTAGACAAACTTAAATTTTATAGGTAGTTTTTGGTATTGAGACCACATTGTAATATAAAGAGTTTATTAAAAATAAACAAATTAAAACTTGATGAGTTTTGTGTGTCGTAAGACACATCATCAGGGATAATGGTACATAAGTTTTACACATCAAAAGCCTATTAACGATTAATTACACATATGAGATGTTTTCTATAACTTCACAATTGTAAAATAATTAATAAACCAGAATACAAAAGATACATTCATTACTGTATGCATGGTGGAACATTGCTATCACATGTTCTCCTAGGTCTGTGGCAGTTAAATTTTTGATGAAAACAGACCAAACTCGAAGTAACATTAAGCCTTGATTTTTATTGCATTGTGTAGGGATCCTAAGCATTTGTGAGGCTTCTTTAAATTTTCTTGTGAAACAGTTATCAATATATGACATTTTTCTGTTTGCCAGAGTACTTGATGGCCAGTAGTGGTTATGTGGAAAGCCAGACCTGATTTATGCTCTCTTCTTTTTTTCGACGTCTTTTACATGTTCAGGCATGTTGATCTCTCTCTCCCGACGTTCCTGTCTGGCCTACATAATAGATGCCACAAGAGCAATGAATCTCATAGATGCCTAGTTTTTTTCAAGGGATGATGTGGAGGTTTTGGTGGATGTAGGAATCTAGATTTTTTTTTGTAAAAGTAAAAAAACCACTTTTATGTTGTACTCGTGGAGCAACGTAGCCACTTTGTCCATGCATTTTTGTTGTAAGGCAGCGTGATTGCATTCTTGAAATCTTGTTTAAGAGAGTTGCAGGAGATGTATTAAGAATTTTTTTGATCATCTTGGGTTCAAAACCATCAAGTGCGAGGTCCTCTGTCAGGTAGTGTAGTTCTTCATTTCTTTTAATTGGTGTGCTAGATATATTGTATGTCTAGCACAGCAAAAGCCTGTCTCGTAAAGTTTTAATTATGTCTATCTTTTGCAATGGATGGTAGTATGAAGTGGAATTTAATAAAAATCTTCCCGTTGTTTTAGGTTTTCTATATATGGAGAAGGATAGCTTTCTCCGTATAATTGATTCTTTCAAATGTACAAATGAGTCTGTTTTTCCTGTGTGTTGTTATATCCTCTTTGATAGATGTTTTGCTAAGTACAACATGAAAGTGGCTTTTTATGTTGTACTTAGTTGTACTGTTTCACAAGAAAATTGAAAGAAGCCTCATAAATGCTTAGGATTCCTACACAATGCAATAAAAATCAAGGCTCAATTTTACATCAAGTTTGGTCTGTTTTCATCAAAAATTTAACTGCCACAGACCTAAGCACACATGATAGCAATAACTAGCAATGTTCCACTTGCATACAGTAATGAATGGCTTTTCTATTCTGGTTTATCAATTATTTAACAGTTGTGAAGTTATAAAAAAAAACATCTAATATGTGTAATTAATTGTTAATAGGCTTTTGTTGTGCAAAACTTGTGTACCGTTACCCCTAATGATGTAAGTCTTACGATGCACAAAACTTGTCCGGTTTTAATTTGCTTGTATATATTTATATATTACAATGTGGTCTCAATACCAAAAACTACCTGCAGAACTGCTTAACTATAGAAACGTATGTGTACAAACTGAAATTTGTCAAGAGATATTTCACATGCAAACTTTCCTTTGCCCATGTTTGAATAAAAGATTAAAAGAAGAGTATAATTTGTAGTTTATAATTAACTATATAACCAAGCAAAAATAACTTTTCAAGCATCATGAGATTCAAGTGCACAGCCTAATGGATGTATGTTGATTATGTGATTAGACTATGTACTAATGGTTGATTAACCAACCTCTCATATATGAGCCCAACATAAAAAAAAATCCAGGCTAGTTTGCAAGTGTCTCATATTATTGTCATTTGATCTATCTGATAGTTCCCACATTCTTATGAAAAAAATAAACAAGTACAAAAGCATTTAGTTTACAAATCCTCCATGATTTGTAACTAAACCTTTAAAAAGACTATCACTCCGATAGTCTTTTGACTATCAGAGGGATAGCTGACTTTTAGTATAAACTATTCTCCCTTTCCCCATCCAAAGGGAAAATTATTTAAGGTTGATGTTTTACAGAATCAAGTATACACACACACACAGTCAACTTTCATTATAGCACTTTAGGACTTCATTACTATTAATTCCTGATTAAAGTCTTAAGCCAACTTATTCTAAATTGCAGTTTACTATAGCAAATTGTCACTGTTAAAAATAAGGTATTCTATGGGGGACCATAGGTTTGCTATAACAAGAGTTGACTGCATGTGTATGCACATGTTCATATTATAATTCTTTAAAATTTTCTGTTTAACAGCTGAAACAATCTTTTTAAAGGATGATTATTAGTATAAATTCTTCCTCGTCCCCTTAAAAAAAAATGGAAAATCATTTTAAGGTTGATGTTTTGCAAACTGTGTTCTGTGAAAAATCATAATTTTAAAAAAGTTTTTTTTTTTTTTAAAGTATGATGCTTTTCAGCATTATACCTACTATTAAATGAATTTGTGATTTAAAGAAACAGAAACACATATTCATTAAAATGCAGTTAATTTTTATCTTTTAAAAATAATACTGGTTGTTTTAGCATTATGTTATAACTTATGTAGAATTGAGCTTTAAATTGCAACTGATTTTATAATATGTATATTTTTATTTTATTTTATATATTTACACAGTCAACTTTTACCATAGCAAATTACCAGAATTCCTGATCAGTTTCCTAAGTTGCTTATTCTAAATTGTAATTTATTACAGCAAATTGTCACTGTGAAAAACAAGCTATTCTTATCCCCACAAGTTGGCTGTAATATGAGTTGACTGCATGCACGTGTGTTCATCTTTTAATTTTTAAAATTTCTCTTTTTAACAGACAAAACAGTTAAACCAGCATTCCAGTTATGCAGATCAACAAGTTGTTACCCTAACGCAGCAGCAGTGTGAATCAATACTGCAGTCGTTAAATGTCTCTCTTGCTGCAGGTCAAGTGGCTTCCATCAAATTAATTGGTACTAAAGATACACAAGGATTGTTAGCATCCACATCTGTTGCAGAAAGTAAAATCACAGAAGAAATTTCAGATTGCAGTTATGTTACACCTTCATTAAATATATGTACTTCAGAACTGAAAAACTCTGCAGATTCAGAGAGTCCTGTGAAATGTGTTTTTTCTGCTTCTCAATCTAAGCAGAAGAATATTCAAGAAGAAAGTAGCATTGTGTCTGTGCAGAGGAATGTTTCAGAATCTACTGATAATATTATTTGCACTGAAACTGAAGATGCAGTTTCCATCTTATCCAGTTCTGCTGGTTTAGTTAAAGTTTCACCTATTATGCTACCAAGTGGTTATGCTTCACCAAATGTATCACAGATGGTAAATCATGTTTTACCAACTAACCAAGTTGTGAATGAAGTTTTACAAAAAATTGAAGGTATTAAAGATAATAAGTTGTACAAATTGCAAAATAATTACTCATTTCCAAACAAGAATGATCTGATGAATAAAACTGAAATTTCCACCAGCGAAGCAACAAGTTCTACTAAAAACAGTTGCTTGAGCCAATCAATAGTTGATGCTTCCCATAATTTGTATATTATTCAGAGCTCATCACCTAATTCCTTATATTCAGAAAAGAAAGAAAAATCAACTCAGGCTGATCTTGGTCATCACTTTTTAACTCCAGAGGTGCTTGCTCATGCTCTCAATAAACCAGAAACTAGTACTCTTCAAAATTCTTCACCATGGAACTTAAACAGACAGAAACAAAATGAACTTAGAACACTTAACACATCTCCAGATGAAAGCAGCAGTGAGAGCACTAACTTAGAAGTGGAAGATATTTTAAGTTACAAAAATGTCCAACTTCCAGTTTCTTCAGAACATGAAATTATATCTAGTCCTCTCCAAAGGGTTGCTCATACTCCCAAAACAGCAAAATCTCCATTTTGGGGCATGTCATATCTTTCTCCATCAGGTAACTGTATGATGGGCATCAGTTCATTCCTTACTCCAGATCCAACTGTTCATACTTCCAACCAAAGCATGATATCTCCCAGCCTTACATCACAGTCTTCGGGAAGTTCCCAATTTTCACTGATTTCACCAGGTGGAGGAACAATGCTGTATTCTCCTAGCTCATTAGAAGGAACTATTGTACTGAAACAAATATCACCGTCTGTTAATCCTGGCCTTCAGTATTCCATGACACCCCCTTTACCTTTGGTTACGTCAAGTTCAAGCCCAGCATTACAAACGTTTGTTTCTCCTGTTTTAACTTTTGTTCCTTCACAGTCCCAGTCAAAACGGGCATCTGTAGCTAGGAAATTAAACATGTTAAAATAATCATTTTTAGGAATCTATTGTGGAAATTTGTTTACATATAGCACTCTTAAATTTTTCATATAAACTAGAGTAAAAACAAGTTGCTGCTGACAGGAGTAAGGTATTATTAAAGAAAGAAAGAATGCGACTTTTTACCAAGTTAACTATTAAGAATATATTATACAAAACATTCGCAATATTTATGAATTTAATTTTGTGCAAGTCTGTTTATCACATGATTATTTGTTAATGTCATTAACTATTATTTTTTTTTAATTGAGAAAGGGATTATAATATATTTAGAAATTGAGAATGAGGAGGTACTTGTTTTCTGTAATGTAAAAATGTGTTTTATCTCCATCCTAGGAGGAATTGTTAATCTTTTATGTGATGTGTTTATGCTCACATATCTGTATAAAGATTAATTTAAAATAATTGTTTGAAAAATGATTTGTTAACAATATTTACTAATATTTTACTTAATCTCTTAAGTGCAACATCCATTAAAAGCTCCAGATAAAATTTGGTGGTATAAAATATTAAAGTCAAGCAGTATAATTTAAATAAGTTGGTTGCAGCGCGATTTATTATTGTATGTGAAGAAATATCAGACCCAGTGAGAACGTGAGTGTCACCAATGAAGCATTATTTTGAACCAGTGCTCATACAGTCTATCTTCATTGGATAACAATTTTATTTTAACCTTCCTAGTATATCACATGCTGAATTTTCATTAATACAAAGAATATTCTGCATAAATCAATACTTTTTTTGTTACACAGTTACATTAAATATCTTGGAAGGGTTTACATTTTGGTAGATTTGATTTTAATATGTTATCAAACCCATTTTTTATTCTGTATCATTTTGGAAATTCTGGGACCAAAAAGATTACTCTTTGTAGTTATGGGTTGTTACAAAATTTTACAACAAAAAAAAAAGTTTTAGGCTACCTATACAAGAAATTCTGTTTAACTATGATTTTTTATATAGAAATAATATTAAGACAAAATGTTTAAATATGAAGAGGCATGAATATTGATGTAAATATGAAGTTTAATTGGTTGTTGTAATCAGTATCCTGTGATGTAGTTTTATAGATTTTTCAGATTTTTACTTTAACATTGGATATGTTCCCAGCTGGCACATTTTCTGGGATTTATTATAAACCTGAGTTTACATCAATATATCTGAAACACTTTGAGTAACTGGAGGAAAAAAAGGTGATTGCAGATAACTTTATCACAAATAAAGCTATTGTCAGTTTCTAAAACTAACTGAGGGGGGGGACCATTTGCAATGAATACATTTGAATCTTATTTTTACAGTAGTACAGCTGTGTGCTTTCTTTAGAAAAGACTACAACCATGGAAACGTACCTGAAACAATAACCAGTTAATAGTGTTGATTCTTGTTCTGATATTCCTCATAATTTAACTTTCATCTCCTATGAAGATTATCAAAAAATTTATAGCTGAATGTCTTTTATTATCCAGTCTTTTTTTTTTTTCAGATTGATTGTAAAATATACTTCACACAGTGGTACTATAAAGCATATGTCAGTTTAATTAAGAGGACTATTCAATAATTTCTTTTTTATGGTATACAGTTGACTCTCACTATAAAGGAGCTATGGGAACTACAGGAATAATTTGTTATAATGGTGTCTGATTGAGAATTAACTGTGTGTGTGTGTATATATATATATATATATATATATATATTTTTTTTTTTTTTTTTTTTCACAATGAGAGATATTCTTCTGGTCACATTAAGTATTGCTTTCCTTGGTATGATTTGCAGGTAATCTACATGTAAGAGCAAAGAAATATAATTGTCTTATTTGACTCCAATGCTAATAAAGTTGTTAATTTGTTAGTTTGAGCCTTTTAAACTTTTCTGTAGTGTTATGCACATTTTTCATAATGCAGTAGAATTTAATTTTACATCACTGAAGTTTTAAAATACTAGCCTCTCAGCTTTTTCTATCTTACCCACACTGCTAAACCATAAGAGGATGATCTGAAAAGCTCTGTCTCGACCATAAATGGCAACACTATTGGAAAGTTTTTTTTTTAAGTTGGCATCTGTCATAAACATCCATGTGTAGTTTGTTTTATATATAGCTGTCTGAAGCAGAAGTGCTGTCTGTATCCCTTGAAATGGATAAAATCAAGTATCGTACAGTTATGATAAAATTCTTTGTAAAAGAAGGTTTAACGGCAAAAGAAATCCATTTGAAGTTCATAAAAGTTTATGGGCACTCTTCTCCTTCGTTTTCGACAATTAAGAAATGGGCTGCCAAGTTTAAACGTGGCCTTACCAGCCTTAAAGATGATCCATGTGAAGGATGTCCAAAAAGTATAACAACACCAGAAATCATTAATCAAGTGCACGATATGGTATTGGATGACCGGCAAGTCAAAGTGCGTGAAATTGCTGAGACTATAAGCATTTCAAAAGACAGAGGATATGTAGGAACGTGTAGGATATATTTTGCATGAAGAATTGCAAATGAAAAAGCTTTGTGCAAGATGGGTGCTACCCTTGCTCACAGCAGATCAAAAACGCACTCGCATGAAAATCTCTGAACAGTGCTTGGAGGTTTTAACAAGAATAAAACTGATCTTGTGCATCGATTTATTATTATGGATGAGACTTGGATTCACCATTACACACTAGAATCAAAACAGTGGACAAAAACCGGTTGTTCAGCGTCAAAGAAGACAAAGTCGGTATTTTGTGATGGTAAAGGCATTTTGTTTATTAATTATATTGAAAAGGGTAAAACAATAAAGGCATTTTGTTTATTAATTATATTGAAAAGGGTAAAACAATAAAGGCATTTTGTTTATTAATTATATTGAAAAGGGTAAAACAATAACTGGGGAATATTGTTCTGATCTTAACCAGACTAGACGAAAAAATTCGTGAGAAAAAAAAAAATCATCTTTCATTAGGATAATGCACCTGCCCACAAATGTGTTTTGGCAATGGGAAAATTAAGGGATCTGCACTATGAATTGTTGTAACATCCACCCTATTCCCCAGATTTGGTTCCCTCTGACTTCTATATCTTCCCAAAACAAACTCTTCCTCACTGGTCAGCGTTTTTCTTCGAATCAAGAGGTGATTACAGCTGTAGCAGGGTATTTTGCAGATCTTACTGAGAACCGCTACAGGGACAGGATAATGGTGTTGGAGCATCGCTGGAATAAATGTATTAGTCTTAAGGGAGATGTGTTGAAAAATAAAAATAATTTTGAAATTATAAATTCGTTTTTTCATTGTTAGGCCGAGGACTTTTCAGACCATCCTTGTAATATATATTTCATAATGCAACCAAATGTAGGATTTCATTTTATTCTGCCAGGTCAACTTAAAACATTTCATCAGAAATGTTTTAAGTTGGCCTGGTCTTGAATCCTAACAAGATTTGAGAAACCTTTTTTTTTTTTCAAATAAATATTGGGTATACATTTTGTTGCAATATTGAATTGATTTATGCAACATTACTTATAACAAAACAAGGAAATGTTTCAATACTGTTATTTTGTTTAGTTGGTAGCCAAGGCAGAGCAGTCACATTGGTACACCATAATTATATGATATCTCCACAGAGTTCGGAAACCCACGCTAACATTTATACATACAAATTCTATCATACTTCTCCTTAAACTCATTTAATGTCATGACAACTGGCATTCTAGCAATTCATTCATTGGTCTCCCCATAAAAAAAAGTCTAGTCCTCACACTTTCATGGATAATCCCTAGTTCCGTGCTGCCCATTATAGAGTATTGCATTCCTCTTCATGCAGTATTTGATTTTACTTTGAACTAACTTTTCTAATACTTTAATAACTACAGTGGTATCTCACTAATCCGAACTAATAAAAACCATGCTTGTTCGGATTAACGAATTTTCCCCCAAGAGACAACAATAACTAGCGTTTAAGACAAAAATAATCAGATTCTAATGGTACATCAATTTAATTCTGTAAATAAATGAAGTAACTGATAGAAAAAAAGCTACTGTACTGTAATGTAAAAAATAAAAGTTAATACAGCACACAAGTTTATTTTAGTAAAACATTGTATATATCTGTATTGTTGAGGATTCTGCTTTAATAAAATTGCATAGTTCAGTACATAAGTTAATTTGCGTAAAAATATCACTTTCTGGTACACAACACAAAAAAAAAAAAGCTTCACAAAATAAAAGTTTTTTTGATTTCTTTGTAAAGTTACTGATTTTCTTTGGCTTCTTGGAAACTAAACTTTTTCGAATGCTTCTTCTCGGAGCTTCATTAGCAATAAAATTTTGTGGAATGGCGTATCATTCTGCTTAGCCCATTCTATACACATATTAAAACTGTGAGCCCTGCCCTTCACATTTTACTTTTTTTTCTTCAAGTTCTTTAATGTCATCTAATTCATTCTGTAGCGTGATATTTATAATTTCAGCATCTGATTTCGTTTTGATTTCACTTTAGGTTCCACCTTTAATCCATTCCATAATATCTGTTTGAGAAATTTCAATACGTGGATTTATATTTTTAACCAAATTATGCACATTTTGAATTTCCTCTTTTTGTGTATCACCGTAGTTATACTGTACTGTAATAATAAAATAAATAATAGTTAAAATAATTATTAAAAAAAAGTACACAAAATAATAATACGTCATAAATAAAATGTTTTTTTTCTTTCAATCCGCAGTTCGGATTAGCGAGATACCATTGTACTGATATATTAACTGGTCTGTGGATTGCTATTTCTGTCTTGGAGCCACCTTTATGTAAAGGAACTATCTTATCCTTTTTCTGTTCCTTTAGAACTTTGCCAGAGCTGAGACTTAAGAGTGAATAACTTCCTGAGAACTAAGGCTAATTCTCCTGCACACTCATGTAGTACATGGACCGACATGCCATCCAGTCCCTGCTATATTCACGTTGATATTTTTAATACGCTGAACACCTGTTCAACTACCTCAATTTTGACGCATTTATCACATCAGCAACTGCAAAATCTCCACTTGAATGCGTACATCATTCAGCAACTCTACTATTTCTTTTGCCTCTGTCACCTTCTTACCATAGTCATTTTCCCCTCTTATTTGCTATGTAACATTTTTTTTTTTTTTACTTTGGCCTGCTTGACTAATTTTCTCTCAAGATTTCATATGGCCTTTCTTACCTTACTGGTCATCCCTCTTGCTTGCACTTCTCATGAGTATGCTGATCACGTTTTTCTTTATATTATTTCTATAATTTTTCAGCTCTTGCTTTATATCTCTACTCATCCCTTTATTCCCCACTTAGTTTATCCTCCTGAAATTGGGTATTTTCCCCTCTTATTTGCTGTATAACATTTTTTTTTTTTTTTTACTTTGGCCTGCTTGACTAATTTTCTCTCAAGATTTCATATGGCCTTTCTTACCTTACTGGTCATCCCTCTTGCTTGCACTTCTCATGAGTATGCTGATCACGTTTTTCTTTATATTATTTCTATAATTTTTCAGCTCTTGCTTTGTATCTCTACTCATCCCTTTATTCCCCACTTAATTTATCCTCCTGAAATTGGGTATACTGTCTGATACTACTTCTCTCAAACAATCTCTGACCACTTTCCATACACTGATATTCTTGTGTTGTAGTTTTTCAAGTCATTGCACTGCTTCAAGATACCTCCTAAGTTGGTCAGTAATAACCAGCTTTGTATTTCAACATTAACCTTTTGAATTGCACATGTTTAACAACTTCCCCAGAACAAGACCAGGGTAGTTGTTAAACATGGTCACTCTCCTTCATTGCAACATAATTAACAAACTATGCATTGGAGCATAGTTAACAACTATGCTCCAATGCATAGTTTGTTGATATAACCTTGGTGATGGATATATGGATATCCAGTGCTATTGCCAAATTCTGGTTTCCCCCCATAACATATTCTTGCAGGTAATTATCCCTTAGCCATTGTATAAATTCCACTTCTATCTTGCCATGTCTCTTTTATCCCTCCAGTCTGTCTCCATATTTGAAGTCTCCCATAAATGTTATGTATGAGAGAAGAATATTATGTAAAAGTAGATTTCTCCCATCTCACTGTACAAACATGTCCGGGTTAGTCCCCCCCCCCCATCTCTCTCTCTCTCTCTCTTACCATGTGAAAAGCATGTGGCAAGAGAGGAGAAATAATCACAAAAATAGAAGCTGATTCAGAGAATCAGAGTTACAAATTTGAATAAATTCAGCTGCAAGAAACTGCCAGCAAACAAGATATTTATTTCTGCCAAGAACAGCAAAAAACTTGGCTGCATCTAAGTATTGAGTATTTTGTGCAATCTTATGTACCATGATCACATTCTGACTGCTCTGCTAAACTTGACTTCGCATTAATCTTTGATAGTAATACATGATATTTAAACATTTCCTTGGTGGTGATGAATTTTATAATATAATAATGCAACTAGGTGGAATTTACTATCACTGCAGAACCTTAGTGGTCATGGCAGTGATGATTAAGCTATATGCTGAACAATCTTATTGCAATCTTCATTAAATCCGAAATTTGACTTGATATTATATACATACCATATATACACACACACACTGCTTGGAAAGAAGTCAACAGATATATTATATATATATACCAGTGTGTATATATATATATGTAATTATGGACTTCTATTCGGTTGCGATACATTTTTAAAAAAAATAGGTTTAATGACTTAAAAACCGATGTAACTTATGAAGTTTTTTATGAGAATAATAAAACTAGTTTCGGCTGGTTTTATTAGTTTTTTATTAGCAAAACTAGTTTTTGCTTATAACAGCCTTCATCAGGTATTCATTAAAGGAAGAGAATAGTAATAAACATTGAAGCATCTAAAAAACTGAAAATTACAGGTAAAAATTGCAACGCATAATTGAAACAAAAAACTTATTTTTTAAGTTGTTCTAACTGGTGCACTATTGTTTATTGCGTGTGCAGGCTCTCGTGAACGCCAATGTTGAATAACTGCAGTATGGCTATCTGGGATGTTATAACTCAAATTGCTGTTTAAATGTTCAGAATTCGGGATGATTTCCATGATTTTTCTTTCGAACTTATCACCACAGCGAAAAATATTTTCTGATTTATCTCAGCAAATGGAGTGACTTTGGAGATTATCATTAAGATTGTTTGAGAAAAGAACATGACTTGACAACACAGTTGCACGTGATCTTTTATATGAGATGTCTCTCTTATGCTCCTCAATACGTCGTTCAATAAATTTGTTGGTTTGTCCAAAATAAGGGATATTGCAATCACACCATAATTTATATACACCTGGATATTTTAGGTTGTGATGAATAGGTTTTGGATGGCTGATAAGAGAACGGATTTTTGGAAGTATATGAAGAACGTCCTGATGTTGTATTTTTTTTAAGGACCTTAGCCAATTTGTTAGAGACTGTGCTAATGTATGAGATGGAGATGCTACCTTTAAAATTATTATTAGTTTCTGTGGTGCACCGTCTAGGAGGATCCAGAAGAAATTTCTTAATCGTTTTTTTTTCAGAGTATCCATTTTGTTTAAAGGTAAGAGATAGGTGATTTATTTCTTTTTGGAGTTCATCCGGTTCATTCAAACGAGAGCATGCTGTGTCCTAAGGTAGATATAGTTCCAAGCTTCTGTGGTGGGAAATGATGAGAATGACTATATCTACCTTTCCTGTATATAGAGATTTTTAATCTTTCAGAGCATCGTGTAATCATTACATCCAGGAAAGGTAAGGAGTTATTTTGTTCTAGATCAGCAATAAATTTTATATTAGGATGTTGGTTGTTAAGATGAAGATCTATGAGAGATGTGCGTCCGTAACTCCATATAATGAAAATATCATCAGCATAACGTTTCCAAAGTTTTGGTTTAAATGAGAAGGAAGATATAGCTTTTGTTTCAAAATCTAGGAAAATGTTTGCTAGAACTTGGGACAATGGGTTGCCCATTGCCAGGCATTGTTAGTAAATGGAGTCCTGATATCTAAAGTAACCAGAATGAATGCAATGTTTTAATAAAGCAAACAATTTTTTGGATAATTTTTCCTTTAGTAATGTAAGTACTTTGTCTGTAGGAACATTAGTTAATAAAGAGACAATGTCAAAAGAAGTCAACAGGTATTATATGCTAAGAAATATTATCTAGAAGTCAACAGATATATATTTCCAAGAAGTCAACAGATATATTATATACATACCAGTATATATACACACACACTACTTGAAAAGAAGTCAACAGATATATACACACATACATATACTACTTGGGCGGGGGGGGGGAGTCAACAGACACCATAGTGTGAGGAACAAACAATCATAGCACCCACTTTAATAAGATGCAGAACCTCCTTTTGCTGCAATAACTAAATCCTATGAGGCATACTTTTCACAAGCGTATGATAGCAATCAATGGGAATTTTGGGCCATTCTTCCTGTAGGCATGTAATGGGGGTCCTGGACTGTTGTGGGATGGATGCACCTTGATCTCATGTGATGCTCCAGTTCATCCTAAACTGGAGCATCACTAAAGATGTTCAATAGGATTGAGATCAGGGCTCTGTGGTGACATTCATTTTCACAAACCATGCAGTTGCATTAGCAGCCTTATGACAAGGCGCATTGTCTTGGAGGAATTGGAAGGGCAAGATATCATTAGTGCTTGGGAAATTGTGAAGGAATATTTCTTAACAGCAATAGTACGTTGTATACCATAAGTGAAGAGTAGGACATTATTTGGTGTAAAGTGGTTGACGATATCAAACAGGAACTGCAGGTTTAAGAGGTTATTGAAGGGATATAAGGAGAGGGATGGAGAGCAAATGCATGAAGAATATCAGGCCAGGAGAGTGACTAGTATGGTAAGGAAGGAAAAACTGGAATATGAAAAGAGACTAGTTCTGAAATCCAAAGAAAAGCCGAAGGAATTTATTAGCAATGTGGCCAGTAGGAGAAATGATTTTGGGAGAATGATGCAAAGGATAGTGGAGTTATTCAATGAACACTTTCTTAGGATATTTCATCCTGGAGAAGTAGGTTTTATTACTAGAGAAATAGGGCAGGTTTGAAGTTTAGAAGTGTTAGAGAACTCTGGATGTCAATAAAGCAGTGGGACTGGCTGAAATTTTGGCACAGGTTTTGAGAGAATGCGCTAAAGAACTGACAGTTCTGATGACCTGGCTTTTCAATGAAAGTCTAGCCTAGGGACATAGGTACCTAAGGAGCGGATGGATGGTAAGATAGTGGAAGTTTTTTCCCACTTGGTTAGACTATAATAAATTTAGTTTAATCCTTCATCCAAGTGTAAGCAAACATAGTTTGCATCTGTAGTATCTTCAGGACTGAGACAACTCGTAAAGGTGGACTAAGCTCTCATCACTTGTCTTAGTATCTCCCATAATGCAAAGAACATTTCCTCGTGGCAGACTGTGGCCTGTGGAGAGATTACTAACAGATTAAAACCATATAACTCTAGACCCCCCCCCCCCCCCGTATATATGGGTTCCCAAAAATACATAAAGAAAATGTGCCATTACATCCCATAGTGGATGGCATTTATTCCCCCACTTAAAAACTTGCTAAATATTTAGCCAAAGTGCTCTCACACTATACTGGCAACACACCATCACACATAAAAAAACTCAGCCCACTTCCAAGCCAGTATAGAAAACCTTACACTCCAACAGAATGACATAATGGTCAGTTTTGATGTCTCCGCCTTATTCACAAATGTCCCCTCAAAGAAACCTTAGAGCTAATCCAAGCTAAATTTCCTCCCGATATCTCAGCCCCATTTCAGTTCACAATGAACTCAGGCTATTTCGTTTGGCAGGAAAAATTCCACAAATAGATAGAGGGGACAGCCATGGGTTCACCACTTTCCCCACCCTTGGCCAACTTCTTCATGGGGACTTTTGAAGAGAAAGCCTTAAACCCTTCCCCACAAAAACTACCATATGGCTTTGCTACGTTGATGATGTGTTCACTATTTGGCCACATGGCCAGGATACACTCCTTCCAACAGCTGATTTCACCCACCAGCCTGATGGAACCTTGGTTTTCTCAGTTTATAGAAAACCCACCTATACAGGCAGATACATTCACCAACAATATGGAGTTATTAAGACACTATTCAACAGGGCAAAACTAATCTGTTCAAATGACCAAGCACTAACCAGTGAACTAAATCACATCCTTAACACTTTCTCAGCCAATGGCTACCCCCCCCCAAAAAAAATACTAAAATCAGTTATCCACAACCCACCTCCCCCTGTTCACAAAAAAAAAGATTACTCTAAATCCATCACTATTCCCTGCATCCGAGGCACCTAGGAAAAAAAAAATCAATAAAATCTTAAAAAAACATGACTTGACCTCTTGTTACAGACCATAGAAAATTGGCATCCCTTATCCGCTCCACTAAAGACCTACCTGGTGTATACTAGGTCCCTTGCAGCTGTAAATCGTCCTACTTTGGCCAAACAGGCAGGACAGCATATATCAGAATCTCAGAACACAAGGACTACATCTGATTTCACCAGTACAGCAACTCTGGGCTTGCAGACCATGCTCTGGATACTCGCCACAGAATAAGGTGGAAGAAAGCCACAGTAATACACTGACCACGGAGTTAGCCTAGTGGCTTTGCGCTTCGCAACCATATGCCTGGGGAAGGAGTGTCCCAGGTTCGATTCCCGTTGTAGACGTGAGAAATGTGAGGATCTTCCTCAGGCATAGCCAAGTTAGCCGGTCTTGGGCGCAGTCAGTAGGGTTTTTCCCGCCAGTTTATCTGGCGTTTTTCATCCTGCAAACTGGTCCCATGAACATACGCCTCTACAGTCAAAAATATATCCCCCTCCTCCAGCGACAGACCAGGCGACGGGTCGGTTGGGAGTAGTACTAACAAGAAGTCGCATCTAAAGTAACACGCGGACCCTACATGGGAAGCGGGAATAACGCGTAGAAGAAGAAGAAAGCCACACTAATACACTGCAGCAAGTTCAAATATGAAAGACTTCATGGAATCAGCCTCAGCCCTTAGAAACATGCCAAACCTCAACAAATTTGGATGCATGAGACTGCCCCAAATTTGAGAAACATATATCCGAAGAACTTCACTCCAAAGGCCAAGAACACCTAATATAGCCCCCCAGGGGGGCACCATCAGGACTTTAGGAAAACGGTAGCTTCCTCGTTTCGTTTCTCATTTGTTGTTATGTAGTACTTTTGTACGTGTCTTTATCTTAAGTTATTACGGGCGACTCCAGGGAGTCCTTAGACTCATCGAGGGAGACCCTAAACATCATATCCACACAACTAAATGACATACAGTATCTATCATACCTTGCCTGGAACTCACTCACTGTCATAGCACCCACAACAGACGCTGGCAGCTTATTCCACTCATTTACCACTCTAAAAGTAAAGAACCCAGCCCTAACATCCCTGCTAACCACACTTCCATAGGTGTCCCCTAGTACACCACCAGTCCTGATCTCAAAAATATCCTCTGAATTAATCCTATAGAAACCCTTTAGCAATTTGAATGTCTCAATCATATCTCCCCTTTTCTGCCTATCAACTCATTTCTGCAACCCACAAATCTTCAACCAGTTCTCATATGGTTCATTCCATAGCCCCGCTATCATCTTAGTCACTCGCCTCTGGATCCTCTCCACCTCCTCCCCATCAAGAAGGAACCTAGGTGACCAAATCTGGGCACAGTAGTCAAGATGAGGTCTTATCAAGGCTCGGTACAGAGGTACAATAACTTGCTTGTCAAGGTATTTTTCAACAACCAAGTGAGTTGATAAGCTGATTTAGCTACTTTTGCAATGTGCCCCCTAAACTTCATCTCCCTATCCACCAACACTCCCAAGTCCCTGGCCTCATCAATCTCCTAGAGTGCAGTTCCACCAATGTGGTATATTGCTGCTAATCTTTTCACCCCAAAATGCATAACCTTACATTTTGTCACATTAAATTGACATCCATTCTCCTTAGCCCAGAACTCCAATCAATCTAAGTCATCCTGCAAGACTTTGACATCTTCTGCATTCACTATCGCCCTACCCAACTTTGCATCATCAGCGAACAAATTAACTGTTCCTCTTAGATCCTTCCCTATATCGTTAATGAACAAATTAAACACCAGTGGTCCAAGAACAGAACCCTGCGGCACACCACTAGTAACAGGCTGTCTTTTGGACTCTACTCCTGAATAAACTACTCTTTGATATCCCTCCATCAACCACCCACCTATCCATCTCACCAACCCTATACCCTATATCCATTCCCATATGTTGTAGTTTATGGATTAGAATTCCATGTGGTATCCTGGCAAACGCCTTTGCCAGGTCCAGCACTATCACTGTAAACCCATTACCTTTATCTAGTTCAGCCATCACCTTGTTATAAAACTTGAGCAAGTTACTGAGGCATGATCTACCCTTCACAAAGCCATGCTGTTCCCCCGTACAGTATCTCATTTTCATCAATCCATTCCTGTATTTTTCCCTTGACTACTTTCTCCAAGACCTTAATAACGCCTCCTGATATGCTGATCAGTCGGTAATTTGCAACTGTAGTCTTGGATCCTCCTTTATGCCGTGGAACTATTTTCCCCTCTTTCCACACCTTCGGGACTAAACCAGACCCGAGACTTAGATTAAACAACATGATCAAGGTCACTGATAACACTGGCCAACAACAAAAAAAATTTTTTCTGCTGATTATGATCTGACACTTGTTTTTTACTAATTTGGGTGCACTACTAACATCCTTAACCCTGTTAAGGATGTTAGTAGTGCAGGGGATATAATTAAGCCTGCCTTAATAATATAATCACCTGCCTTAGTTTCACAAATACCCCTTCTTGATAAAATATTCCTCATGTTTTAAGTCAAGACCACATGGTCACTTTCACCAATTGGAGCCAATGTTGTCATCTTGGTTATGGATAGCTCTTCTGATCCTATGACCAGGTCTAAAAAACCTGTCCCACCTCCAGTTCCTTCCATCACATGCTGCCTTAAGTAATCGAGGCATTGACAATGAAACGGGTGTAAGTGTCAAAATCCAAATTTTACACAAGAAGCAAAAAACCGAATGATCACCTGTATATTGCAAGCCTGGCTGGCCGAGTGGTTAGCATATCTGCTCTCCAGTCAAAAGGCTGCGGGTTTGAATCCCACCATGAGCATGGCTGTTTGTGAGCGGCGGTAGATGGCATTGGTGTGGATGATGAAAGTAGTTGCAGTTCGTGGATTGAGTGGTGGAGTAAGTGCTCTCCCTGATGAGTCTTTGGACTCCCTTGAGGTGTCATATAATAATAATATAGTTGCATCCAGTGCGATCTGTTGACGTGAATTACATCAGAATGAACGGGCTAGGGAACTTGTCTCCTTTTCTATACTATTGACGTTGGAACATACATCTTTCAGTGAGAAAACTTTTTGTAAATTTTGGCACTTTGACACCCTTTTCAATGTCAACACCTCAATTATCTCTTGGCAGGTGTATAAATTTTATTTCCTTTCTGCCATGTGATCTTTCTTCCTTCCAATCTATATCTCCACAGTTCTCCATAGAAGTTCCCCATACTAATCACTCGATCTGTACTCAATGTATTAATTTGGCAGTGCATATCTTCCAGATCATCTGGGAAATTCCCTGGCCTATAGCAACAACCAACTGTATATTTTGTCTTACTGATCTTAATCATACACCAGATTGCTTCAAATGAACAGCCACCCTCCTGCCTGTCTCAGTTGCAATTCATCTGCTATCATTGATAGTACTCCTCTTCCCCCCCCCCCCATCCTATCTTCTCTGTCTTCCTTTAAAATACTAAACCTTTCACATTCTATTCCTGTAACTACATCAGCTGCTGTTAGCCAAGTCTCACTAATGCCTGCAACTTTTGGCAAGGTTGCACTAACCAATGTCAAAAAGTCCTCCCTCTTGTTCCTGATGCTTCTGGCATTAGTATATAGAATCTGCAGCATCCCTTTAGGCTCCCACCCACTTTACTTCCTGAATTGACTCCCCTATTCAATATGTTTGCTTGAGACTAGACTCTGCGCCTGGTCATTTTCACTCACGTCATGGGTTTCACACAAACTCACCTGCTTCCACCATAAGTTTTCCTGAATTTGCACTTCAGCATGCTTGATGAGCAAAGCTCTCTCTCTCTAGACACCTGTACTCATTGTATTAATTTGGCAATGCATGGCTTCCTGATTATCTGTGAAATTCCCTTGCCTAAAGCAACAAAAACCATTTAGATGCAGTCCATCAGCATTATACAAATGCTTCTTTCCATCAAACTCAGACCCTACATCATTCCTGCCTATTCTATGTTTAAACTCATTGACTAACAATGCCCTCCTCCTCAATTTACCTCATCATAGCGTGGTAGAAGACTTACGATCTTTGTCTTCTCACTCTTCAATTTTGCCTCTTTAATAACTCCTGTACATCCTCCCCATATAGAATACTTTTCACCTCTCAAATCATTTGTACCAACCAAGACAATCATTTCCTTCAACTTACCTTTTAGCATCCAGATGACGTGACTAATATTGTGAATTTTTGCACCAGGGAAACATGATTTTGTCACTTTCATTAAGTACTCTCCTGATCATCGAGTCTCTGTACATGATTTTCTCCTTAACTTGTTTTGTCTTTATTAATCCTTCAGACAACCTGCTTCTTTCTCTTTTCATCCCTACTAATCTCTTGCTGTTTCTGCACTTTTTCAATTTCGTGCTTTGCCCTATGAAGGATAACATTCAAGTGCACTATTTCTTTATTAATGTCCATTTCATTCTCCTCTGTTTTCATAGTTGCGCATTCGACATTAATAACATAATTTCCCATCCTACGGTTGGTACTGTCCAATCTACTAACATCTGCTATGTTCTCATAACCTAATGGATACTTTTGAAACACTTAATTTTCTCAATGAATACATTTCACACACTGCACTCAGTCAATCCTGCACCTGTTAAAAACAAAAACTACAATAAGTTAACCTAATGTAATCAAATAAAATACAAAAAAGTTATGAGCAAATAATGTCTTGAACAGAAGGAAACTTATTTTTGGAGACTGGATATAATGTGTAAGTCAGTTCAAGATGAGACATGTGGACTCGAGAACTGAATATTATCAAATGGAAGGGGGGGGGGGAAGAGTCAAATGAAATCTTAAGATGAAGACAGGATTGCTTTATATTGTATTGCACTAAACTACTATATTATCCTCATTGCCCTAGTGAGTTAAGGAGATTGGCATTTGAATTATTTCAGCACTACAGGTGTGGGAGGGAAAAAACTATGGATATTGATTGAGGTTAAGAGAGGAAACCATCCACCATGGAATGCACTATGTTGAGCAAATGCCCGTTTCATATATTACTCAGAAGATACCATCTCAATCAGGAGACATACTGATATTCAGTTTTTTTTTTTCTGATGTCTTTCTTCTGAAAGATGAGAGGAGGTATGCAGCAAGCTATTTCTAATATAGCAAAAGGTGCTTTTTCCTGGTCAGTTACACTAGAGGAAGTTTGAGAAAACTATGCCAAAATTTTAATATCATACAAACTTCTGTTTGTGTGATATTAAAATGATACTACCTGGATGTAAGGGCTGAAACCAGGGAAAAGGCAAAATTATTACACCCAATAGCCTTATCAAGGGATTATAATTCTTAACTCTGAGCAGCAGACAAGCTTTCTGCATTTGACCATTTTAAAGTTCAAGGTTGAATTGAAAGAGAGTTAGCCAATCTCATACAAATATTCCAATATATGCAACAGTCTTTCATGTCTTATCATATGCCTTAGCAAAATCCAAAAGTATCATAGTGTATCAATTCATTTTATTTCACTTAGCCATAACACTATATTATAAAATATGAGCAAGTTGCTCTTTCATAAACTCATGTTCCTTGCAAAGCATAACTGGTCTGTCAACTTTTCTGCTATGCAAATTCTTAGCAACTTCATATCAGTTTTGACGGGATTATCATACATTCTCCCCATTCCTGCAAGATGTTTCTGAAGCCGACTCAAATTATACAGACGTGTCAAAGGCCTGCATCTTAACATACTTATGATATTCCATCTTTCCATATTGTGAATTCTTATCTAGGTTATGCAACAGCTCTAGGACTGTCTTCTCATCACTGCTGTCTTTTCATTGTTAGCACTGAGTTTGCACCAGACTGATAGATCTTAGTAAAGTGAGTACCCATACAAACAGTCACGTCTGCTTTTGACACAAAGGGTACTGTATTGTCTACGTTCATTAAAGTTATTCATTCTTAGCATAATGATAAAATCTTTTGGGTTGTCTCCATCCAGTACAGCCAATTTCTTTTCATACTCCAACTTAACTTTCTGTACAATACTCACTTTTCTAGCCTACACTTTATATATCATAACACATCTCCTCATCCTTATTCTCACATATACTCATGCCTGTGTGCTTGTCACAGTTATAATTTGTGCTATGAAGATGCTAGGGAAACTTTCAAAATATTAGCAAGTTCAATAAATTATTTTTCCTTTCTTTGTGGTGTTTATACTGTGAAGCAATATTATGAATAATCAACAACTAAGCCTTTCCATATGCCCTTCTGGATGGTCTCATTCATCATCTTTCAGATAGTTCTTTATTTTTCCTTCTACAAAAAACCCACCTTTGCTAGAAGTGAAATACAATCATCTGGTTAGAAGTTTGGCATCATCAAAATCTTTGCAAATAGACCCAATGTCATGTTGTTCGGAAAAATAAGATCTATAACATATCTAAGCCATGGGTAGTCCTCTGTCTTCACCTTTGACAAACTATTTTTTGAACCATCCAGAAGATACCTTGTTTTCTGCCTATTAACCAATTTCTGCAACCCACAAATCTTCAACCTGTTTTCATAAGGTTCATTCCATAGACCTGCTATCATCTTGGTCACTCGCCTCTGGATCCTCTCAACCTCCTCCCCATCAAGAAGAAACCTAGGTGACCAAATCTGGGCACAGTAGTCGAGATGGGGTCTTATCAAGGCTCGATACAGAGGAACAATAACCTGCTTGTCAATGTATTCTTCAGCAACCAAGTGATTTGATGAGCTGATTTGGCCACTTTTGCAATGTGCCCCATAAACTTCAACTCCTTATCCACCAACACTCCTAAATCTCGTGCCTCATCAATTTCCTGGAGTACAGTTCCAACAATGTAGTAAACTGCTGCTAATCTTTTCGCCCCAAAATGTATAACCTCACATTTTGCCACATTAAATTGACATCCATCCTCCTTAGCTCAGACCTCCAAATCATCCTGCAAAATTTTGATATCATCTGCATTCACTATTGCCCTACCCAACTTTGCATCATCCTCAAACAAATGAACTGTTCCTCTCAGATCCTTTCCTATATCATTAATGAACAAATTAAACAGCAGTGGTCCAAGAACAGATCCTTGTTGCACACCACTAGTCACGGGCTATCTTGTGGACTCTACTCCTGAATAAACCACACTCTGATATCTCTCCATCAACCACCTTCCTATCCATCTCACCAACCCTATATCCATCCCCATATGCTGCAATTTACTGATTAGAATTCCATGTGGTATTCCTGTCAAAGGCCTTAGCAAGGTCCAGTAGAATCACTGTAAACCCATTACCCTTATCCAGTTCAGCCGTCACTGTGTTATAATACATGAGCAAGTTACTGAAGCATGACCCACCCTTCACAAAACCATGCTGTCCCCGATACAGTATCCCATTTTCATCTATTCAATCTTGTATTTTCCTCTTGACTATTTTCTCCAAGACCTTGTTAACGATTCCTGTTATGCTGATTGGCTGGCAATTTTCAACAGTAGCCTTGGAACCACCTTTATGCAGCGGAACTATTTTCCCCTCTTTCCACCCCCTTGGGACTGACCCAGACCCGAGGTTCAAATTAAACAAAACTGTCAAGGGCACCGACAAATCTTTACGTATGACATGAGCTGGTATACCATCCAATCCCACAGATGTATTGACATCGAGGCTCTGTAATAGACTATTTACCTCTACTTCATTCATCACAATTCCAGTATAAGCTGTTGGTTCTTCCATTCCTACAATGTCAACACCTGGATGATATACTCTTGCAAAGTGCTCGCTCAGTAATTCCACTACATTGACTGATTCGGTTACCTCCCTACCCTCAGCATTTTTTAAAATCATTCTACCACAAACATTTTTCCTTTTACTTGCAACATATTAAAAAAAGTGTTTGGGATTCTCTTTAGCCTACATGGCCAATTTTCTTTAGTAATCCGCTTTTGCTTTTCTTACCACCCTTGTTACCATCCTGGCATGAGCTTTATACTTTTCCTGCACGTCACCTTTCTCCTTAAATTCCGTCCACAATTGTTTCTTTTTTTTTTGCAGCTCAAGCTTAATAGTGTTATTCATCCATTTAACCCCTACTTGATTTATTATTCGGACTTTTGGTATACAGTCAACCATTGCCTCCTGCAAACACTTCTTAACCACCTCCCATGCACCATCAACATCCAGCCCTTGCAGTTTTACATGCCATGGCACTGAGCCAAGCACACTCCTAAGCTTGTCATACTTACCAGACCGGTAATTCCACATGTACCCTGTCCTAATTGTAAATTCCACTCCTCTAGCCACCTCCCAAGTCATGACCTTATGATCACTCTCACCAATTGGTGGCAATATGGTCATGTTCATTACAGCCACATTCTCAGATGCAATTACTAGGTCAAGCACTCTCTGCCCCTTAGTATTTTCCACTATATGCTGTCGCAGATAGTTGTCCCTTAATAACCGCATAAAATCCAATTCCTTCCTCCCATGTGCCCTCTCCTCTTTCCAGTCAATGTTACCATAATTGAAATCACCCATAATAATTACCCTCCTTCCACTCATTTCTTCTATTTGCCTATGCATACTATCCCCACCATCTATTCCATCACCTGATCTATAGCAGCATCCAATTGTATATTTTGTTCTGCTGGACTATCTCACACCAAATAGCCTCAAATGTGCTCTTTTCTCTATCCTGCAGTTCAACTTCTATACTCCTTGGCTGCAACTCATCAACTATCATCAATAACACTCCTCCCCCCTTTTTAATTCTCCGTCACTCCTGAACATGATATACCCGTCGCATTCAATCCCACTAGCTTTATCATCTTCTGTCAGCCATGTTTCACTAATACCAACAACCTGTGGCCTGGAAGTGCCAACCAAGGCCAAAAACTCTTCCTTCTTATTCCTAATACTCCTGGCATTAGTGTACATGAATTGCAGAAGCCCATTAGTCCCATCCCTACTTTGATGCCTTATACTAACTATCCCATTCTGATCTGTTGTCCTTTGTACTCGCTCAGGCATATTATACTCATTCATACACTCAACTGCCTCCCTAAAGTCTGCATATCTACTCCCCCCCCTTAATAAATCTAGTTTCCCTGAGTCTGTACATCCACTTCCACTTCATTCATCAACACTTTTTCAAGCCTCCGTACACCAAATCCATTCAAATGTAACCCATCCATCTTATATAAATCCTTTCGCCCATTGAACTCACTCCACACATCCACAAATTCCACACCACTCTCATGCATAACCCATGCATAAAGTCATTGGCAATTATGGCCATCCTTCTAAACACTTCGCTGTCATACCACGGCAGAATACTCACCATCCTAACTCTCTCACTCTTCTCTTTTGCTACCTCCAGTAATTCCCTCACATCCTCTATCATTTCCATTTTGTCTTCTTTCAAATGATTTGTTCCTACCATAATTATCATCTCTTTCACCCTGTTTTTGCACTCAAATAGATTCACTGACGTTCTTTATGTTCGCACCCGGCTGGTACGATTTCGTCAAACTCTTAACTATCACACCTCTTATTAGCGAATCTCCATACAGCACTCGCTCCTTCATTTTATTTATGCTTACGAACATTCTATTATTTTTCGTAACAGACTTTCACCGTTTATTAGTCGGTACGTTCAGCACACATTTTTCCATACACTCCAGTTGCCGCTTTGCTCTGTGTATCGCGTCGCTCAACTGAGTGATTTCACTACTTGCATCTATCTCACCATTTTCATTATCAATTAAATCATCCATTCATTCTGTATTTCTACCTTCATTTACACTTTCAATGATGCTCTCACACCTGTCTGGTACTACCTCGCAATTCCTTATCACATCGCTAATTTCTATATTCTGACTATCTTTAACGATATCACTCTCGCCACCCGAAACACGCTCGAGATCCTCATTCTCCTTACACTTTCTGCACATATTAACTCCACTATCATCATCTAACCAGACTCCCACCGCACTTTGCAAAGCATTCATCTCACAGACAGCACATTGCATAAACTCTTTTGTATCAAAACTCTTAAAAACATGTTGCGTTCGGTTTCATCATCAATCCAAATGGAAAGACATTTCTCCATTGCTTCTGGATCAAGTTACCTTTGTTGCAGAAGATGTGGTTGTTGAACACTTAATTTTGTCCTTGTTTTTTAAAATCGTTCGTATAGTAGAAGTAGACAAATTTAAAGCAGCTCCAATGTCAACTTGAAGTTCACCTTTTTCTAATTGTCTCAGTAATTGCATTTGAAATGTTAAGCGAAATGCTTTTTCAGATCAATTTTATTTTGTTTTAACCTTTCGCTTTGGTTTGGGAATAATCTTATATACGAATCAAGGAAAATACAGCGATAAATTGAATTAGAATAAATTTAATGCTTTTTTTTAGGCTTCGAGTAGAACCACATATCGAATCATGGAATGTTTAGCACTTTAGGTGTGCGGAAAAAACCGCGCTATAGCAAATCCACATTAATCGGGGCAACGTTAAATGGGTCTTACTGTACCTACTTTAACAAATTTCAAAAAATTTCTTAAATTAGGTATAGTTTTTCACAGCAGTGAACATCACTGGGATTAGAACTAAGATCACATATCTATGAAGTGAAACAGGAAGGTTTGCCTTTACCTGTGCATTGTTATTTTTCTTTTTGTTTAACTTTTCATGGTTGTGGAGTGCATGTTATTTTTGATCGTTCAAGCTTCCAATAAATCAGTATTACACCAGGAAATGAAACTTACTTATTACCCTATGTTTACAAATTTCTGGATTTCCTGTTGAAAGTTTATTTTTCATTAGGTTTGACTATAATAAATTATGTTTAATCCTTTATCCCAGTGAGAGCAAACAAAGTTTGCACCTGCAAATATCTTCAGGACCGAATATAGTACTGTACTATCTTACCTGGGTAAGTAGTATACAACACCAGGCAACTCTTATCCCTTAATGCATAACAGTATACATATCCACAAGGAGATGTGTTTTGCATTATGGGAGATACTGGGATAGGAGTGTTGATAGCTTGCTCCACCTTTGCTACGAGTTGCACTACTTACCCAGGTAAGATAGTACAACACCATATTCAGTCCTGAAGATATTTTCTGGCGCAAACTTTGTTTACTCTCACTGGGATAAAGGATTAAACTTAATTTATTATAGTCTAACCTAGTGAAAAATAAACTTTCAACATCTTTCTCTAAATCCAGAGTAATTTAATAAAAAAAGGTAACAAACCTTTTGGCAACTCTTATTTGAAAGATGACCTCGCTACTGCTTCTGCCTGGTATCTCCAACTCTGGGCCTTGCTCCCACTGAAGAGACCTCAATAAAGGTCGAAACTAGTCTGCGTAGTGGCCAATCCCTTAATGCATAACAGCATACATATCCACAAGCAGATGTGTTTTGCATTATGGGAAATACTGGGATAGGAGAGTTGGTAGCTTGCTCCACCTTTGCTACAAATTGCCTGGTGTGTACAACACCAGGGTACTACTTACCCAGGTAAGATAGTACAACACTATATTCAGTCCTGAATATATTTTCAGGTGCAAACTTTGTTTGCTCTCACTGGGATAAAGGATTAAACTTAATTTATTATAGTCTAACCTAATGAAAAATAAACTTCCAACATCTTTCTCTAAATCCAGAGTAATTTAATAAAAAAAGGTGGCAAACCTTTTGACAACTCCTATAGGTAAAGATGACCTTGCTACTGCTTCTACCTGGTATCTCCAACTCTGGGCCTGGCTCCCACTGAAGAAGCCTCAATAAAGGTCGAAACTAGTCTGGGTAATGGCCAATCCCTTAATGCATAACAGTATGTATATATATATATACACACACACACACGTATCCACAAGGAGATGTGTTTTGCATTATGGGAGATACTGGGACAGGAGTGTTGGTAGCTTGCTCCACCTTTGCTACGAGTTGCCTTGGTGTTGTACTACTTACCCAGGTAAGATAGTACAACACTAAATTCAGTCCTGAAGATATTTTCAGGTGCAAACTTTGTTTGCTCTCACTGGGATAAAGGATTAAACTTAATTTATTATATTATGGATTTCCTGTGAAGAATGACTTCACCACACGAACTATTTGTCCATTTGGAAGTTATGACTGAAGCAACTAATGCAAGCTGGTGGATTGTCTTAACCACCTTACCAGCCATTATGGATCAAATATGCATCGTCATACGCTTCATATCCATCATATATTTCAATGATATTACAATTTTAATATGCACTTTGCATCCATGATGCAATGTGCATATTAACACTCCCTTAACCATGCTACCAGCCAAGACGTCTATAGACGTCTTGGCTGGTAGCATGGTTAATGGAGTGTGTTCTGGCTGGTCGATGTTTTGTGGAATGAAAAACCCTACCACCTCTATATAAGACTAGCTAACTCACTTTCAGATGAAAAGCTCTAATAAAGGTTTTTCACATCATAAATTAAGGATTAAACTTTTTTTTGAAAAGACCTAGGTTTGAATCCTAGACAGGATTCAAACCTAGGTCTTTTCAGCCAAAGGGCATTGTCAATACTGACAGCTATGGAGGCTTGCCACACCTCAATTATTTCCTTGGGTGAAAGTGGAGGATCTGGCTATTGCATGCTAACTGGATTTCACCAAAATATCTATATTCATATGATATCTATTCTTCAATGGAATTCTTATACAGTATGGTGGGAAAAAAAAAGTGCCAAATAACTACAATGATATATGTTATGGAGTAAATGGGTGTCAAGGTTCGGGTTTTTTTTTTTTTTTTTTTTTGGTGTGCCATACTGTATAATATAGTCTTGTTAATTTAAATTCTAGTAAAAATTAAATTCTGTGGCATTTCTCGGAAAAAAAAAACTTTTCTTCAGCTTTTACTTTTGAAAATTGCCCAAATTTCTGAAACATCCCTGATCTTTCATGACAAAGATGTTACAAATATCTTCTCAGCAAAGCAAGCAAGTTCCATTGCTCAAGGTATTACTTGAGCTATGAACAGCTAATAATATATTAAAATCTATCCATCTACTCAAGGGTAGTTCTCATATGAGTTCACTAAATATCATAAATGACTGTGTAGCAAAACATTCACTTTGGGTGATTTAATGACCTATTGCTCATCAGTTCACTTCTCTTTCACATAGCTGCTCAATTTTTGTTGCTTGAATGACAAATATTTCAATGGTTAAATCTGTTAAATATATATGCAACAGCTATTCAACACTCCATCACAAATCAACTTCAAACTGACCGAACAAAGTCTATTCCTCTTTATTTATTCTTTATACTGTTGTCTTTAGGAACAGTCCTCTTACATGTTTCCTAAGAAGACCAATCTGTATGCCTTCAAATCCAACATTAAAAAGTTTCTTCTTTTTGAACTTTCTTTGCCCACCAAAATAGTAATGTATTATAGGCTGAAAAGAACCTATTACATATGGGATTACCACAACATATGGGGAATATTCAAAATTTTTGTGAGATAAAGAGCTAAATATCTTTGAAGAAAAAATGACTGCAACTGAAAAAAATGCAATGGTTTCAGATATTTAATGCAAAAAAAGTCGGTAATATTTTAGCTCATTGAAATATATCCTCACATCATGATTTGTAATCCACATTTAAAAATGCTTTTTAAAAATGATGAAATTTGACCACCTTTTCCAGAGGGCTGTTCTAGACATACAGGGAGGAAATTGTGTAATTATTTTAATACGTTTTTAATCAGATACAGTACACACAGAGCCATGAAATTCTTTAAATTTATTCACATTACATAAAATATAAATGTCTTCAAAATATCTGCATATATAGAATTTCACAAATGAATAAGAATTAATTTTTATGGTATCTGTTTTATAAAGAAGATAACTTAAATATTTAAACAACTGCTAAAAAAATTAATGACAGTAGAACAAAGACAAGTATTTAAAATTTATATGAAATATTAGATGTCTGTCGAAGGCAGTCATAATTCTGAAAAAAATCCTTACTAGAATCAATTGTTCAACTTGATGCGTAAACCGACTTCATACAAAAATAAATTAATTCCAAACAATTTAACTGTGTAACACTGAACAGCATTTTTTGAACTGCACAGTGAGAAATTAATATTTCCTTTTTAAAGCCACATTTTGTAGTACTTTGTACTTTCAAAATAAATAAATAGGTAAATAAATAAAATAAAATAAATATTAAAAATTTAAGTACAATTTAAAAGAAGCTTTGAATAGTTACTCATAAAAGTTAACAGCAGTTAAAAAGTTTAAACATTGCATACATATCATGGATAAATTATCCTCCCCCCCACTTTTTTTTTTTTTTAAACACACACAGACAACCTCACTTTCAATACCAAATAATGAATTTCTTAAAACTGCTTGTCATATCACATCTACAAGAATATAAACAATAACCAAAAGCAATTTAAAGGATAAGGTCTTAAAATGTTTAAAAAACATTGTATATACATTAAGCTCACATTTAAATGAATAAAAAAAAATACATTTTAAATTTGTCTAAATACCAGTTAATGTCAATGTCTTGGTAATTTATACTTCGTATACAGTCAAGTCCATTACAAGAATTAATAACTGTCATTAAAAGTCTCATAATTAAAAGAGCCCATGAGCGATATGGGCTCTTTTCACAATTAAATTTCCTTCTTGGGTAGAGATTCCAAATCTTTCTGCTCCAGGTCTGACTTGAAAATACTCTGCATCTTGAATATGGGTTGAGTGATTCTGATTCAGATCTAATGCATGTAGGGTAGAGGAATTAAAAAAAAAAATCCACTTAATTACTTCTGATAACTAAATATAAGAGTAAATGAAAACTTCAGATAAAATCACTGGTACCAGAAAATCCAAACCTAATAAAGGTTTTTCACATCCTAGACAGGATTCAAAACCTAGGTTTTGAATTTTACACACTGAACTCTCGGTCAGTGTGTAAAAATAATTACTAAAGAAGGCACCAAATGGCTTCATTTTGGCGATGAAACATTACATATGTAGAGTGGATATTAATCCACTTACGAAAAATACATTTCTCTGAAATTTTGATTTCCTTAGTAGTGAATGAGAGTTTTTTCTCTTGTAAGGTTTCTGCCTGGTCTCTGAAGAGAAGCAACCAATTTGAAAGAGCTGTCAGGCCAGTGAAACCTTTATCTCATGGACTAATAAAAGGCAAATATACTGACACTTTGGCAGTGCCCATGTCTTTTAAGTAGTCCAAGCTAAGGCAACTCAAGGATGCCGAGGATTGTATTCTTGTAAGCGATCAGCTTACAAACGTTCATAGTTTCTACAAACATTCGGCTTTAAAATAATGTTGGATTTAATATCCACTCTGCATACGTAATTTTACATCACTGAAATAAAGCCTTTTGGCTTTTTCTTTAGTAATTATTCATGTCATATGTTTATTTGCTTGTTTTCTAGTAAGGATGTGAAATTCATGAACTTTGGGTACATAAGATATTAAAGTTCAGAAACCTCTGATCTAGACTAATGTTTCAAACAAATTGTCATCTCAAAAGATGCAATGAGAAGTGAATCTACTTTAACAATCTGAAAATAAAGATCAGTATGGGTGATGCAGCATCATTTCTGATATGGTTTGAGCAAAAATTGACAGTTAAGGTGTGTATTTCATTGAATTGATGACAATCTAGTTCCTGAGAGGCATGACATCAATGGCAATTTCTGTTCTCAATAATTAGTGTTGTTCTTGGTGATGGACAAATGAAATTGAACATTTTTGTGGACTACAGATAGTCTAAAACTGCTGCTATTTGATATTACTTGTTTTGACTGATTGCATACCTCCTGCACAAACAGCAATTTGCTGTGAAGTCAAGGCTGGTCAAGCTTTTCACGAAGGAGGCCTATTTTTATTTATCATTTAGGAATTTAAATGATTGTGGAGGAATGGATTAGGATCACGGAATGATGTTTTTATTATTATTATTGTAATTTTATGAAGACTTAAAAGAATAATGCCAAAATGCTGGAAACATTTGGGTCATTGGGTTATCCTTATATCCTAACCCCAGTAAATTGAAATTATGTTAGTAAGGATTAATTTTGTTAATAGCAGTAATAAAATGGTGTATAGTTAAGGTTTCTTAATCAAAATAAACTCAGTTTGTTATTTCCTATCTTAATTCAAGTTCAATTTAACTTGACTGGAATTCCTGAACGATTTAGAACGATGCTCAAGACAGCCGTGCTAGTCACACCCCAGTCCAAACTATCTACAGCCCAACAACTCAAGAAAGGAAACAAATGCCTAAACCTTATGCAGAGGCAGCACGAACAAAGGCTACGCCATCTCATGACCATATAGGCTCAAATCTAACATCAGTATTAACTGCCTCACTAGCTGCCATGTTACAAGAACTTAGTATGACGAATCCTTCGCTGTCCTCCATGAAAAGATTCCTACAAGGTACCCACTCAATTCTGACAGCCCTCAACAATGAATAAAAGAAAATTCCATCCCAACTCTCTCATGATCACTGCATGGAATGCCAACAGACTCAATAACAAAATTCTAGAACTCCAAGAGAGTTCTCTCACAGGCATAATCCTGACATAATACTGGTAAATGAAACATCTCAGGTCAGCTAATAATTCCAAATTACGGAACTATACTATATACAAAACAGATAGACTCATCGGCAGCAGAGGAGGAACAGCTATATACATTAAAAACTACCTAAGCCACAATGTTCTGACCAATCCCCAAACCAAGAACCTAGAGATAACAGGCATTAAAGTTAATATCAACAATGCTGGCAATATCAAAATCTATGCTGTATATAATCCACCCAGCATTCCACTGCTGGTATCTGACTCGGACTCCATTCTCGGCTTCACAGACTCCATTATCATGGCTGGTGACTTTAATCAAACATACAGCCTGGCATAGCTCCACAATCAACGACAAAGGTCTAACTCTAAACCATTACTCAATGAAACATTCTATTGTTGTAACTAGACCCACAGAGCCCACCCATCACAGCTCAACTGGGAGTTCAGATGTACTTGACATACTCGTCCTCAAAAACATCAGATACCAATATCAGCTGGAAACAATAAATGAACTTTCTTCCGATCACAACCCTATTCTGCTTCAACTTGGTACACAAGAACAATTCTCCCCTCCCCACTCTTTTATTGGAGAGTTTGTCCCAAGATATAAATCTTGGGACAAACTCCACAATCCTACCTGATCACATTGGCCCAGTCCCTACTATTCACAATAAAGAGGAGATAGAAATGGCTGCAAACAACCTTACCAGTCAAATCAAAAATGCAATAAAGTCAATTACCCAAACTACAGTCTTTCACCCTAGTGGTCGGATCCCCGAGGAAATTATGGATTTAATTAGACTGAAAAACAAAACCAGAAAGAGGTATCATAACACAAGACCCCCTCAAGATAAAGCAAATTTGAATAAATTAAACAGACAAGTCCGTGAAGCCCTTCAAAAACATCGAAACCAAGAATGGGAATCTAAGCTAACGAAATTAAACCCAGAAGACAACTCCATATGGAAGTTTCTGAGAACCTTCCGCACTAAAAGACAACTTTTACCCCCAATTCAAATCATGAAAGGAATAGCTCATACTGACAGCAGAGGCTCTGGCCGACAGCTTGGAAACTCAATGCAACCCCTCACATGAAAATTTGAACATCAATCTCATCTACAAGATTCACTGCCGAGTTAGGCAGGCCATAACACAACAAAAAGATGACCTAGAACCTCTCACACCTACTTCTCCAACAGAAGTTATAAACATTATAACCCACCTGAACAACAATAAAGCTCCAGGTTCAGATGGAATTACAAACAAAATAATTAAACTACTCCCCAGAAAAGCCATTGTACATCTAGTCAACATAATTAATGCCATCCTCAGACTCCAGTATTTCCCTTTAATAGCAGATGTTTATTCAATTAATCATCTGAAACCACTGATCAAGCAAGCTTCAAACTATAATGAAGCAAATTTCTGCAAATACAAGAGACCCAAATCAATTCTATGTTCAGCTGAACACAGTTAATCTCACTACCCTTTCAGGGCAAGCTTAAAGCTCAATAATTCTCCACCCAAAGAACTTTCCTTTTCAGATGGAGGGGAATATGAAAAGCATTTATGCTTCACCCATCAAAACAGTATCATTCTGCATTCTGCAATGGTTGAGAAGAGGGTTTTGCCTTAGGAAGGTTTCTGTCTGGTCTCTGATGAGAAACAACAGTAGAAAACAGCTGTCAGGTCAGTGAAACCATGATCAATAGCAAAACATGGTCCTACCTTTAATACATACATCACTAGGCAGGATGAGCTAGCTCTCTTTGGACTGACATTTACCTCCAGTCTCTCCTGACACAAACAGATTACATCAATAGCTTTCTCAGCCTCTAAAAATCTAGACATTATTTTCTGTCCCAAATGCTATTTTACACCCGCCCAGCTACTAACCCCATATTATTATCATCATTCCAAGACCCCCCGTGGAGTCAAAGCCTAATCTAGGAGGTCCTTTTGTCATACACGCAGCAAAAATTGAGCAGCTGTGTGAAAGAGAAGTGAACTGATGAGCAATAGGTCATTAAAGACTCCCCTGCTCACACCCTCCAGGAATGTCCTTTGATTCTTCCCTGATCTCCCACTGTTTGCTGGGAACCTCTCCAACATTGATCCTATAACAATCCCTTACCAACTTGTACATCACTATCATACGACCCCCCCCCCCCATCCATTAGACTCTGTAAATTGCATCTTCAAAACCTCTCCTCGTTTTCGACATTCCAGAGATCAGCAACTACCTTAGTAAGTCATCTCTGGACCCTTTCCAACATCTCTTCATCCTTTTGAAAACCAGGTGACCAAATCTGTGCACAGAAGTCCATGTGTGGCCTAACTGAGCCTTATCCAATGGAACAAGAATCTCCTTACTTTTACAAGTCAGTGTCTTCTGCATCATTCCTAGAATTCTTTATGTTGTCTTCACAATTTTGGGAATGTGTCCCCTAAATTCCAGATCCTTATCCGCTATCATCCCAAGATCTTATTTCCTCCACCTCCAAAAATATATCCCTCCCACACCAAGCATAAATTCTACATCTCATCTTTGTTTCCCAAATTTTAAAACCTTGCATTTTGCACATTGACCTCTCATCCCCATTTCTGTGCCTATTCACTCAATTTATTCAAGTCTTCTTGTATGGCCACAACATCTTCTTTACTCTTCATAGTTCGTCCCAACTTTGCATCATCTGCAAACAACTGAATATCACCCATCCAAATTCTCACTAATATCATTAACATACAAGTTAAACAGCATGGCCCTAAAACAGACCCCTGAGGCACACCACTAGTGACTTTCCTCTTCCTGGATATTGATCCCCCATACACAACTTGCTGATACCTATCAGATAGCCAGTCTCTGATCCAAGGCACTAATGTGATATCCAACCCTCCACTCTAGTTTGACTATCAACTGTGGTAATCTATCAAAAGCCTTTGCGAAATCTAAGTATACTACTGTGTACATTATTCCTCCAATTGCTGTTGAGCCTGTTAAAACAAAAACAGCAGCTGCCCAACATTTTTTTTTTCAGTACAACTGCAAACATATTGAACCTGCTTCTTCTCTTCATTTTTCATCTACCCATGTCTTCTGGAACAGCCTTCCTTACAGCATGCTTCCCAACTACTTCAACTCAAGGTTTTGACTGAATATAAGAGTTCAAAAGATGTGACCAAGAAATCAGTTAAGACATTTTATGCTCTGTTCAGTATCTTACATTAATTTAAAAAAAAAATTCCAAAATTATTAGATAAACAACAAAGATTAGTCTAAATAATCTAAATAATAGTGGTGACATGCAAATCCAAATGGTTTAGCCATATCAAATACTACTTGATTTTGCTCAAACAATTAAACAGTCCAGTGAAAATATTACCCCGTAACAGGCCACTAGGCGTAATACATGAAGGGAAGAAGAAGAAGAGTCAAAATATTACTATGATTCTAATAGTTAGAAGGCTCTCTTGCTGACAGAGCTACTGCTATGCCACATAGCATTGTGCTCGATAAGACGTGAATGAAGGAGGTATGCCATACCACATTGTCAGAACCTGATTCCCATAGACAGGAGAGTATTTGAGGTGTAAGAGTCAAACATTGGATCTCTCAATGCAATCCGAAGCAAAAGAATTCAAATCCAGGTATTTCAGTGACCATGGGCAACACCTGCCAGTCACTATCATGTTCAGTGAGCCACTGAAACAATACTGGCAACATGGCTTGGTGCATTATCCTGCTGGAAAACACCTGTGCTTTCTAGGAAAGCAATCACCATGAAAAGATATACCTAATCTGCTATAATTAATAGGTAATTTGTAACATTCATTGTACAGTTTACTGGTATTATGGTTTTAAGAGATTCCCAGGTAAACAATCTCCCACACACACACCATAATGCTGCCACCTCCTGTCTGTTTTTGCTAACCATGACATTGGCACGAATGCGCTCCATTAAGTTTTTGCCTAACCTTCCCTGCTGTCCACATGACAAGATTCCTTTTTCCAGTCTTCAATGGTCTAATAATCTGTCTCTCAAATGCAAATTGTACATGTGATTTATGATTAGGCATGAGTATGGATATCTTGACTGGGTGCCTATTTTGGAGGCTCAGTGGGTAAAATGGTGGCCTGGGAAACATCCAATCATCTCTTGGTTAAATTCCACTGTCAAGACATACTATAGCTCCCCCCCCACACACACACACTACTGGCTTACACAAGGTACAAACAACTTTACACTCACCATAATGATGCATAGATGTCCAATTGGCCTAGCAAATGATTTATCTGGTATCCTTCCAATCTTGGAACACCTTAACTGCAGCACTCCACAAACAGCATACAATATTAGTAGTTTCTTGAATATTGTTACTCTTCTATTAGTATACCTTGCAACCATGCCTTTTTCTGAATTCATAAGATCGTGTAAATCAGCAACTTTTAATGATTAGTATATCAACACCTCTAGTATCACATATACTGGCTTTGACCACGATACAATTGTAACCTGGCAGAGTGGAATGAAAAATTGGAAATTGTTGTTGCAGCAATACTTGTGCCATATGATTTCACAAACTAACATAACACAAGAAAAGAAGTGAATAACACATTTAATAGCTATATATTTCAACCTGAAAATTACATTGTCATCATCATCAGTGGCACCAGGCAATTTGAATACAAAGTGAAACACAAACAATGAATTATTTAAAATAGTAAGAGCTGCATGAAGTTCTATATAGAACAGTACAAACAGATAACAGAGGTTATCCATTTGTATAGTGTTATGTTAATTTGTGAAAAGACCATGAAATAATGGGTGGTGAGCCTATTATATCTGACTGCATAGTATATATATACATCCAGAGGTTCTAATTTTTGCAATAAAAACTATTACCGAAGGTAGTAGTTTTGTTATGTTCAGTAATAATTTTATTCTATTGCATTTTATTATCAATGCAAAATTTAAAAAATTGATTCATAATTTAATATAAGATTAATACTTTTATTAAGCATGTTCCATCTCCCTTCCATCTTCCTGCTTAGGAAGCAGGGGGTGGGAGTGAGGAAATTATTCCTCTAAACCAAAATGATGTCCTCCTATCATGGGGAGGAAAAGGAAATGCTACGTAAATTAGATTATTACAATTATTTTACCAACTGCAAACTTACATATGATAGCAGAAGTCAACTTTTTCCTATCTGCATACTCAACTCCCATCAGGTTAAGATCTCTATCAGTCAACTGAAGAAATCTTTCCATATCAACCTATGAAATATAAAACTTAATCATTTAAGAATGATACAGAATTCTCAAGTGAATTCACAGATTATAATTTCTTTTCAGAATTTTTATTAATTACATTCTGTATCTTAGGTTACTCCATGTGAAATCAAATATTAAAAATTAAACTGAAGCAGTATGATTTTATGTTTTAATGAAATTGAGTCATTTGATTACCCTATCCTTTAGATGGAAAAATTTTATTTTTTTTTATTTTTTAGATTTTCAGCATCTTTGGTAAAAGAAATGGTTACACAGCTACAAAGGTTAGTGTGACAAAATGTAAGGTAATGGGAAGAAGAAGAGAGCTCTTTGGGAAGAAAAGATCATAAACTCCTTACTTCTGTTACGATGGAACTGGCCTGCAGAAATTGATGAGGCAAAGGATTTATGAGTGATTATGTCAGGGAAATGAAGTTTACAAAAGTGGTTTAAAAAAAAATCTCATATTACTTTGATGTTGAAAAACACACTGGCAAACAAGGACAGGGAGGTTATTATTACTCTTTATAAGGCTTTAATAAGACCACCTGACATGGATTATTGCACATGGATATGATTGCCTAGATTGCTTGGGAATGAGAGATAGAGGATAAGAGACGAGTGATAAAATTGTGAGAGGTTCTCTATGGAGACATGTTGAAGGTCTGTGGATAATAGACTAATTAATAGGTGGAAATAGGATATGATAAAACATACATTATTAAGGGGATTTTATAGGACTGACAGACTACATTTTTCACTACATGGCAGGAAGTGAGAGAACAAGGGGGTCACATTCCTGGAAATTATATAAGTGTTAAGGGTGGAATGGATTGCCAGAGGTAGTTGTAAATGCTTGAGCAGTAATTGAATTCAAGAAATACTAACCATTATTGTGAGTAATGATTAGTATTGTTAGGTACTCTGAGTACAGAATTCAGATGACTCCATGGAGATGCCCATACAAATAAGGTGGCTCTTCTGACATTTCTCATTCAGTGCAGGAATGCCTAAGGGAATCATGATTTGTTCCTTTCCTTCTATACATCGATGACCTCATACTGGCTATAAATCTTGCATGGACCATTTTGATGGTACTCCTTTTTTTCCTCATTTGATAAGCCTCGCAAGCTGAAAAACATTTCTCAGCAATAAGAGCAATCAGTGCTACCAAAACATAGCCTTATCTCCTTTCTTACAAAAAAAGAAAGGACCCTTCATCTTCCTTTACCCTTTGGTAAAATATGATAGGGTCAGCTTGTTCTTCTCAGGCTAACATTTCTAGACTCTCCTTGTACAAAACATTAGTCTCAGTATTCTTAAAACTCAAGATGCTGATCTCACATTTCAGATGGTGCACCAAAATTTTCTCAAAAAAATCCTGAATATTTTTGAGAAGATGACAATTCGAAGAATATGATTTTTCTTTCAGAGGCTCACTTTAAGTATTTATTTTAAAGAATAAATGCTTCTATCCCATTCTGTAATTTGGTTAATAGGCATTAACCAAATTAACAAGGTGATCAGAACTTAATCCATCTTTACCATGAGTTGCCTTGATGTTGCACCACCACCATAGGTCTTGAACCACGTTCAGGCACAAACTTGATTTATTTGTCTGTTTGCTTACTTGGGAAAAAGGATTAAAACCAAGGTTATAAAATTACTTGCTATCTTTAACATATATTTTACCCAAGGTAAAATACTTTTCACATAGTCACATGTGGTAAGTTTAAGTTAATTCTGCTGAAGAAACCTATCCGATCAGCATACATTAATTTTTGTGTCTAATATGGTATCACAGTTATAACTTCATATCACTTGCTGCAGTATCAGGAGATTATTTTTATTTAATTTTTACTATGAGACCTTAGGAATCTCATATTTTTAGCACATCAAAGTCTGCATTGATGTAAACAAGACTGAGATCTACATTAAATGTTTTTTAAAAAAAATAAAGTACTTCCTGCATAAGGTACATTTTGATTCGCAAGTTTGAACTGCTGCTCATATTTCAAATGCATATTACAATGCAAACCTGTATAAAATAAATGAATTCAGTTTTTTTTTAATGTATATCTACCATATTATTTAAAATTATCCTATCACCAATCCCAGACCTATTAACTAAACCTGTGTGGTCTTTCAAATCATAAATAAAAAAGTCCTTATTTCCAATTGTTCTTTTCTCCTTGTACACCTACCTAAAATTAACACAAAATTCCATATAACCATTACTTTCCTGATTTAATTTTCATGTGCACATTAAACCTATTAGAATTCTTTACTCACTAGATTTAACCTTACAAAATTTCCATACCTCATTTTGAATGAAAAGGTCATGGTATTTGTCAAGGCCTAGTACAATCAGAAGACTAGTAATATCATCTGATCTTTTAGCAGGAAGTACTGGAAGACGAGGAGAAATACTTTCAAGGTAGTTACTGATGCTGAATGGAAGAGCTAAGAATAGAAAAAAAAAGTTCATTAAAAAATCATATTTTTGAGACTTATCAAATTAATAACTTGCAATAAATGTAATTTTCATGGAATATTTTAGCATAAATAATCAAAATACTTCTCATATGTTGTAATTATATTTTCCAGATCAGTATGGCAAATAAAATTAGATATTTTTGTCAAGGAGAAAAGTATTTCCTAACCAAGAAAAAGGTAAATAGTATCAGTTTGCATAGCAAAACAAAACTTCTATCGTCATTTAAAAAGTGATCTTTATCTTGCTTGACTAACTGTATTCACTTACAGTGGCTCAAGTGAAGCTCTCCCCCCCCCCCCTTTCCAAGTTCTGTCTTCATAATAATTAGTTTTCAATGGGATATTGAAAATGCAGATGAAATTAATGGAACCATCATTTCTTGGCAACACAGAATTGCTGCAGTGACATCTAAGTATCATTAAAAAATGTATATATCATATGTGATAACTGTTGCTCATAATCATAAAAAAAAATACTTCTGAGTAGTTTTTGGGAAAGCACATTAAAAAACATACTGAAAGTCATTAACCATGATTACCAGCTTCTGCAATCAGAAATTGTTCATTCCGATTTCATAGCAAACATTTGTCTGCAGTTATAGTAATTATAAGAAATCACATTTTATTTTCTTCTTAAAATATTCTAAAATAAAAATGTTTTCAAGTGGCACTGACCAATACCAAAAAACTCCTCCCTTCTTATTCCTGACATATCTGCAATATCCCCTTGGGCCCAGTACCTTTACAACTTTTTTTTTTTTCTTTTTATGTAGATCCCACACATGAATGATTTTGCTAAGCATATACATTCAATATGTGTGGACGGATAAGGATTTTTTATTTTACCATTTTTAATTATTATTATTTTACCTAATCCAGAAACCCTGCTCTAGAAACCAAACATAGAATTTTTTCAAGCCACTTTGGCTCTCCAAAAAGCAGGATGGTTGTCTCACACTGGGCAATGAAATTCATCTCCCACCTAAAGACAATCACACAACCATCCATACACATGGCAGGATTCTGATCCTCAGCTTGGTTGGATAGTGGATATGCTAACCACATAGCCAATCAGGCTGGCTATCCGTACCGACCATTGCATTCAAATTTATTACCTCAGAGATTACACTCATTTGTAATCTCTGTTGGTCATTCTCACTTTCACATACACACACACTCTGAAAATTTTTCCAGACACCTAACTCTAAATCCATTCAAGTTAACCTGTGCATTAACTCATTCACAATCATGGCTGAATATATGCAAAATAAAGTTGTAAATATAAGAGAGAGAGAGCATCCCAGGATGTTGGTAAGAGTGTGGTTAGCAAGGGTGTGAGGAACAGATTTTTGCTTGTAGAATGGCAAATGAGTAAAAGGCTGCCAGAGATGGCCAGGGAATAATGGTCATTGTGGGCCTTCAAAATCAGATTCCATAGAGATTAATAATAAATAATGATGAAAATTGAATTTTATTTCTCATCTTTTCCAATTCAAGTATGCATACATACAGAAACGTGCAAGAGATTTATATGTCTGGGCCAAGAGAAAAAAAAAAGGGTAAACTATACCATATTCTGAAATAGCAAAAACTAGTTTTGTCCTGCTCTCAAGGACTTCATCTTGTGCAAATATACACAAAAAATATTTAGCAAAATATAAGTAACATTAGAAATATATTGACTGATTGCTCTAAAAATGCTACAGTTTTAAATTATTCTGGACTTGCTGGTCTGTGCAATCTCTCTAATGCATCCCACTTTACTGCAAGTCTAACAGATTGGTTGTCATTTGGATTTAGTTTAGCATACATGACTAAAAAGAGCTGAGATTCCCAGATCTCTCATATATAATGTCAGACATACTCCTCTAAGCTTTCTGTGGATTTTTATGTTTGTCTAACATGAATATTAGAATCATATCAACATCAATAAACATCTGAGTATTTCAGGCTGTTGTATTTTGGTTTCACTGGACGAAGCAAGGATCATAATTTATTAGTCGATGAAATTTTTCATTATATATGGAAGGTGGAGAGAGGACAATGGGGACATCAGTGAAAGTTAAGTTTGTGTATGGTTAAAGGATTGAGAGATTCTCTCACAGAGCAACGAGTGGAACAGTTCGCCTGTTGAAGTTGTGCATCTAATGTGAGTTGGTTTAAAAGAATGGTATGACAACTGGTCATACCATTTTGATGTCTGGTCTTCCTCACTGAGCCCTTTATTTCCTGGAGGTCTCTGATGATATATCGATATACTTGTTTTAAGTTCTGGAAGTTATATTTATGGTTTAGAAGTGCTCTCCAGACTTGCATATGGCTGTATTAATTTAACAAAAATTTAGGACAATCACTATGTCTACTTTCAGCACAAGTGGCCACAAAGTACTTTAAACCAGCCCTAGAAGACAGAAATAAAAGTTCTTTCATTTATTGCAATTTTGAACTATTTTTACTTTCTTTTTTTTTTATTTGACCCACAAATGAACAGTTGCAAGGCCTATAGCTTATCAGTGGAGAGCATGGGTAAAGAGTAAGAAGAAAAAGGGATTGACATGTTTTTGAGTAGTTGGATTGTAGTCTTTGGAGAAGACAGAATGAGAGAGTTGGTTTCAGAGAACAGAAACAGAATAAAAGAGAAGGAAGAGTTGGTTCAATAAGTTTGGAGGTAGATTGCAAGTAGACATTGGCCATACTGATTTGGAAGAAAGTGGAAGAATGATGGCAGCCAATTCAGCAGAACAGTAACAATGAAAGCACTTGAAGAGGCATAATGAAAAAACAAGGTTTGTGAGAGTGAGTTGAGTGATTTTGTGAGAAAAGGATCTCTTCTGAATAAGATCAGGCAATGCCAACAAGTATTTGATGCACAAACCCCAAATGTGTGAGCAGTATTCCATGTTTGGATAGATTTGGAATTTATGCAATGCTAGCGCAGGCTTTAATAATCAGATACTGCAAGATTTGTCCCAAATGTGAGGGAAGAGTGAAATGTACCATCATCAGTATAGTTATGGAGAGGATTTGAAGTCAGTGAAAGTTATTCATGTATGGGAGTAAGAGTGGATAAAAGCACAGATCACAAGATACTCTTGCACTGGTGAGGAAATCCAAGGAGAGGAAGAAGCCATCTACCGTGACACAATGAGTGAGCAGAAAGGAAGCTGGCAACTCAGCTACCAGCTTCTAACTCTTTGCCATTGTACTTTGCCTTGTACTTCCAATCTTTGCATTCTATTTTGCCATTGTCATCAATGTAGATTAGCCTTATCTCTGGGTGATGTTCATAGTACTATCTAGATGTGAGACTGGTAGAAGCATGAGTAGGCAGAAGTCTGCTTGATGTCCTTAGCTTGGAAGAAGGTTTGACTGCCATTAGAGCAAAAGTGAAATTTGTGGCTTTTAATTTTTTTTTTTTGCAGTTGTAGTAAGCTGCAATGTATGCTAAGTGTGATGCTGAGGTTTCAGTCTCAAGTCATTCAATGATATGCAGAATTTTTTTCATTGACCTTGTTGAAAAACCAAGGCTTGGATACTGGTTGGGAATTTGGGTTAATTATTAGTCATGTGGTCTGAGTAGGTGCTTGGATCAGGAGAAATCAACATCACAGAAAGGAAGCAAAGAGTATAAGACACAGGCCAGAAGAGTGACTAGTATGGTAAGGAAGACAAAACTAGAATATGAGAGGAGATTAGCCCTAAGATTAGATCCAAAGAAAATCCTAGAGAATTTTTGTTAAATATGTGGCCAGTAGGAAGAGAAATGACTGTGGAAGAAATATTGTGGGATAAAAATGGGAATTAGTGACTGATGCAGAGGACATAGTAGAATTGTTCAATGAACACTTTATTGGAGTATTTCCTGGAGGAGTCAGTTTTAATGCTAGAGAGATAGGGTAGGTTCAAGGTTTAGAGGTACAGGAGGAGAGTGTGTTTCAAATACTGAGTACTCTGGATGTCAGTAAAGCTGTGGGACTGGATGGTATTTCACCACGAGTTTTGAGAGAATGTGCTAGGTAGGGAACTGACAGTGCCTTTGACCTGGCTTTTCAATGAAAGTCTGGCTGCTGAAAAAGTGCCCATGGAATGGAAGGAAGGTAAGATAGTGCCATTGCATAAGGGCGGTAGCAGACTGAAAGTGTCTAATTATAGACCAGTTTGTGTGTCATCAGTAGTTAGTAAGATCTTGGAGAAAGTAGTGAAGGACAGTATACAGCATTGGGAAGATGAGGGTAATGTTATCTGTGAGAGTCAACATGGATTTGGGAAGGGGCACTCTTGTTCAATATGCTAGCCTTTTATGATAAAGTTACAAGAGCATATACTGCCATTTTCTTAGACTTAGCGAAGGCATTTGACAGGGTGCCACATGATAAGCTGATGTTTAAGTTGCAGCACATGGGTCTGGATGTCAGACTGGTCAACTGGATTCAGGATTGGTTGTCCGATAGGTATCAGAGAGTTGTGTATGGTGGGGCAGTTTCAAAGAAGCAGAGGGTTACAAGTGGGGTCCCACAGGGACCTATATTGTTTAACCTTTATATCAATGACATTGTCAGTGGATTGCAAGGGGATATTCAGTTATTTGCAGATGATGCGAAGCTGGGAAGGATTATTAGTAATAGTGCAGATGCAGCAGCCCTGCAAGAGGATTTGAATAAGCTAGATAGATGGGCAAATGAATGGGGGTATCAGTTTAATGCAGCAAAATGTAAGGTCTTGAGGTTTGAGAAACATCGATGGGACACTGCATACTCTATGGGAGGAGTTATACTGGAGGAAGTAGGGGAGACAAGAGATCTGGGGGTTGATGATTGATAGAAACCTGAAATTTAGGGGACATATTGCAAAGGTGGTGAAGGTAACACAGAGGATTGCTGCAATAATGAGAAGGACGCTGACCTGCAGAGATAAAACAGTTATCATTCCGTTGTATAAGACCCTGATCAGACAACACTTGGACTATTGTTCTCAGATTTGGTCCCCAAGATTTGAAGGGTATAAATTAACTGTGGAAAGGGTACAAAGGCGGATAAAGTCCAGTCCTGAAATTTTATTATCATTATTATTGTACAGGACTGTACTATGATACTTATGAGGATCGGCTTAGAGAATGTGGACTGCAGAGTTTGGTGAATAGAAGAAGGAGAGGTGATATGATTGAGACTTTTAAACTGTTGAGAGGTGGTTACAGGGTTGACACTGGGGAGTTCTTTTGCTTGGTTGAACAGCGGGAAGGAGTGATGACAGGAGGCCATCCCTGGAAGTTACGAAAGGAAACTGTGAGCAAGAGGGTGAGGAGTGGTTTCTTTGCATGGAGGGTGGTTGAACCATGGAATGCATTGCCTGATGGAGTGGTGAGAGCGAGAACAGTCAATGAGTTCAAGGAGTCGTATGATGGACTTTGTGTTTCTTAGGGGGGGGGACCTCCCACGATGAGTCTTTTGACTCCATGGAGGCCTGAATAATAATAAAGTCACAGAGGCTGTTCCATTTGATACTATTGTGATACCAGAGTATGTTTACATCAAGATCTTGCAGTAGTTTTAATACCTCTAAGCACAACACATTTCTTTCCTCTCTATTCCCTCCAACATAACTAGAATCCTAATAATTCCAAATGGGATGCATGTACTAGAAAAATATCTTTCAATAATTTTGCGACTGTATTTCTGCTGCATTTATTACTTTCCTACTATTTATGAATGTATTTGCTCATGCTTTTCGTTTTGCTTGCCATTTAACAAAAAAAAAAAAAAAATCTAAGATTTCCTCTGGCCTACTAAACTAGCATCTTTTCGTAGACTTTGCATTTCTCTCTCTCTCTCTCTCTCTCTCTCCTGGTTTATACTTCCTACTGCTTATGGTCTTTTAAAACAATTATTACTATTATAATACAGATATCTCCATGGAGTAAGAAGACTCACTGTGAGAGATCCATTATTCATACACACTAGCAGTCATTCACACAAAACCTATCATGCCTTTCCTTAAACTCATTCACTGATGAAACACCCACAGCCACATCTGGAAACCCATTCCATTCATTCATTCACCACCCTCCAAGCAAAAAGTTAGTCCTAACACCCTTACTAACCACACTCTTACATAGTTTCCACTGATGACCCCCTTGTTCTCTCCCTTCTTGCCATGTACTGCAAAAAAAAAGTCTTCAGTGTCAGTCTCTAAAACTCCTTTAATAACTTAAATGCTTCTATCATGTCTCCTCTTTTTCTCCCAGCAGCTAATTTTTGAAGCCTACAGAACATCAACCTGTTCTCATATTCCACAGGTCTGCGACATTATCACTCTCTTCTGGATCATCTTCCCAACTTCATCCCCATGGAGTCTAGATTGTGTGCAGTAGTCCAGATGTGGCTGTATTAATGCCTTATAAGTGAACAATAACTTCTCTATCCCTCCTTGTTAGTATGTTCTTCAACAGCCACGTAATCTGATGTGCTCTTTTGGTTACCTTATTTATTTATCTATCTATTCACTAAAAACTGCATTCCAATTTATGTTTGCCAAGATGAATATGAACAGGTCAATGATGGTTACATATAGCATTATGCACACCACTGATCATCTGCATAGTGTAAAAATTATTGGATCACATTTGCAAAGAATATACTTGGCTACATTAAAGTAGAACATCTTTTTAATGCTAGATTAATTAAAAAGGAAAAGTAGGTAGCAAAGACATTATTGTAAAGTTATACTGTTTAGACTTCAGAGATACAATGCTTTTATATGAATTTAAACCAAATTCAAAGAATAATGTCTTACCTTTCTCATACTTGAGAGAATCTAACACTATTTCTTCACTTTCTTCCCATTTTAAAGGCTTTAACTTCTTATCCTCAGAGGAGCCTTTACCTGACTAAAATTATTATAAATAGGTTATTTCACTTAAACATTATCCTGTGCAAAATATGTTAAGCTTGTAATATATATATCATGAAACATAGCGCATAGTCAACATATAGAATCCAACTCCCAGTATTAGAAATATTTTCTAAGATGGATGACATGACAATTTCTGTGTTTAGCCTGCTATTACTCATACAGATGTGTATGACTTGACTTTTAGAAATAACCACCAACATGACAGAATTAAAACCAATCTTAAATTGACAGAGGTAGACCACGTTTCAGGTGAGTAGGAAAGATTTAGGAGTATTTAAAATTATTAGAAATTTATGGATGTTAATAATATTGCACTCCATATCAGATATTGGAGTGCAATATTATTAACATCCATGACTATCTAATCATCTTTTTATCTGAAAATCATATGGCAGGAAGGAAATGGAATTTATACACCTACTGAGAGATAACTACCTGAGGTAGCACGTGATGGAGAGGACTAGGTGTGCGAGAGTATTGCATCTGGTCACAGGATCAGAAGAGCTATCCATAACCAAGGTGGCCACATCTCCAATTGGTGAAAATGACCACCATGCAAGTCTTGACTTGGGAGATTGTAAAACACGAGAAATATTCTGTCAAAAAGTGGTATATGTGGAATAACAAGTCAGGCGATTATGACAATATTAGGAGGAAGCTTAAATCTGTGCCATGACATAAAACGCTACAAGGTAAGGATGTTAGCAGTGCATGAGAAATAGTTAAGGGGAATCTAGAGGAAGCAATATTAAATTGAGGTGAGGAGGGTTAATCAGGTAGCAGTTAGATGGATAAGTGATGTAACTAAGCATGAGCTGCAGAAGAAAAAATACTGTTGGTGGGTATATACAGAGAAAGGTGACCAGCAAACTCATGAACAGCACAAGGCAAGAAAGATGACCAGCATGGTAAGAAAGGCAAAATCAGATTATTCAAAGAATCAAGCCAAGAAGGCCAAAGGAAATCCAAATTTTTTTTTTTACATGGCAAGTAAGAGGAAGAACAGCTATGGAAGATTAACCTTAACAAGTGCTGATGGTGGCTAGGTGACAAAGCAGAAAATTACATTAGTTACTGAGTGACCACTTTGCAAGGGTATATCATCCAAGTGAGGTTACTGCTGAAACATATGCGACAGACTGATATGGGAACAGAGGTGAATGAACTGGAAGTTTCTGAGGATACTGTAGAATGTCAATGTAAATACAGCTGTGGGATTAGATTGGAAATCAACTCAGGTTTTGCAAGAATGTGCAAGGGAACTGGCAATGCCTCTGACTAGGCTCTTAGTCTCAGCTCTCATAGAATTCCAAGGGAGTAGAAAGAGGGCAAAATAATCCCCTTGCATAACGGAGGTTCTAAGACTGCAGTAGAAAATGATAGACCAATCAGTATCTCTGGTGTGGTGGTAAAAGTACTGGAAAAATTGTTCAAAAAAATTCAAGAATTGGTGGATAAGAATGATACTATGAGAGCAACATGGCTTTGTGAAGGCTTGGTCACGCCTTAGTAATTCACTAAATTTTTATAATAGAGTAACAGCTGAGTTAGATAAAGGAAATCACTACAAGATAATTCTACTGGATGTTGCAAAGGCATTTCACAGAATACCACATAGAAATATGTTACACAAATCAGAACAAATGGGAATGGATATGATACAGGTTGAGTAGATAAGAGGGAGACTGCTGAACAGATATCAAAAAGTGGTATATGGAGGTGCAGAATCAAGGCAAAAACAGGTGACTAGTGGTGTGCCACAAGGTTCAGTGCTGGAGCCATTACTGTTTTATTTGTACATAAATGATATAGGCAATAACCTGAAAGGAAATATTCAGTTGTTTGCTGATGATTCAAAATGAGGTAGAGCAATAGTTAATCTTGCATGATGATTTAAATAGACTTCAGTATGGACAAAAGACAATGGCTATCAGTTTAATGTGGAGAAATGTGAAGTTATTCATTTTGGGATAAATAGATTACAAGCTATGTACACATGGAACTGTACTTCAGGAAGTAGATGAAGCTAGAGATTTAGGGTGGTGGTAGATACAAAGTTAAAGTTTAGAGGACATATCACTAAAGTAGCTCATAAGATTACTTGGCAATTGAACACACTAACAAGTAGAGATAAGTCATTATTCTACTTTATAAGGCCTTGATATGTTCACATCTGGATTACTGTGCTCAAATCTGGTTCCTGGGTTTCTCAGGGATGAAGCAGTGGTGGAGAGGATTCAGAGGCAAGTTACAAAGATAGTGAGTGGTCTGTGGAATGTTCCCTATGAGGATGGATTGAGAGTGTGTGGATTGCAAAAGTTGGTTGATAGGAGAAAAAGAGGGGGATATGATAGAAACATTTAAGATAAGGGTTTTACAGAGTTGATGCAGGAGAAACATTTCAGCACTTTTTTTGCTTTGAAAGTTGTGAATAATTGGAATTGGTTGCCAGTGTCCGTTGTGAGTACTTTGTCTGTTAATGGGTTCAAGGAGAGGCATGATAGACTGTATGAATAGTTTGGTCTCTCCCACAATGAGTCTTCAGACTCAATGGAGGTGCACATCCAATAATAGTAATAATTATATGGCCAATACCATCTCTTCTTCCTTAGGAAAAGATAAAGATATCATAAAAATCTACTCCATACAGATCAGCAGATATTTTTATCATTTTATCTTTCATTCCATCAAGTGGATTTGATGGTATGCTATTTATTCTATAGGTGCACTACAGTCTATTACTTTTATGACTAGCAAAGTTATCTTTTTCTTCTTCTCTGATCTGTATTCAAATTGCAAATAAATTATACCATTTAGAGATGTAGTTATGAGATGGTGGGAGTCATGCATGTTAATATCTCCTTTGATACTTTTTTTTTTTTTTTTTACTGTTGCTTGCTAAGTATGAGATGTTTTTTCTCACTATATATAGTATAGTTCTTTGCCTCCTGATGTGGTATGTTTTACTTTATCTTGATCTTTTGAATCTCCTTTTCATCCTATCTTTCACATTATGAAGAATAGGCTGGGTGTTCACTCTTACAATTAGCACATTTGGGTGTTTTGCACTTAGTCTTTGTCATGTTCTTTTATATCCCATTGGTACAGATGGCAAAGCCACGACAGACAGTGTGAACATGACCTTTTTACATTTGAAGCAACACAAAGGGTTCAGGATATAGAACCTAACAGGGTGATTAAGATACCCTATTTTATTAAGAGAAACATCCAGGCAGAGAGAGAGAGAGACATTCATTGAGGGAGGCTACATAGTACATGCCCCAGCTATCCTACTTATTCTGGAATTCATTCACACTGCTTGCACTCACAATATCCAATGGCAATCCATTCCAATCATGCACCACCCTCCAAGAGAAAAATTTAGCCCTCGCCTCCTTCTTAGCAGCCATTCTCAGCTTCCAAGGATGTCCTGTTGTCCTTTCCCCACCCTCCATAAATTGAAAAACTCCAACTGAAATCCTGTATGATCCTTTCAGAAGTTTGTAAGTCTCAATCATATCATCCCTCTTTCTCTTGTCTGATGGAGTCTGCAGTCTACAAATTCTCAATTTGTCTTCATAATCAGTATTCCACAATCCTGATATCATTTTTAACACTCTTTGTACTCTTTCCAATATATCAGAATCACAACGGAAACCAGGAGACCAGACCTGCACACAATGGTCCAAGTGAGGTCTTATCAAGGCCGTGTAAAGAGGCGAAATAACATCCTTATCTTTACATGTGAATGTTTGTTTCAGCATTGCAATTATCTTGTGAGTTGTATTTTCAATCTTTGCCACATGGCACCAGAACTTCAACTTCCTATCTACTAGCACTCCAAGATCCCTAGCCTCATCAGTTTCTTCTAGCAAAATCCCACCAATATAATAAGACACTGGATATCTAATCACGCCGAAGCGAATGACTTTACATTTACTGACATTGAACTGCTATCCATTTTCCAGCAGGAAAGCTACTGCATTTCAGTAGCATTCCTGATTACTCTATCTATCTTTGCATCATCAGCAAATAGCTATATGTCACTTGTCATATCCTTCCCAATATCATTAATGTACAGATTGAATAACAGTGGACCAAACAATGATCCTTGTGGTACACCACTTTTTGATAAGTTGGTCAGCCATCCTCTTATCCACGCTGATATTCTATAACCCAAACCCCTTTTCTCCAATTTATGAAGCAGTCTAGCATGCTGTATTCTGTCAAAAGCATTAGCAAAATACAAAAGTATCATAGTGTATCCATTCTCCTTGTCTAGTTCAATGGTAACATTGTTATAGAATGGGAGCAAGTTACTAAAACAAGACCTTCCCTTAGTAAACCCATGTTGTTCATTGCATAGTAGAGATTCACTGTCAACCCATTTCTGAATGCAAGCCCTAACCAATTTTTCCAAAATCTTCACCACTACTCCTGAGATGCTAATTGGTCGATAGTTGTATACATCGGTCTTTGCACCCTTGTGCAATGGAATTACCATACATTCCTTCTATTCCTGTGGAATCTTCCCTGTTCTGAGATTCATATTAAACAGCCTAGTCAAAGGAATGACCAGTTGAACTGAACACTCTTTTAGCACACGTGCTGATATCACATCAGTCCCAATTGCTGAATTCTTATTCAATTTGTGCAACATCTCTAATATCTCGCTCTCATACACTTGCATTTCTTCATCTAATGAAGAGGTAACAGAGTTCAATGTCGAGTACACCACATTGATAGCTTTTAACAAAATGGGCACTCATTAACTGAACAACCTCTTCTGCATCTGTAACCCTCACGCAAGCTGGATTTATGAAAGTTATTCTTTCACGTTCACTCTTTCTTTTACTTGCAGGATATCAATAGAATTCTTGTGGGTTGTGTTTAACATGTACAGCCAGTTTCTTTCCATACAACAGTTCTAACTATTCTAGCCTATTGCTTATAACATTCATAACGGACGTCATCCTGATGCACATGGTATTCTTCCCACATCACCTTTTCTTACAAATCTCTTGCTTAATAAAATTACACATCCATTTGACTCCTATCCTATTTATTCTTCAAACTCTCATTACACATTCTGATATTGCATCATTTCAGCATTGTTTAAATGCTTCCCATGCACTGTCGATATTCTTTCCATCAAGCAATCGATCCCATTCCACTGAATTCAGTATACTTCTCAGTTGGTCATAATTTCCTGCTTTGTAGATAAGCATGTAACCTTTTCTGAATGGGACATTCATGAACTTAGTCATTTCCCAAGTGAGTACAACATGATCACTGTCACCAACCGGAGGCAGAATAGTTATGTCTTTAAATGAAATGCCTTCTGACACTATAATCAAATCTAACACTCTTTGTCCTCGGGTTCCTTCTGTCACATGCTGCTTGAGGAAGTTGTCCTGCAAACAGCTCAAATGCATTTTCATTCTTCTCATGAGATTTTACTACTACCCAATCAATATTTGGATAATTAAAGTCTCCCAGTATCATTACTCTTTTTGCGCTCATCTTTTCTATTTGGTGATGCATTTCTTCATTACTTGCAACCGATCCACCAGGTCTGTAACAGCACCCTACTATGTAACTGATCTTATTAGATTCTACCGCACACACAAGATAGCTTGAAACTCACTGCCAGATGAAATATTGTTAGTAGTAGTAGTACTACTACAATCATAGGTCTGAACTCTAACTGGATTCAAGTCATCCTATAGCATTAGCAACAAGCCCCCCCCCCTCTTCTCCTCTCCTTCCTAAAAATACTGTATCCTTTACACTCGATACCAATACCAACTGGTATATCTGATTCAGATAGCCAGGTCTCACTAAAGCCTACAATCTAAGGTCGCAACATATTGACTAAGGCGACAAACTCTACCCCTTTGTTTATCATACTCCTAGTATTCGTGTAGAGACATAATAATCTACCCATTTGTTCTTTTGTATGCTTTTGTCTTGGTCTGCAGTCTGCCTGACACAGTTGAACAGCTTGCAGAGCTCTATTCTTCTCTAATGTAGACATCTTTGCACGTTTGATGGGCCCGAACCAGACAAACACAAAGCCGAAATCATTCCCTCCTGCCAACGTTTCCATGACAAAGCCCATTCCCATTATTAAAACAGCTATATAACATTGATGCTTCTACTCTCACATTCACACCACTCCTCCCTTTATAATTTAGTTTCTCTGACTCTGTGTTAGGTCTCATACCAGTTATTAGTTTTTCTATACTCCTAATACCAAACGCATTCAGATATTGAGATACAGCAATCCCTCGATTAGTGCACCCAATGTGTTCTCTAAAACAGGCGCATTAATAGAAAATGCACTAATTGAATATAATAACCTATGGGAAAAAGTATAATTCGTTCCTCAAATTTCTTGTTTGAGCCTTAATTTTTTTATAAAAGAATTAAGGTATGTCTCAGGGCCTAGTTAAAGGGAAACCATGAAGCTGAAATACAATAAAACATATTCAGAATATAAATTTTATTATTCTACTTTTTAACAAAGAATTGAGCTAACGTAGTTTGGCAGGCATTTTGTTTCTTTTTTTTCATACAACCGACGGTATGGCCCTATTGCCTCTTCTACTCCTCTCTTCATCAGGGTTAGCCTCTAAGCATTGCTGCTTAAAAACTTCGATTGTATGAAAAATATTTTCAAATTCTTTCTGTGAAATCTCTTTTGATTCACTATCAGTGGTTAAATTTTCTTCATATTCTTTGGGATCTTCCCATTGTGCATCTAAATTTAGCAGGTCGGAATCACTCAGTTCTTCAGAATGAGGTTTAATTAACTCTTGGACATTATCATTGAAAGGGGAGGAAGAAATGAAGGACATACGAATTGGTCGCCAACATGTGAAATCACATGCTTTATAGATAAAATTTCCCAACTGTTATACAAGCAAAATCATTACCACTTTAAAAACTACAATGATCATAAAAGAGAAGTTAATTTTCCTAAGTGTAATAATAAACAACTCATTCCAGAAGATGGATTGATTACCCTATTATCGGAATGGATTCTCCTTTTGTGACATCTGCAGAAGTGTCGAAGTGTCTGAAATCTGTGGGTGTACTATAGACGACATAAATTTTGGCAGTAAAAATTTGGAACATAGTATACATAGTGTGCATGGAAGTAGTGTAGTATGCCATTAAAATTAACTTTGTAAAATGTTTTAAATCGGTAACTAAATTATTTCATTCTGGTGAGTGATTTTTTAAAATATTTGGCCATAAAAATGTATAGATAGAAAATTTTTAAAATCTAACATTTATTTTTAAGATGTATTATAGGCGCACTAATCGAATTTGGGTGTCGAAAAAAAGTGATGCACTAACGGAAAACGCACTAATCGGGGGCATTAATCGAGGGATTACTGTATTCAGATATATCATTCTGATATTGGGAATTTTAGGGATGTTTAATATAAGAATGATATTCCTGGTCAGCACCAGGATACTATCTTTATATAAGAAAATTCTTATGGCCATGACTGGATCTTTTAATTCAAAACAAATCTCATCAGGAAGGGTGAGGTGGTCCAACTCTGAAATAAGTTCAGGTTGATTGCTAAGACAATCAACTTGTCTATGCAGATGATTGTCAGACTGGCCGAGTGGTTAGTGTATCTGCTCTCCAAGCCAAAAGGTTGCGGGTTTGAATCCCATCGTGGGCATAGATGTTTGCAATTGTCTGTGAAAGTGGTGGTGGGGGGGGCAGAAGATGGCATTGGCGTAGTTGCTGTTCATTGCTGTGGGTGAATTGAGTGGTGGAGACAGAGTTGTAGAGCAAGTGTCCTCCCTCAATGAGTCTATGGATTCCCTGGAGGTGTCACATGATAATAATAATAAAATATGCTAGTCACTGGGGCTAACTAAACTGAATAATTGAAACAAATCTGGTATAAAAAAATCAGCAAATAAAGACAAAAGCTATGAAAATCGGCAGGAACATGAACAACACGCCGGGAAAGAGGCTTAAATAAGATGTAACAATACTGGAGACCTGTCTAATAACAGATTAATTCGGAAGAAAAGGTGATCACAGGGCATCATGTAGTATTATCGTGATGTTGAAAATTTTTTCATTTGGTTATACTATAAAGAAAAGATACTAGGAAATTATATTCTAGTTTTAAGAGAAACTTGTACCTTAGTTCTATATAATATATACATAAAAACACAAGATAAAATTATTAATTAAATCTACTGCCATATTTCAGTCTCAAATTAACAGACCATTGTCAGTGGCTTAAAAAAAAGGCTAAGACTAATTGTTCAAGTCCCCATCATTTACAGGAAGAATTCTGAACTATCAAACAATGTGAAATTGAAAAAAAAATAATGCTATTCATAACACAGCTCATTCTATTTCGAATAGATCATTTGTTTGCATTCTGCCCGGTAACAACTTTTTTAAGCCACTGATGATGGTCTGTTAATTTCAGACTGAAATATATGGCAGTGTATTTAATAAATAATACCTCGTATTTTATGTATATATTCTAAAGAAATTATATTCTTGGTTTAATCCTTTATCCAAGTGCAAGCAAACAAAGTTTGTATGTGAAGTCAACTTCACGACTAGCCTATTTGTATATGGAGGCCAATGACTTCACATCAGCTGCCTTAGTATCCCAAAATGCAATGCGCATTTTTAGAGACATGCATGTCATGTCATACATTATGGGAAGAGCTCTGCCCAGACCAGTTTCAACTTTTGAGGTCTCATCAGTGGGAGCCAGACCCAAAAGTGATCAAGTAGAACGCACGCAGAATGTTACTGTCTATAAGGGTGAACCATAATGCTTTTATAATCCCTGATATCTGATAAGGTTACTGTGTCGGGAAAAATTTATGAGTCACGTGCTCTGCCCGAGTTGGGCAAGGTATAGATACTTAAAGGGAACTAGGATGGCCTTAGGTCTTCTTGCATAATTCCGATTCATCATAATTTGCTGCTTGAACTAATTCATTTTGGTGTGAGGATGATTTTGAGAAGTACTTTAATGCTAGAGATTGAAGGAAAGAGTAGATAAGAAATATTTGTGCCTCGATCAAGTTGAACATTTCTAATATAGCATGGTGTATTTAAAATCATGCATAAGCATTTGTTTTGCAGTCTTTGCAGTTTAAGGATATTTGAGCTTGAAATATGGCTCCAGGCAGGGGACACATAAGTGATAATGGAACAAATCATCAACTGGTAGAGGAGCAATTTGATTTTAATATCTAGTTTTCTGTTCCTATTGATAATAGGATAGAGCTGAGCGATGACTTTTGATGCCTTTGCACATGAGGATTTTGCATGCAGGATGAAGGTCAGTTTTCTATCCAGCCATACACAGAGATATTTGGCTTCTGTTTTCCAGGGAATTTTGATGTTAAATAGGAAGATGTCTTCTTTAGGAGATATTGAACTTTTAGTGAACAGCAGAGCACTGCTTTTTTGAGGGTTTACTTGCAATCTCCAAATGGAGAACCAGTGCTCCAATTTCAGTATTCAATTAGTCTATGTAGTTTTGGTAACAAGATGAAGTTTAAGAGATCTGGCTAGTATTGTTATATTGTCAACGTAGAGGGCAATGATAGATGACATTGGATTATGTGGGATGTCTGCCATGTAAATTGAGAAAAGTATTGGTGCCAGGAGGGATCCTTGAGGCACTCCAGCCAAGATCCGTCACTGGGTAGATAATGTCCCATTTAGTTTAACTTGCACGCATCTTCTAGAAAGAAAGGACTTTATGAGGTGGACCAGATCCAATGGAATGCAGGCTAAAATCAGCTTGTGGTAGTCAAAAGTGCCATAGTTTGTCGAAGGCCTTTTCTAAGTCAAGAAAAACTGCTATGGTGTATTGGTGCCAGTTGAAGCTGGTGGTAATGTGTTCAATAAGTCTATGGATTTGTTGAGTAGTGCTGTGGAGTTTATGGAAACCAAATTGCTCTGTAGGAAGGATATTTAACTTGCTTACAGAAACTTGAATTTTGAAAAGGATGACTTTTTCAGCAATTTTGCCCAAATTGGAAATCAGACTGATGGGACAATAACTGCGGGTCCTTACCAGGCTTATAAATAGGAATCACATCTGCCAACTTCCAAGCATAGTGAAAGTATCTGAATCTAAGCATGGCATTTATTATTGTTGTACAATGGCCTTTTGGGGCAGCAGTTTAATAACTTTATTAGGAACGGCGTCAGGTCCAGGAGCTTTTTTACTCTTTAAATTCTGTATGATGTCATATATTTCGGCTGAGAACTAAGTGCGAGTTGGCTGGTACAGGTATCACACCGTTTTAGCACGTATCTGATGTGGCAGTGGATTTTATAAATATGAGTGAAATGCGGGTTATCATGTAAAGGGCTGCACTGCTTTTCTAAATTTTTAACTATAGTTTCAGCTTTTTCAGCATCTGAGTGAACAATGCCTAAATCCAATTTAAGAGGGGAAAGAGTTTTATTATTGTTTTTGATATTTCTTAACAGTTTCCAAACAGTTTGATCACCGGGTGAAATGAAAGCTAATTTATCTTCCCATAGTTTGCTTCAGTGGGCTTTTAGTGCATCTCTCTGCACTATTCAATTTGTTGAGTAACTTTTTATCTTGGGGAGCCCTTGTATTAAGGTATCACTTTCTTGCCTTTTTTTTTCCCTGATTAAGTTCATAATATCTTTTAGTAGTCATTTAGGCTTAGAAGCAGTTGTATTTGAGGTGATAGATGATAAGGCTGCATTGATTTGTTGAGTAAATTTATTGACTGCAGATTCGATTTCTTCCTTGGAAGTGATCAAGGTTAAAGTAATGCAAAAGTCATATTTCCATATACAAGTAGCCAAAAGGTGTTACACCTTATTACTAAAATACTCTAGATTAGAGATCAATGTCGAAAGTTTGTTTTCACTTGGTTATACAACTATATTATAAATTAAAGATGCCAAGAAATTATATTCTTAGTTTAATCTTTTATCCAAGTAACAAAGTTTGTACATGAAGTCACTTCACAACTAAGTAGTAAGGTGTGGTACCTTGAGGTATCTCTCCCCCGACGAGTCTTTGGACTCCTTGGAGGTGTCACATAATAATAAATATGACTTCTGCATTACTTCAACCTTGATATCACTTCTGGGTCTGGCCATTCCCATAACATGTCCATAAAGATAAGTACATTGTATTATGTGATACCAAATGATGTAAAGTCATCAGCCTCCATATACAAGCAGCCCAGTCATGACATGACCACAAGCAAACTTTGTTTGCTTACACTTCGATAAAGGATTAAAAAGAATATAACTTCTTGCATCTTTAATTTATATCATGGTATGAGTCCCACTATTGCTAATAGTAATAACAGCAATAGTTTGTTATCCTGATTAATTTCATTTAAAATAACACTGTACCTATAACACTATGATCAGAACTTCAGGTAATTTGTTATTGCAAACCAATTTCCTATTGTGGAAATAACCTCTAGGATATATATCAGGAAATGATGAGTTTAACAAAATACTAAGAAATGCTTTTTCAGATTACATACTCCATCTGTTAAACATAGGAATGGTGTCATGGTATGAGAGCTACTGACCAAGGTTAGACCAAGATTCTCTTGTAGGGCACAAAATGATTCTACAAATCATTATCATAAGCCATTTTTTGCTCTCTGCTAGACAAAGTACCCCCCTCCCCCAAATTCCTCCATTCAGTCCTACCTTGAGCTTTTCTATACCATTGAGTTCCTGGCATCTTAGTGATCTCATCCTCCCATCATCTCTTTGGTCTTCCTATAGTTCCCTTTTCATGTTTTGGATTCCATTCATATATCAACTTTGTCCATTTTTGAGTGTTACTTCTTCTTGAAATATGACCTACTCATTTGGATCTTTTAATGGTTGTTATGTCTCTCATCCTAGTCCGATAGAAAGTGCAATACTGTTGGGGGCTATACTATCTTCAATAGTAATATTGTGGAATGATTTTTCCATTTTCCTCTGGGTAGTTAGCTTACTGGGTAAAAGTCCATACTTTGCTTCCCTATATCACAACTGGATAATATTTTTCTTTTAAGGCAGATTGGGATTCTCCTTTGAGTGATTCATGGTATTTTCCAAAGGCTATCCAACCAAGTTCAATTTTCATTTAACTTCTTCATGGCCTCTCTGTGATTTTTTCTGGGTTGCTATATCAATTTCCTGGTGTTTCATTTACATAGCTTTCTGGTGATTTATTTATTATAGATTATTTTTGTTTTGTCTCTATTTCTATTTAATCCTTTTTTTTTTTTTTTTTTTTTTTTTAAATTTCTGCATTCAATTCTGTGATCATTTGTTGAAGTTCTTCTACAGTTTCCTAAAAGAACAATATCATCAGGAAATTATATGTGATTTAATTCTTTCCCATTTACTGTAATTCCTCTATTTTCCCAATCCACATTTAAAATTTTTTTTTTTTTTTTTTTTTTTAGGGCTGATGTAAATAATTTAGATGAAACGACACCTTCCTGTCTTTTTTTTTTTTAATAGGAAATTTCCTATTTGTTCCTGATTATATAAATGCAGTTGAATTTAACATAACTGACTCGGTTGAGAGACACATTTTTGAAGTAGATTAAATGAATAGAAGCCAAGAGACATCACATATGGCAGAACTAGAGCCAAGGCTCTGTCTAATCATATCCTCAATTCTGATGACACTAATGATGAAAAGTATTACTCACTAAATTATTTGGCAAATCTGAAAACATCTTTCGATGCTATGAACTGGAAATAAAAATTGTGGAATCTAAAGAAATCATCCTCAATCCAGTATATTTCAACATTAACCTCAGCTATCTCTTGGATTGAAAAAACTGTGTTGCTATCCAACTTTGGCATTCACAAGATAAAATTATATATATATGTGACTAGGTATATCAATATTTTTTTTTTGAAGAAATTGAAGCCTTTTATCATGATGTATCCCAACTTTACAATAAAGGAAAACATTTCAGAATTGTAATGGGAGACTAATGCTAGAATTGGTATACACCAATCCCTCGATTAATGCACCTAATACGTTCTGTAAAACAGGCGCATTAATTGAAAACACACTGATCAAATATAATAACCAAAGTTTATTATATTAATTATAATAAACTATGATTTGTTCGTCAAATTTCTTTTTTTATTGACCCTTATTTTTTTTTTATAAAAGAATTAGGATATGTCTCAGAGACTAGTTAAAGGAAAATCATGAAGCTGAAAGACAATAAAATATATTTAGAATATAGATTTATTATTCTGCTTCTTAACAAAGAATTGAGCTAACGTAGTTTGGCGAGCATTCTGTTTCTTTTTTCATACAACTGACGGTATGGCCCTATTGCCTCTTCTGCAAATTTTACTAGTTCTCTCTCTTCACCAGGGTCAGTCTCTAAGTACTGCTGCTTAAAATCTTCCTATTGTACGAAAACTATTTTCAAATTGTTTCTGTGAAACCTCTTTGGGCTTGTCAGTGATTAAATTTTCTTCATATTCTTCAGGATCTTCCTGCTGTGCATCTAAATTTAGCAGGTCGGAATCACTCAACTTCTCAGAATGAGATTTAATTAACTTAGATTCATTTGAAAAGCCTCTAAAATCATTTGCACAATGTGGAAAAATGTGCTTACAAATGGCTAGCATATTGCTAGCAGTAATTTCATTCGACTTTGCGACTTTATAACATTGCTGAGATTTCTCTGATTTGGCTAGAAAAGTCTTGGAAGGCATTCACTTCCAAAAAAAGGCCGGTTTCATCGACATTAAATATTTGTTGATCACAATAGTCCCCATCTTAATTTTTAAATAAACAATTTATTTAAAAATTAAGAAGTCCCCTTCTAAATAATTTTCTTCAAAATCTCTGGATATCTCCTTATCTGCAATTGCAGCTTCGCTTGTGATTAGAACATTATGTAGGCCATTTCTCTTATTGAAATGCTCAAATCATCCAGCACTACTAGCATGGAATTCTTCTTTTCCATCATTGATAGCCATTTCTTTTCAGGCTACAAAGAAACAATGCTTTTGATTATAAGGCCAGTGTTTAGTGGGTTCCGTTTTTTGGTTACAATCTTCGATCCATGTAAAAAGACATCTCTCTAATTCAATCATTATAATACTTTGATTTCGAGTGCATGCATGATGAACTTGAAGCAGCCTTACCTTTCTCTTTGTATTCAGCAGTTGATTCACCCATTTTTGTGTTCTTGTCCTATCTTTGCTCTGGACTCACCATGTTCATTTTTCTGTATTATTTCAAGTTTTTCTTCCAATCAGATTACTTTTCGAATCATTTTCACACTTCTATTTTTGCTCACTAATTCTTTTACTCATGATTAAAGGTTAGGAAAATAATTTAAAATAAAAAAAGTAAGGAAAACACTTGCATGAGATATGATCAGCAAAATGCTATGTAAAGCAGAGGCGGTAAATTTGGAACATAGTGTGCATGGAAATAGTGTAGTATGCTATTAAAAAATAACTCTGTAAAATGTTTCAAATCAGTAACTAATTTATTTCATCCTGGTGATTGATTTTTTAAAATAGTTAGCCATAAAAAATGAATAGATCGAAAATTTTTAAAATCTAACATTTATTTTTAAGATTTATATAGGCACACTAATCGAATTTGGGTATCGAAAAAAAAAATGACGCACTAATAGAAAACGCACTAATCAGGGGCACATTAATCGAGAGATTGCTGTACAACAATCAGATGAAATCTCAATGAGGAACTTTGAATGTGGCAGGAGATGACAGAGGAGCAAGGTTAATACGTGGTTAACACGTGGCGGTGAATTTGAGCTGTGCAGAAGAAAGTGGTTTTTAATGGTGAATAGTCCGCTTTTTCCCCCGTTTTTCTACGTTTTTGAGTGCTGAATACGAGTGTACTTCAGTGGTTGTTTTTTTGGAAGTTAGTTGCTGTCGCGATATAATATATTTTGGTACCGTCGGAATCGAACGTGTAACGGTGGAAGACAAAACGAAGCTAAGTTACTGTATTTAGTTATATTTCATTTTATTTAATTATATTTAGTACTAAAATGTTCTGATGTTTGTACTTTTTTTCCCTCTTATTTATTAATTGAATAATTATTAAAGATTATGCTACTCGGCAGTAAGGAATGATGGTGGATTCAGCAGCAGTCGCAAGTGGCGTAACGCCAAGTCCTCCGCCATTTAAGAACTCAATTATTAGCAATATCATAAGGGACTTTGTGGCATGCAGTACTTGCGGCATGTATGCGTCTCGGGAATTACATATGTGGCTTGTTAAAGAGAGTGGAGAGCATATGTGCGCAAAATGCAGGCAGTTGGAGGAAATAAGTACATTAGATATATCGAATTGGTTGCTCCAGGAACGGGGAATGAATGTAGGAAGACAAGTAGTATGATAGGAGAGAATGAGAAAATAATAGTTGATAGTGTGGAAGGTGTGAGTGACTGTGGAAGTTTAGGAGATGGTTTTGTTTGGGATAGTGAATTTAGATTAAGAGTGACTGACCTGCAGAGGGAGATAGATGAGTTGAAAGAGGAGGTGGAAAGTTGTGTATGATGGTACCTTGTCTTAGAAAAGGAAGGTAACCAGTGGCATGCCTCAGGGTTCTGTTCTTGGGGCCCTCTACTGTTTAATTTATTTGTTAATGATATTTCAAGTGGACTGACTGGGGATCTTCAAAATGTTTGTGATGATGCAAAGCTAGGTAGAATTATTAGTAGTGCGGATGTTAATTCTCTACAGGAAGATTTGAACAGACTATTAGATTGGACAAATGAGTGGAGTTCAGTTTTAATATTAATAAATGCAAGGTGTTACACTTTGGGATACAGAGATATAATGCTGCATACTGTATTGGTGAAGCTGTACTTCAGGAAGCAGATGGGATTCGGGATCTTGGAGTGATGTAGACAGTGGACTGAAGTTCTGGGGACACATCAAATATGTTACAAAGAGTGCATATAGTATTGATGCTATGATAAAAAGTACATCGACATGTAGGGATAAGGAGGTGGTAGAGGTGCTTTGGCATTGGTCAGACCACATTTAAGCACTATTGCGCTTAAATTTGGTCACCTAGTTTTTATTGTGATGTGGAAACACTAGAGAGAGAGTCCAAAGACCAATAACCAAAGTGATATCAGGACTCTGAAGTATTGTTATGAAGAGTGCTTGAGAAAATGTAAATTACAGAGAGGTTGATGGATAGGAGGAAAAGAGGAGATATGATAGACCTTCAAGTTAGTTAAGGGATTCTAGTACAGAAGAAATTATTAAAAGAATGGATGTTAAGATAGGAAGAAACAAGTCATTCCTGGAAGTTGTATAAAGATGTGGTGAAGAAAGGTGTGAGGAGTAGTTTTTTTACACAGAGTTGCGAGTGGAATGCACTGCCTGATCATGTTGTGGGTGCAGGTAGTGTAAATAACTTCAAAGCTCATTATGATAGACATGTTGCTGCTGGTTGAGTAGGCTTCCCATGATGAGTCTGTTGACTTCATGGAGGTTACCAAATAATAATAATAAATTTATTATATGGGCATGGAGTCAGAAAATTCCTTATGGGAGACACACAATACTTATACCTCTCCTTAAACTCGTTCATTTTTAGGACACATACAATTAACCTTCCTACTGTAGTCTACACACCCTAACACAACTTCCAGGGATGACCTCTGGTTCTCTCTCTATTCATTGTTGTTGTCATCCGGTAGCATCCTCTAAAAAGAGGGTTGCATCAGATGAGCAGCTCTTCTCCATTTCTCTTGGTCTGTTCGTCATTCTTAAACCAGTCCATTCCACAATGTCATTAAACCACTCTTTGGTTGGCCTCCCACGTCTTCTCTTCCCTTCAACTTTCCTTTATAATACAGTTCTTGTCAGATGTCCTGAGGAACCACTCAGAAGATGTCCTGCAAATCTGGTCTTTATTTGCATAATGTTTTTAAGCAGTGTTCTTTCCATCCCAACTCTTCTTAAAACTTCTTGATTTGATATTCTCTCTGTATAGCTAATCTTTTCCATCCTTCTATAACACCACATTTCGAATGCATTAAATCTTTCCATATCTCTCTTTCTGAGTGTCCATGACTCACTTCCATAACTTGCAATACTCCGGACTGTTGCTTTAACCATTCCAATTCTCACACCTATTTTAATATTCTTATTTATTAAAATTCTCTTCATTTCCATAAATGACAATTTAGCTTTACCTATTCTATTTCTAATGTCCAACTCGGAAGTTCCTTTCTCTGAGATCCAACAACCTAAATATTGAAATCTTTCCACTTCTAAAACCTTTCCTCCATATCTCATCTTTGCATTATCGACTATTTTTCTGCCCATTATCATTATCTTGTGTTAATCCTTAGTTCGTACTCTTTACAGGAGTATTCAATTCTTTGAACAATTCGTTGTAATCCATTTTCACTTTCAGCCATCACACTACATCATCCACATACCTTAATTATTATTATTATTTAGGCCTCCAAGGAGTCAAAAGACTCATCGTGGGCGGTCCTTCCTAGGAAACACGGGTCTATCAAGACTCATCGTAGGAAGTCCCTCCTAGGAAACACAAAGTCTATCATACCACTCCTTAACTGTACTCACTCTCACCACTATCAGGCAATGCATTCCAGGCTCAACCACCCTCCATGTAAAGAAACCACTCCTCATCCTCTTGCTCACAGTTTCCTTTCGTAACTTCCAGGGGATAGCCCCTTGTCATCACTCCTTTCTGCTTGCATAACTTGTTATGCAAGTTGTTCAACCGAGTGAAAGAACTCCCCAGTGTCAACTCTATAACCACCTCTCAACAGTTAAAAGTCTCAATCATATCACCTCTCCTCCTATCCACCAAACTCTACAGTCCACGTTCCCTCAGCTGTTTTTCATAACTGACATTGTAGAGTCATCAAACTGTCTTTGTTATCTGCCTCTGTACCCTTTCACAGTTAATTTATCCCATTCCAATCCTGGGGACCAAATCTGAGAAAAATAGTCTAAGTGTGGTCTGATACAACGGAATGATAACTCTGTTATCTCTGCAGGTCAGAGTTCTTCTCATTATTGAAGCAATCCTTTGTCTCATCTTCACCACCTTTGCAATATGTCCCTTGAATTTCAGGTTTCTATCAATCATCAACCCCAGATCTCGTTTATCCTACTTCCTAAAGAATATCTCCTCCAATAGAGTATGCAGTGTCACAAACCTCAAGACTTTACAATTTGCTGCATTAAACCGATATCGACATTCATTTTTCCATTTGTCTAGCTTATTCAAATCCTCTTGCATGACTACAACATCTGCACTATTACTAATAACCCTTCCCAGCTTCACATCATCTGAAAACAACTGAACGTCCCCCTGCAATCCACTGACAATGTCATTGATATAAAGGTTAAACAATATAGGTCCCAGTACTGAGTCCTGTGGGAACACACTTGTAACCCTCTGCTTCCTTGAAACTTCCCCAAAATACACAACTCTGATATCTATCGGACAGCCAATTGACCAACCTGACATCCAAATCCAGTTGACCAACCTGACATCCAAATCCAGTTGACCAACCTGACATCCAAATCCATGTGCTGCAACTTAAATATCATCTTATCATGTAGCACCCTGTCAAATGCCTTTGCTAAATCCAAGAAAATGGCAGTATATGCCTTTCCCTCATCTACTGCTCTTTTAACTTTATTATAAAAGGCTAGCATATTACAAAACAAGAGCACCCCTCACAAATCCATATTGACTCTCATAGATAACATTACCCGCATCAGCCCAATGTTGTATATGGTTCCTAACTAATTTCTCCAAGATCTTAACTACTGATGACACACACTGGCCTATAATTAGACACTTCTAGTCTGCTACTACCCTTATGCAATCTTACCTTCCTTCCATTCCCTGGGCACCTTTCCTGTAGCCAGACTTTCATTGAAAAGCCAGGTGAAATGAGCTGTCAGTTCCTTAGCACACTCTCTCAAAACTAGTGGTGAAATACCATCCACTCCATCCAAATACCATCCAGCTTTACTGGCATCCAGAGTACTCAGTATTTGGAACACATTCTCCTCCTGCACCTCTAAACCTTGAAACTGCCCTATCCCTCTAGCATTAAAACTGACTCCTCTAGGATGAAATACTCCAATAAAGTGTTCATTGAACAATTCTACTATGTCCTCTGCATCAGTCACTCTATTTCCATTTTTATCCCACAATATCATTCTTCCACAGTCATTTCTCCTCCTACTGGCCACATAGCTAAAAAAATTCCCTAGGATTTTCTTTGGATCTTAGGGCCAATCTCTTTTCATATTCCAGTTTCACCTTCCTTACCATACTAGTCACTCTCTTGGCCTGAGTCTTATATTCTTCATGCATCTGCTCTTCACCTGTCTCCTTATATCTCTTCCATAGCCTCTTTTTTCACATGCAGCTCCTGTTTAATATTGTTTGTCATCCACTTTACACCAAATTGTGTCCTATTCTTCACTTGTGGAATACAGTTTACTATTGCTGCTAACAAATATTCCTTCGCAATTTCCCAAGCACTAATGATATCCCGGCCTTCCAATTCCTCCCTCCATGAAACTTCCCGAAGTTGATGTCTAAGGCTATTATAATCACCTGCCTTATAATTCCATATATATTCCCATCTCTTTGATACTCCTGCAGGTCTGTTCATCTTCCAAGTCAAAACCACATGATCACTCTCTCCAACTGGTGGGAGATATGTCATTTCACTTATTATCAGCTCTTCTAATGCTATGATCAAATCCAAAACTCTTGAACCTCTTGTTCCCTCTATTACATGTTGCCTAAGATATTTGTCCCTCAAGAATTCTAGAAATTCCATTCCCTTATTGCTACATGCATCTTCCTCTCCCCAATTTATACTGCTATAGTTAAAATCTCCCATAACCATCATTCTTCTTGCATTTACCAAGCTCAACTGCCTAAACATCTCCTGGTCCCCACCCTCTGTGCTCCTTGGTTTGTAGAAACACCCCACTAAATATCCAGTCTTGCCTATCCCTACCTCACACCATATGCTTTCAAAATCATTAGTGTCAGTGCCTTCCAAAGCCTCCACTCCTAGAGGACATAAGTCGTCACTTATCACAAGCAGTACTCCACCACCACGCTCTCCCTTTCTATCCTGCCGAAAAATGCTGTACCTTGCTACTTCTATTCCTGTTATTATATTCTCTTCTGTCAACCATGTCTCAGTGATCCCAATAATCTTTAGCCGGGCTGATCCTATCAGCATCACCAATTCCTCTCCTTTATTCAAGATACTCCTGGCATTAGTATAAAGCATAAAAATGCCACTATTTCTATACACAGCATTATCCCCTCTAGACTCCACTGGGCTCAGCACTACCTGATGTCTCCCTTCGCCCAAGTACCCTTTCCCACAAGAGGCCACCCCTGCTACCATCCACCTTGGGCATTCTAGTTTCCCTGCATTAACACACTGACTCATTTAGAACAGCAATCTCTCCTGATGCCTATGTCTTTCCTCATTCAAATGCAAGCAGTCTCTCGCATACAATTCCTCTCTGACCTCAAAATGCTCTCCAAGCATACACATATTCCAATCCTCTCTTCTGACACATTCTAGCTATTATGTTATTCAATATTACTGCTGTTCTGCTCAGCTCATCACAATCATACCTAGGCAACGTGCACACTATCTTTTCTCTCTGCGTCTGCTTTCGTACTACCTCAAGCAAGAATCTCATATCTCTTGCTACCCAATTTACGTTACCACTCAAGTCATTTGTTTCTACATCACAATCATCTCATTCACCCTTTCACCCCTCTTAATTGCCATAGCCACACTTTCTATTGTTCCTCCAGGCAAACACTCCTCTCACATCCTATCTCGCACACCACGGATCATTGAGTCACCATACATTACACCTCTTACCATTCCCTCTCTCCTACTGTTCCCATTCTCTCTTCTATCATTCCCATAACTCTCTCTCATTCCCTCTCTTCCACTTATCCTATTCTCTCCTCTTCTATCATTCACATAACACTCTCTCTCTCATTCCCTCTCTTCTACTGTTCTCATGTTATTGATGATTCTTCCATTTATTTTTATTCCTTCTTCTACATCCTCAAGTGCCTCTCCAAGCATCTGTTCACTATAAAGGTTAAATAATAATAGTGATAACTTGCATCCTTGTCTAACTCTTCTCTCCACCAGGAATTTTTCCTGTTTCCTCTCCATTTACACATACTGACGCTGTTTGTGTCCAATATATTCTTTTTAAGATTTCCAAATCATACAAGTCAATATCAATAATTTCTAGAATATCAAAAAGCCTTTTATGTTTCACTGTATCAAATGCCTTTTCAAAATCTAGAAACCCCAAAAACACTTTTCCACCATGGTTTAGTGTTTTCTCCTCAATAATTCTTAAATAAGCTATAGCCTCTCTAGTTCCTCTGTTGGTTCAGAAACCAAACTGTTCTTCATTTCTTTTTCTATTTTACTCTTAATTCTCTCCAAAATTATTTGTGCCAGAATTTTTGCTGTGTGAGTTATAAGACTTATCATTCTAAAATTATTACAGTCTAAACCTCTCGTCTTTTTTGGAATAGGGATAAAAAGTATTCATCAAGTTACTTTATTCATCAAGTATTGAAAAATTTCC